>NC_073694.1:3639017-3968302 GCF_029784165.1 Wyeomyia smithii
ACAGAAAGCTGAACAATTAAGGGCCAAGACTTCCATCGGCCACCATCCGTTTCCACATGGACGGCTCAAACATCGGGTACCAGGCAGACATACAGAAGACTTGCACTCCTTAATTATGCACACCAAATTCTTTCCCGCATACTGTTACATAGACTGAGACCCTTGAATGAAAGTCTTTGGTGGAGAGTACCTACCAGTACAATTAATTGAGTTTAGTTGTCTACTGTTAATCAAATGAAGTGGTAGCGATTGGAAAGTAGATAAACTTTGGATGTTCAACAGATAACAGATACTTCTGATTTTCTTTCTTTTCATATCCGCACATCGACCGCCAATATGTAAAGAAACGGTCAACAACCGCGTTCGTGAGCTTTTCATCCTTTGAGAAATCGAGAACAAGCAACAGATTGCTGCCATATATTTCGAGTCCTCTACAAAATGCCACACGCTATTGTATTATTCATCAACGGTTTGTGCTTTCCACTCGAACCTGGGAAGCCGATGAAATTAATCATGGAAAAATGTAATGTACCTACCTCTCCGGAGGTTTTTATTAGTCATAATTACTTTTATTTTTTGTGATGCTTTTTCTGAAACCAGTTCAAAGGTCTCAATACGGAATGTTTTCCACACCTTTTTTGGCTCCTGGTAACCATACATATAAAACAAGCAGCATTAAAATACAAAAGGTCAACCAGAAGGTTCAGATCAGAATCTGTTTTGAGTCCGTCATTATTCTTCGTCGTTCATTCTGTGACTTTCGAACCCTCAACCAACCATGTTCTGCACGTTACTGTTATCCTCCTCACACATTTTTTCCAACAGAATCGGATAATGTATACTTTATTTTGCTTTAAAATTTCCACCTTCATCCAAAAAAGAGACACTTCTATTACAATTATTTTCCACTGTCAAATAACAAGGTGCTCAAGCAACACACGAGTGTCTGTCTGTTGTTGTCATTTAAATCAAATTAAAATGGTTGTGAAACATGCGATTCACTCGAACAAGGGTGAGGGAAGACAGACAACCGAAACCCAACATTCGATGTTGTTTTTGGAATCTACTGTTTTCATATTGATTCGAAGGAATTCCAATGAAAACCTTTTTTCGGTTCTGGTTTTGTATTGCTCTTACGAACGTCTCAAGTATTCTTTAAAAATTGAGTGAAACTTGCCTCGAAAATAGAAAAAAAATATCAAAAAATCGTCAAAAAAAGAAAAAAAATGAAATTCAAACAATAAGATCAATAAAACTATAGAATACAATTGTTACAAAATAAAAAATTCTATAAAAACTGAAACAAAATTCTATTAAACTAAATCACTCAGGAAACCAAAGTAACAGTTTCAACTTTAGACTTTTGATTTGTCTGTACAATCTGTACAACATCGGTTGTCAAAAAACGTGTCTGTAATAAAACACAGAAAGTCTGTGGTCACACAAGGGTAAGCTTCACGCCAACGTAAGAGGAATTTTTTTCGCAGTCATTGCAGGAATTTTGACAGCGCAGCTTGTTTATCTCATTTTTAATTCGATTCGCAGCATTAATGTGTCCCAATACAAACATAATTGGAAAGCCCCACTGTTAGGTAAGCAAGCGGAAAATAACAGCGAATCTTTCCCTCTGATGTACGAAGCCTTCTCGGACCTTCACATTAACCGTAATTATATTTTCATAAGTAAAAAAATATGGCGAGAAGTTCGTGTTTAAAATTAGCTTAACTCCGCTGCAAATCACATGGTTGTGGGATCGGTGATGTCAAGGGTAAAAAAAAAGAAAACAACAATTACGCTTCGCTTCGCCGGCTAGCAGCTTCTGTTTGGTTTCCGTCTGTGACAGGATGTCACAAACGCGTATGCAAGGGAGAAACACGCGCTCCAGTGGGAATTTACTACGCGAAACATGGAATCGCAATTCTGTTTCTACGAATTCTGTCCCCGTGCTGGAGAGAACTTGAGCAAACATTGCGTGTGCCCTAATTTGCAAATGGGTTCCCCAAGGTTGTGTTGCCATGTTTTGATTTGCACTGTTAATTTTTAACGCACTTTGCGGGAGTAAATATTATTAAAACTCGAGCCAGTTGTCACCACTGCGTGGTTAATGACACCCATTAGTGTGAAAAATGTTCGTAATTTGTTTTCGATTTTTTTTTGCACAACGTATACTATAGCATAATTGGTGCTATTGAATAAATTGAAAACTAAATGGAACCGAACGGTGGATGATAAACTTACTGTCGGGGTATAAAATGGCGTTCCATTAATTTTGCAGTGCTGTTGACATTTCGGGGCAGCCTGAGTTACAACCCACAATACCTAGAACCCGAGCCCGGGATCAATTTATCATAATACCGCTTTCCATGAAAAGGCTAACGAGCAACGTGTCCAAGCAGGAACATTCCGGTCCGGTCTCAATTAATGCTGATCTCTCCAGTTATTATACCACCGTCATAATCCTCCGGTAGTTGCTTTTGCTATCCATACAACAAACAGACTACTTCTCGAGAAGAAGTGACAGATAACATCATCCACCGCTCGAGAGGAGGAGCGTAGCTAAGGGGAAAGCGTTGAGGTTTTTTTCAAATTGTTATAAGCAGCTTGGCTGGGATGTGTTCTCCACTTGAACTTTAACCGTAACGGAACAAAAAAAAAACGTCATTCGGTTATGATGTGCTAATTAGCTAAGCGAGTTGTGTTGGCGAAGCACCCCTCTGGTGTATCTGTTGAAAACAGCTTTTATAGAATGATTTTCTTCCTTTCATCAACGAAAGACGGTGGAAAAAAAAACCTTCCTTCCAAGAAGTCAACTCCAAGTGGCGTATTTTTAAAATTGTTATTAAGATAAAAGCTTTTTGCTTCGCCTGCTTTGACCAAGGATTGCGCTGTTTGATTTCACCTCTCCACACAGTATCGGATTACCTTTATTTACCTACTCGCAGAGGATGTGAAAAATAAGCTTTCGTGTTTTTTTTTTTCGGGTGAAATTCTCCGCCACCAAACTTTTTACAGCTGAGATTAAATTCGACTTCGGGCAGACGAAATTGAGTTTGCGTTCAAAATGTGAAAGTTGTTTCGGGCAAACAAGAAGCTCAAAAGAAGGGAAGTGAGTTCAAGTAATGGATTTTTTTCTTTAAGTTTACTGACTACGGAGCACTACATCTTATACAGAATGCTTTTTGAATAAATAAATTTAGTGTAAATTAGTGATGCATTGGGTTTGGATTGGATTCAAAATTTTTACAACCTTTCCAATAAAGTTACGCTACGAATAAACACAGTTGATTCTCTAACTGTTGCAATTAGGTGTAGATTGCCTATAGGTTCAGCGTATGATTTTAATGGGCAAAACTTTTCTAGTTTTGTTTCACTCGTGCCTTGAATTGCCCGGTTTCAGTTCTATTTTTTTTTGACGTAGGACTACGTCTAACCGCACTATATCGAGATACATTCTGAGGAAACTAAAAACCAAGATGTAACGTCGGAATGAAAGATTTTAAATGGTAATACTGATGTAACCACATGATGGATCACAATAATCAATATGTCGTTGGATTGATAAAACGATGGACAATTTTGTGATTCTTCATATATCATTGTTACTTAATTTTTAAACAGTGAAAATTGATGAAAAGTTTCAAGGTCGTATTTTTACGAACAATGTACCAATCACATGCGAGCACTCCTGGCACAGACTTCATGAGTGGACACCAACTGCCTGCTATGACAACCTCTATTCAGTGGCAAAAAAAAATTTGACAGAATCTCCCCGTCCCAATAGGTCAACTAACATTTGCTTCTATGAACCTAGACTATTTTCATGTCTTGAAAGTAAAGCTTTTTCGGAAAGTTACAAAGTAACAACCTCCTTTATCAGACAATTAAACGATCTGTTGTGAGAATGTTATTAAAACTGATGTCTTGAAAGAAAACATGCTGACACAGGCAACAGTACTGCCCCGGCTATGTATGAGAAGACGGTCGCTCGTCGTCAGTGCAGTAGCACTCGATTGCCATTTGTGTGCAGTCAAGCCAAGTGGAAACAATGTAGCTGCTGTCGACGTACTGTGGTGCGTGTTCGCACCAGAGCTGCGGAAAGTCAATATCATACTACTGACATTACGCCAAAATGATGCAACACCAGAATCAGCCAACTACGATGCATGGTTCATTACAAAAGAGTTTGCGATGTTACAATGATTCTCTTAGCGTCAACTCTCACTCTCATTTTTTTCTTGCTATCTTTCTCGATCATTCAGGTATGGCTGTACTGAGATTGAACCAGCAGAAATATCAAGTTCATTTTGACAGCATGATGTTATGAGGATAGCAAACATAAAATCAATGATTTTTCTTTAATTGATATGTATGATATTGATATATGGTCGGCATGCGATCAGACCGAACTAAGCGCCATTTTCTCAGATTGAGTTATTGACACCCAGTGGATATGAGAAGTAATAATTTATCTATTATGAAGTAACGAAATCGTTTGAGCATTTGATAACGATATTATAACAAAAATTCTCTGTAACAGCTTGTACACAGTAATTGCGGCGGTAAATGTTATTCGACGCTTGGTTCGGTTTGGCTGCACGCCGACTAAAAGCATTGTCAATAAGCAACTATTACTTCGTTTTGTAACTGAGCGTATTTTAGTTTGGTACATTTTGAATCTGTATGATCATTCATTTTTTTTTCTAAGTAGAGAATATGCTTCTTCATAACACCAATTGTAATAAAAAGAATTCTATTAATATTTTTCAAATGATCTCATATCTGAAAAATAATATTGTATTTTTATTTGTTTTTTTGACAGCATGAGTTTATTAATTTGATTCTTAAATATTGTGCTTGTTGTAGGTTAAACTAAAGACAGTGTTAGTTCGCGGCAAAAAATGAATCGCGAGTGGCAAAAAAGAAACCATTTGAATATGTATGGGTATGTATATTTATATACAGATCCTGTTAAATTTTGGCACGGTTCAACTTTGAAACTGTTCAATTTCGGTTCGGAACGGTTTTGCTTTTCTCCTAGTTTTCATTCATATTTTCTTTTAACGAAGAGGATGGCCGGAGTTAATCGACTGGTTTCGGATATATGGCCGGAGTATGTTTCAGTAACATGGTAACGATGATCAAAGCAGTGCTTAGAAGCGCTAAAAATCATTACATTCCTTTCATTGAAAAATGTAAAAATGCGGATCTGTTCCGGTTATATTCCGAATACTCGGGGTTGTTGTGCCAGCCCATCAAGCGACACCTGTAACCACTAGTTTGAAATTATAAACCTAGTTCATTGTTGGCCATATCTTGAATTGGGATCGTCACGGACCGCAAAGCAGATCAAATTTAAAAAAGTGATATTTCCGAGTTAACTCTGTATATTCACGACGATTGCCAATGAGAACCCGAAAATGGCAACAGAGACAAGATATTGAATCACTTGTCGGATCTCCACGCTTACTGTGATGGTTGCTGGCTATTCATGAGAGAAAGAAACGAGTGCGATGATATTTTCTCTCTCGTCATAGTCAGCATGTTGCTTGGATTAATCGCAGCTCTGGTTCGCACACTACACTGTGCGACCGGGGATAAAATAATTTTGTACGCAACAGTATATCACGATGTTGGATGTTGCATCCAATATGTGATTACAACTGAACAGATTTTGACCACCAATGCTTTGATCGAACGACGACGGTTGCCAAAGCATGTGATACAATAATTGGCATATCATTGTTCGTTGTACATTGTACGATGAATAGTAAATTAGTAAAAAGTTCATTTGAAATCCACTTCTTCTAGTCCAGTTTCGAAGCTTCCAACCAATCACGAGCTCGCTTTATATAGCTGCAACAGATGTTTTCTCATCGTTTTAAAGTGCTTATTGTATTACTATCCCTGAACAGATTTCAAACGCCGATGTCTTAATCGACAGGTAGAATATTGCGAAAGATTGTTATATAATAATTAAAATATCTCTCCAACAAAAGTTGTGTTAACATTCTACTAATCAGAAGTTTGCTACATTTGTGATAAACACTTCTTTCAAATTCCTAAAATTAGAAGTTGCATTGGGTTGTTGTCTTTTCGAATTTTACACTCTGTTTTTCTCAGATTTATTTAAATGATCAACTATAGGCTATTTAAAAGACAATAGAAAACCAATATGCTTCGTAAAGATTTTTAAACAAATATTTCAGATAGCTCGTTTAAGCTGTACTGATGGTTATATTTTTCCAGTTAAATAAATTTAATTCAATATGACAATCCTAGTTGCATTACGCGGTTGTGGTATAGAGAAAACCCAAATTATATGCATCTTGACGTTAGGTTTTAAACATTCATATTCATATTTTTTAATTACAAAAATATTACATCAGCATCTGCAGGAAAATATTACTAAACATATAAACACAACCTGTCGCACAACACAACATATAAACACAACCGTGTAAAGATACTAAACATATGAACACAACCTGTCATTGCCAGACTTGTAATATGCAAACATCAGTTGGAGAAGTTAATGTTGTTTATCAAACCGAGCTAGGTTTATTAACTTATTGTTTATTGACTTTTAAATATGGCATTTTGTTGTTTGTTTTTTCGTTGGTATCTTAAAATTTATTGATTTTTTTCTGGTTCTGCTCAATGAATAAATGTTTCAATTGGCCTAAAATGAAAAAAAAATTAATGTTACATGTTACATCCTCATAAATTCCAATGTCAATTTCAAAATTTTTGTGAATAAAGATTTTCCACTAAAAACTGCAACTCTTTATCGTCACTTTTCCAACGAACTTGTAAATACAGGATTTTTTTAAGTGACTTCTTTGCTAAGCAGTTGTAAGAAACTGACAATGATACTGCTTTGGAATCGGTGAGTGAGCTATCTTTCGCAAGCGCAATTGAAGATGAAAGGAAGTTTGCTTTCTACTAAATCGTTCTTAATTAGGACCTATATAAAAAATTGCCTTTTCGCGTGTTAAAGAAATTTGACTGCATTAGGATGAAAGGTATTCATCAATGTTAAAAACAGTATTTTTTTCTTCTTAAATAGATGTCTGCAAATAAATAATCTAAATTATTTTTAAAAATAAACGCTTTTCTTTCTATGACTTTCTGGTGGAATATGACCTTAACAATATGTGGCCACCAATGAACTAGTTTTAGGATTGTAAGTTGTTAGAGGTGTCGTTTGATGGATTTAGGCTCAATAATCTGGAAGTATCCGGAACGCAACGCCCGCATGAAGCCCTCAACGACTTAGACACTTGATATGACCCTTCCGAGTAATTAGAAGTATAGCACGGTATTAAGTACTGCTTTGATCATGTCTATTTTGGTTTCGGTTTCGGCAACATAATGGACAAAATGCCTTTCTCTTGGTGGTTGTTGAGTTTGAATTGTTTAAAAGCAAAACAAGAAAACTATAAATTATGATTAAACATAACCGTTCGTTTTTGGCTCATGTGTACCAAAGTCAAACCGTGTCGAATGTGAAACGAGGGCAAATCGAATAAAGTCTGAATTCTTTAAATGAAATATAAAACTATCGTAGTCCTACGTCAAACATGCGGTCGTGTCTTGGATACCACCCTCGTACTATTTTTTTTTATTAAACTCTAATATTTATTTAGGCCCAACCGCGAAGCAAAACGGGGCCGAATATCTTTTGGAGTAGGGAAAAGCCAGCTTGAGTTGAGCCTGTATCCCGACTGCTCCTCCTCAAACAGGCATAAAAACCCTCTCATCTTTTCTCTTTCAAAAATACAATTTAAAAATACATGTCATTTGAGCCTACGACTAACATTAACATCAAAGTTTTTCTCTTTATAACTAAATACTAATCCTTACTACTATTCGTTGAGGGTGATGGTTCCTTATCTCTTTGAAATCAAAACTTATATCTAAGTTCGGTGGATCATGTCTCTCAAAAAGAAGCGATGATTCATGTTTCTATAAAAAAGATGAACGAAAGAAAGAAGAAAAAAAAACAGAATTAGTGTGAAACTTTCTAAGATTGTTGTGTTAGGAGAAATTAGGAGAGAAAGCATAGAGATAATCAAATTCGATACTTGATATCTCTTAAAAAGTCGTAAATGGGTATTACAAGCGCGGGGTTGCGGCTAGCAAGCACATCCCGTACTTGCATTGTAAACGTCACTTTCTGTTTCCGGAGAGAATCTATAAGCTTGGCCCTTGCTCTGTGGTCCTCAGGGCATACGAAGACTATATGGTCAATATCTTCGTGCCCTCCACATTCGCACAGATTACTATCGACTAAGTTTATTCGATAGAGGTGTGCGTTTGCAACATAGTGATTGGACATTAGGCGCGAAATAACTCGAATGAAATCACGAGTTAAATCTAACCCTTTGAACCAAGCTTTTGTAGACACTTTGGGCGAGATCGAGTGCATCCATCGCCCAAGGTCGTCTTTATCCCACTTTTCCTGCCAGTTTTCCAGAGCCAGTTGTCGGGGCAGATGAAAATACACGGTATTGGTGATCGGTCTATCAAATATCTCTCCTTCTATGGCACCCCTTTTTGCTAATAAATCAGCTTCTTCATTGCCTGGGATTGAGCAATGAGAGGGGACCCACACAAAGCAGATAATGAAAGACCGATCAACCAGCACTTCTAATATCCGTCTAATTTCCGGAAGGAAATAGGACGGGTGCTTGACCGGTTTAATCGATCGGAGAGCTTCGATAGAACTGAGGCTGTCCGAGAAGATGAAGTAATTGTCTGGTGTCTTGAGCTCGATAATTCGCAGCGAATTGTGTATGGCAGCTAATTCAGCTACGTATATGGAGCAGGGCTGTGCCAGTTTGCGAGATATGCGATGATCTGTGTTGAAAACGCCATATCCGGATTGTCCATCCATCACAGATCCGTCCGTGAAAAAGGAATTCTGTTTTGGGAGGTGGCCAAATTTTGCCGAAAATATTGATGGCACAACTGTTGGTTTGGGGTGATCGGGAATTCCATGGATTCCTTGTTTCATCGTCAAATCAAATACAACAGAAGAATTGTTGAGCGATGTTGAAATCTCATGGGATGGAGCAACAACCGAAGGGTTTATCTCCATGGACATGAACCGCTGGTATACTGACATACAGGGTTTCTGAACAACTTCCAAACATTTCTCATAGTTCGCAATAAGCATTGGATTTGCTATTTCCGATCTAATGAGGAAACGAAAAGCCAACTCAAACAGCCTCTCTTTGAGTGGTAGTATTCCAGCTATGACCTCTAGGGACATGGTATGTGTCGACTGCATGCAGCCTAGAGCGATACGCAAACAACGGTATTGTATCCTTTCTAGCTTCAGCATGTGTGAAGCTGCGACACCTCTGAAGCATATGCTGCCGTATTCTATTACGGGCAGAATCGTGGTTTGATAGAGTCGTATCAAATCCTCTGGATGGGCTCCCCATGATGTTCCTGTTACCATTCGAAGGAAATTGATCCTTGGTTGGTATATTTGCTTCAGGTAATTGACATGTTTTTCCCATGTGCACTTAGAGTCATACCATACTCCGAGATATTTGAAGCTAGGTGACTGAGTGATGGGTCTTCCGGACAGAACTAGCTCAAAACGAGGTGGTGGTCGCTTTTTTGAAAAGACTACCATCTCCCTTTTTTCAAGCGAGAACTCGATTCCAAGACAACTGGCCCAAACGGTCAGATTGTCTTCAGTTCTATTTTGCGGGAGGCCACACTGGACCTCGGTATAGTCTACTCACAAAGCGCTCCGGATGCCGGGTGTTTCCGAAACGCATCGGTGGAGAAAGTTACCTCCGCTTGAACGTACAGAACAGAAAAAAAGGACGCTTCATTCATGGTACAAAGTTTCCCAGCTTAAGAAAATGTATAACTTTACGAGTTTTTTTTTTTTTTTTGCTTTCATTTTCCCCGTGATAAACTTTCGCATTTAAGTTGCGTCCGGAAAATTGGTTAAAGGATCGGGAAACCGGTTCGGCTTGGTAAAGGGTAATTATCTGTGTTAAGGAAGCCACGCTCAGCTGCGAACAGTTGCATCGCAGCAGACTGGGTGCAGTGATGCAGAAATATTTGAGGTTGAAATTCAGTGGGGTAAAAAGAAGATGATATGGTATCGAAGTAGACTGTGTGTTGTTTGAATTATTAAATGTTTTCAGATTGAACTTTTCTAAAGGGATTTGCGGCCATGAGCTGCTTGTAAACAACTACGATTTTCAAGCACAAAGGCTTGTTTGTTTCATGTCGTGATTGCACGGAGAGCTAATCTTAGCGCACGTGTTGACAGTGTTTCAAATCAGCAAACGCTCTGGTTAGTTCCGTAAGCGTACATCACGAACGCGAGTGCACACAGTTTAATTCCCGGTCTGCTTGGTCCAGTGTATGAAAAGCATTGTCACAACCAGGCGCAGGCTCTGGCTTTTCGCTAGTGTCCACGACATCACCAGAACCAGACGGCGAACATTAGTGGAAGAGCTTCCGAACCACCATGCCTGCCCTTCCGGAACGAGGAACCTCCGGGGCAAATGTTTTCAGTCGTTAAACCGTGAACGTGCCTTTTCTTTGTGTGAAAGTTCGCTTTGTTCACATCGTGTAGCGAAACACCGCAGCATATTTTTTCCTCTTTCGTTTATTAACTTGTCCGTTTTAGAGCAACACTCCTATTAAATGTCTGAACCCGTCGGGGTGCGAAGCCGCACGAAAGAAGAAAATTTGACCCCTCGGGCGGATTGGTTGAAGCGCAGTTTTTTTATGTTCCTTCGCGCGAGCATCAATATATCCTCCGGTACAATTTTGCAGCAGCAAATTTATCAAAACTAAAAAGCCAACTCATAACAGCTTTCATAACAATCTATAATTGGGTAGAATCCGTTTACCGTGTTTTTTTCTTTCGCTGTCAGTGAAGGTACGCGCCTGCTACGTTTCGTATTCGATTGAAAGGGGAAACTCAATAAGCGTGAACAGCAAATCATTCATTTAAGGGCTATTCCCACTGCTTCCGTTCCGGGGCCGGGCCGGATCCGGGCCGTGTCCGTGTCCCGTCCGGGACTATAATGCATTCACACTGTGCCGTGTACGAACCGTGCCTGCGCTGCGCTCTGGCTGAGAAAACACAACACTTTTTTAACACAACACTTTTCCCGAACTATATTCAACGTTTGTCACAGGCAATATGCATGAATGCAAATGCAAAGCAAAACCGAAAATATGTTACTACTATATACACGTATCTACCCGAATGCCTTCCGTGCACTCTCCCGGCAACACAAAGTATCGTCGGCAACGATAGTTTTTTTCTCGCACGGCGGCAGCACGACGGCAACTCAGCGCTGCTCAGGTCTGGGCACGTCGCGTCGGTGTGAATGCGTTCGTAAGAACGCATGCAATCAATCTCAAACGAGCCCGGATGACACACGGATCAGCCACGGCCCGGTCCCGGATCGGAAGCAGTGGGAATAGCCCTTTAATCACGGGATTAAAAAACAAACCGAACACGGCTGGCAAACATTCTCACGCAGTGAGGCCACCGTTCGAGGCAAGGAAAAGGTCAACCGACCAACTTCCACGAGGGACGGCCGCAGACAGCCAACCCCAAAAGTTGCGTCCGCCTGCTCCGGGGAAGTAATTTGATTAAGCCTACTCTGCCCACTCGAAGAAAAAGCTTCTCATTCAGACAAACCTCCCATTTGTTGCACACGAACACCTTCGTTCGGCTCGGCTGTGTCTGCTGATTCCTAACTGATACCGTTGAAACGGATATCATCGCATGTGTCGCACCAACATCGGGTGTTTTTATTTCCCGCCTGGAAGTGTCAAGTAAGCGAGCGAGCGAACGCAGCTACGCTTGATTGGAAATGAATGAGAGAGAAAAAAAAAGTTGGAAACACATTCCGGAAACAGTACAACAGCAGCTTTTTTATTTATTGCTTGTAGGTACTAATTTCGGTTCAGTTTGAAATGACATCAAAGCTCGTTCCCTTGATTCGGTTGAAACTTTGGCACACACAGAAAGGGTTCACCTGTGGCAGCTTACAAGGTTAGGTTGTTGGTTAGAGGCAAACAAATTGCTGCCAAATGAAAAAGTTGTTTGCATTCTCGAGGAAGCGCAAGCGGAAAACTCGAAGAACAACTGAGCCGTGAGAAAGAGCAATACAGAACCAGAACTGAAAACAGTTTTCATGGGAATTCCTTCGAATCAATATCGAAACAGTAGAATTCAAAATCAACAATGACAACAACAGACAGACACTTGTGTGTTGCATGAGCATTGTTATTTGACAGTGAAAAATAATTGCAATAGAAGTGTCCCTTTTTGGGATAAATTAGAATTAGAAAGAATGTGTGAAGATAACAGCACCAAGCAGAAGACGGTTGGTAGGAAGTTCAATCACGGTCGCCATATACAATTTCATATACCTGAGAAACTTTGTGGAAACTGGAATGAAATTCGGAAATCACGACGACGAAAAATAATGACGGGCTCGAAACTGATTCTGATCTGAACCTTCTTGCTGACCTTTTTTCATATTCTAATGCTGTTTATTTTATAAGAATGGTTGTCGGAAGCCAACAAGGTGCTACAAAAGGTGCGGAAACATTTCGTGTGGAGGCTTTTAGACTGGTTTCAAAAATAAATACATCCAGGTGTTGAGATGAGAGCAAAACAATAATAACTATTACTAATAACACATTGAAATGTCCAAATGGCTGAACTAAAATCAGCACAAAACCGAATGAGAAAAAATTTTACTACGGACGTTAACGGTCGCCATGAATTTAACCATAAACATAAAATGGAATGGATTTACATTTTTTATATGGTTAATTTCATCCCGTTTTAAGGTATTATCGGCTTTCAAGATTTGAGTAGAAAGCACAGACCGTTGATGAATAATACAAATATGAGTGGGCGTACAATGAACTCATTTCACGCTCAGACGGATAGGGGCGCTGCTAATCCATAAACCAGAGTGAAAAACTCTAATTCAGCTACAGCAATATCGTGTGATGTTTTGTCGAACGCTCGAAATATATGACAGCCATCTGTTGCTTGTTTTCGATTTTTCAAAGGATTGTGAACGTCGTTGTTGACCGTTTCTTTACAAATCGGTGGTAGATGTTATTTTAATTATGGCGGCTGAGAACGTGGATGCTCAAAATCACTATATTTACATCCAAGACATGCAAAATACAACTTCAAATATACCTTAATGAATAGCCAATAGACTCGAACACTTTACATTACTCTAAACCCTTCAAAAAAAATTACGAAAAATCATTATTTTTCGCCCTTAAGAGTAGGGCCCCTTAAGAAGAGCGCTTTGATTGCCTCTACCGTTGAGAACATGTTTACAAAACGACTCCAGCTCATTGTATCATTGTAGACTTCTTTATTTTGTAGAGCCGTGTGTAAAGATACAAAGAACTTGATATCAAAAGCTTCCTGAATATCAATACAATTTTGGAAACCACCCTTCGTTCAGAAAAAGTCACAAAGTAGGAGAAATGGAAGTTGTTTGTGCTGTCCCTTTGATCCATTTTCATGCTTCTTTCTTGCCTTATTTTCTATACTTTTTGTTATTTTTTTCTTCTTTTTCTGTGCCTAATTAAACAATCTGTTTACATTTTTTAACCTCTTGATTTTTTTAAATTTTCTTCTTAATTTTTCTTACATTTGCCTCTCTGCCATTTAATGTTTTCAATTTTTATTTTCCGTAGTTTTCTCTGTCGGTTTTGTGTTTCCTATTTCCGTTTTTTCTGTTTCCAGTTTTTGTTTGCATTGCTTTCTCGTTTTCCTTCTTGGCCGTTTCTACAGATTTCTTCACTAATTACCTTTTTAACCTGAGTTCGTATTTTATTGTTATCTTTTTTTAAACTTTTAGATTTCATTACAAATTATGTTCTATTTTATTCACTACTTTTCACACGTTTGTTTTACTTTTTGTGCTTCTGTATTTGCTGTTTTCTAATTTTCTGAATTTGGCATGTTTTTTCAATTTTCAAACCTTGAATTTTCCTGTTATTTAATTTTTATGTTATTCCTTGTATTCGGTTTAGTGTTTTGCATATGTTTTATTCCCCATTTTCCGGTCCATGTTGCATAACTTTTGTCGTTATTTTTCGTATTTCTACTTGATATTCTATTTTCTTGAATTTTAATCAATTATTGTAGAGTAGTGAGGGGCAAAAGTACGCACTTAATTGTTTTTACAACAGAACTATCGCAAACAATTATAAAAAATCGGTTTTGTTTCCAAGCGGTACATGAACCTTTTGTCTTTAAAATGTTTTACCAGAGTTTTTCGAATTTTGTTTGTAGCATGAGAATTTCACTTTTTAGAAAAAATACTCAAATGCGAACTTTTACCCATCATGCGGGGCAAAAGTACGCAGTTTACGGGGCGAAAATTCGCACTGCATGAACAGTGCATTTATTACGCTATCCTCAATAAAGTTAATTTTTTTTTGCTTGTTTTGCACTGATTCTTTTCTGCTGCGTTAGAGCGGTGCCCCGAAACAATTTTCTTATTTCCGGAAATCCGGTTTTCTGGGGATATGTTCCGAATCCTAGAAACTTTAAGAATATTTGAACAGAATCTTACAATTATTGGTTCAAAGGTCATAAAATTACTTCCACAGGCCGGGTTTTGGGTGTTTTGGTGATAGGCCCCAAAAATGGACCGTCAGGAATAGATTCCACTGGGGCTTCTAGAGACCCGAATACGACACTAGATGCCATACTAAATTCCAAAATAGCGACTTATGGTGTCCGCTAGACAACCATAAATGATTGAATAGCACCCGATGTGGGTATTTCTAAAATCGAATTGATGCTCTGAGGTCAAAAATCAATTTCAGACGCCATTTTTCAATTAAAGATGGTGACTTCCGGTTTGCAGTAAACACCATCTAAAATTTTAAAATGGCGTCACCATCTATAATTTTAAATTGGCATCTGAAGTCAATTTCCAGTCTCAGGGCATCATTTTATTTCCAGCAATACACATATTGAGGGGTACTCGACCATTTTGGGTTGTTTCCTAGAAACCGGAAGTCAACATCTTGGAACCCAAAATGGAGTCTGGTATCCGTAAATAGTCTCAGATCTCGATTCCGAAAATACCCATATTATTTTCCAGAAACACGAAGTCGTCTCTTGGAATACAAAATGTCGTTATCCACGCTCTGGAAATCATCTCGATTACGAAAAAATCATGAAACCATAATATTCCTCAGTTTCGGAGCACATCCGCATGTCACTAGTTATTTTTGAGTAGCTTCTGTAGAAAAACATAGTTATTAAACACATTTTTTCATTACGGTTAATGGCACTTAGTGCGTACTTTTGCCCCACTATGAGTTTTCCAGCTGGTTTGAGTTTTATGATAAACTTCAAAATATTTTCAGCAAAACAAATTCACACTACAAACCACAATTATACAAGAGTTTTTTGGGTTCTGTTGATTTCGAGTTTCTGTAGTTTTCCAATAGGTCAATCATAGTTCCTAAAACTAAGATAATTAAATTAAAACAGCCTAAAATACAATTTTCCTCATAACTTTGCACCATTTAAACGGAATCTTATGTGTCCACATGTGTGATTAACTGACATTATAATACTGCAAATTCATACAATGTTGCCAGTTTATTTTGCTCGTATGCTTCGAAAAGGCCAATGCGTAGTTTTACCCCTTGCGTACTTTTGCCCCTCACTATTCTAATGGTTTTTGTTTCCTTTTTATCCATTTTTTCATTGTTTTTTTGCGTATTTGTTTTTCGATATTGACTTATTTGTTTATTTTTTAGTTCTTTTCTTCTACACCGTGACAAAAAAGTCCGGTCACACTTTTTGGGGTCGCCTGTAGCCTACACGTTGCATCTCTCTGGTGCCATCTATATGTCAAATAAAAGGGTTAACTTTGCTGCCCAAAGTGGAAGAGTTTCGTTTCTGTGCAGTTTGTTTACATTGAGTTGTGAACCATGGCAGAGTTAAGTGCAGCTGTTATCGCTGAATATGTGAAAGAGTACAAACCCGGACACATATTCAAACACCTAAAACCGCTCGGAATCAACCGGAAATTCGTGTACCGGACCATAAATCGGTACCTAGAGACCGGAGGCACCGAAGACAAGGCACGATCTGGACGACCAAGGTCTGTGAGAACTCCAAGGCTGAAAAAGATTATACGAGACCGGATTCGCCGGAATCCCGCCCAATCTGCACGGAAGCTGGCCAGGAACCTTAAAATGAACCGAGAATCAATCCGCCTGCTTCTGCGCAAGGATTTAAAACTTACACCGTACAAAAGAAAAACAGGTGGTTCATGGGGTTACCAAAGCTACAAGGGACAAGAGGTACCAACGGTCGCGGGAGTTGTTCGGTTGGCGCGCTTAATAGCAATACCGCTATTGAGAAGTGGCATGCTTATTATTATTGTTCTTCAGTGCTTGTGTGATACTCTTTCCTGTGTAACCGCAAAAAAGTCCGGTAAAAAGTCACCCTGTAAATGTCAGCTTTGAAAATTACGTTGTTTTGAGAATGTTTCTGTTTTGCTTCTAGTATTTTTTCCGTTTTTTTATTGGCTTTTCTATTTTTCTAATTTCTGTTGTTATTGTCATTATAATTGCGGTTTCTTCGCTGTTAAATTTCTCAATTTTTTTTTTCTTTTTTAACCTGATTTTCAATTAAACCAAGTTTCTTGTTATCTGTTTCTTTGCTTAAATCTCTTTTCTTTTGCTTACAATTTTTGTCATTCTTTTTTAATGATTATCCTCCATTTTCTATCATTAATTTAATTTTCCGCGGTTTCATTATAGTTTTATTTTCAAGATCTTCCGTTCTCATATATGTTTTTTTTTAATCAATTAGCATTTATTTGACACGGCACAATTTCATATATGGTAATTGTATTGTATACTAGCTGAATGTATCCGGCCTTGCTCGTGTAAAAATTTCTGCTTTTTTTATAATTTTCTATATTTCCATATATTTTTTCCAGCCCCAGCATTTCAAATAATATTTCTATTTTAGTAATAAACTTGCTTATATACCACCTTTTTCGTTGATTCACAATCGATGCGGAGGCATTCCAATTGGGTCGAGTGTGTTCAAAAATTCCGTTGGAAAATGGATTGCCTCATCAGCATCTTCGACGGTATCGATTAACTTACAATAAACTCAAATTACACTCAAATTACATAATCAATAGCCTAGGCTCATCTCTAATAGTTAAAATTATTGCTTGCTATGTCTTCTCGTTTTACTTTTTTTTGTGTAAACAATATCAATATCATCCTTATAGTTGAACATCAGTCTTCATGAATTAATTAATAATTTGGAGATACGGGGACTATCTCCAGATTTTTCTCAAGTTTTGAATAACTTCCAGTGCAGAAGAAAACCTTCGCTATACCAAACGTTCGGACACCAATTTTCGGTTTTGGGGCTCAGCTCTGACCTATGAACCTAATATCAGGGAGTATTTGAATATTTTTCTTCAGGAATTTGAAAATAGCGTTGGACGCCCGTTGTCATTTTCTGAACATAGTACTCTTTCTAGAAATAGGTCGCTTTTTACGCGGGTTCCGGAATTTACGAGGATTCCGGAATTTACGCGGTTTTTCTACGCGGATTCCGGAACTTACGCGGTATTTATTTTTGCGCGGATTTCGGTTTCCCTTCACTCGGAATGCAGAATTAACGCTGGTTTTTTTAATGCGGATTCCGGAATTTACGCGGTTTTTTCACGAGGCATGTATCCCCCGCGTAAAAAGCGACTTGTATTGACATTAGTTAACCATTTTACTTAGTTTTACATAGCTTGACAGAAAGCAGAAATCGCGGAATTTATTTCTAAACAACGTTTCAATATTACGTCCAAGCCTTCTTCTGTATTCTAGTAACCTTTCCAGAAAATGTAATCCGCCATGTACGATTAACAAATTTGCGCCGGAGATGAATATTTGGATTCTGGACGTCGTCTTGATTTCGAAATTATACATATTGCAGAGAATATATTCGTTTTTCATAAAACTCTAAAACCGGAAGTAACCATATTGAATTTAAAAAATTTCATGGGATTTTTAGTTCTGCTTTCTAAAGTTCATCCTGGTTCCGGAAATACCAATGTTTGGAGGTTTGTAAACGTTTTCTACAGTTGTATACAGCTTCCCAGCAACCAAAAGTCGTTACAAACATCGGAAATCATATTCCGGTCCCTAGACATCAACTTCTGGCCATGACCGACCGAGGCCATGGAAGTTATCATACTTTTTCAAAAAGTTCCCATAGGGCACTAAAGACCTTATTTTCTTATAAATTAAGACCCCCTCCCTCTTTGATAGCTGCCCCTTTCTCTTTTCGACATCATGTTCCGGTCTCTGGAAATCAATTTCCGGTCTCCAGATATGACCAAAGGCACATCTGTTCAACTGAAGAACCAAAAACGAGGCAAAATCTCTTTATTTTAAGTATCGACATCTAGCGGTGGAGAGCATGCATTTTTCACTCGAAATTTCATTACGCTTATATTCCATTCATTCAACAAAAGGACTGTATGAGCTCTCGCCGCTTTTTCATCGAGAGAATCCTTTGTTCTCCCCGGTACTGGTATAGCGAGGGTGCCTTTCCATGATAAACGTACAGTACCACCCGCATACGTGCAACGGTTTTAATGTAGATATATTTTTAATGAATTTCATTGTTGCCCAAGTTGAAAACTGAATATCTTGACTAACGACAATCAATTTTTACATTGTACCTAATGAAGTAAGCAGTGCTTGTACAGCGCATCTGATATGCATTTCTAGCAATGTTAGGTATAAAAAACGGTACGAGAAATGAATATTGTCGTTGATCGAGAAATTCGGTTTCCAAGTCCAACGAAAATATTCAACTAACAGGTTAAAATAGTTTTAGCAGTCGTGAGGTGTACGATCCATGAAAATTTGTTAGACAATGTTTGAATGGTTGAAAGATTTTTAGTTTAATTTGTTTCGTTGACGTTGATTGTGAATTGTTACTGAATTTCCACTTTAAAGATCTCTTAAATGCGATCCTGTCTTAACTTGATTTTGATAGATTCAACTGTTCAAGATCACCTTTTTGCCTGGTCATTGAAGCAAAAAAAAAATAGTTTTTTGGTACATGTTCAAACTATTGGAGCGAACTGTTCGAACGATGCACTGTAAAATCAATGTAGGATGGAACAGCAAAAAATGAATGCGAAAGCTTGGGTACCGATTTGCTGCAGAGTTTTGTTCGAAGTTGCATATCTGTTCTGTGCCAAAGGCCTAAAAACTTCGTATTCATTCAGAAAGTTTCCATAATGCATGAAAATAGATTTTTTGATCAATTAAGACCCTCTCCTCCTCTGGGGGTTGCATCTCCTTCTTCACACTATTTCTATGACCACTTTCTCTGTACAAAGAACACGTATGTCAAGTTTGGTTAAAATCGGTACAATCATTCGAGAGTTATGCTGGAACATACATACATACATACAAAACTTTTTTTTAAATAAAAAGCTGGATTGTAGGAGCTCTTATCTTATTTGATCGATGCTCTTAACTAAATTTTTATTCAGTAATAGTTGAGCTTCCGTTATCAAATTATGCAAGAAATATGTCAAGAAATCGTTCCAAAAACGGATCAAAGCAGGTTGGATGTTTTGGAACACTTCTCTAGAAACATTTGCACGAAAGCCAATTTTCGGCTGCAAACAGACGTCACTACGTTTCAAAAAAGGCCATTATTTGGAAATATATGATCGATTTTCGTATGACGACGTCATTCCGATTCTGAAAATACCCATATTGCCAAGCATATAATTCAATTATTAATATTCGCAGATTTCCAGAAACCGGAAGTCGGCAACCCAAGTTTCAAAGTATCGTCAGATAACGATAACCGGTTCTTAAGAGTCATTTTTGCTCCGAAAACTGCAACATTGGGGGGTTTGTGAGTGTTTTCCACAGCTTTAAATGGCTTCCCAGAAACCGGAAGTCGCCATCTTGGATTGAAAATGGCATCGAACATCATGTTTCGGTCTCTGGACATCAACTTCCGGCCTCCGAATATGACCAAGAACCCGAAAATCATCAAATTTCAATGAAAGGTTTCCATTTATATGAAAATTTATTACTTTTGACCCCCTCCTTCTTTAAGGGTGACCCCTCCCCCTATCCAATATTTCTATGACCACTTCCTTTATACAAAGAACACGTATGCCAAGTTTGGTTGAAATCGGTTCAGGCCTTCGAGAGTTATGCTGGAACATACATACATACATACATACAAAACTTCTCTTTTATATAAATAGAAGAAGAAGATAGAAGATAGATAGATGGTAATTGTATTCTATTTGTATACTTTCTGTTCAATCTCCTTCTTCGTGTCTTCCTGTCGTTTTTCTCTTTCACTGTTTGTTATTTTAGGTTATTGCGGTTTTCTATTTTTGAGTTTTCTTCATTACGTGTTTAACTCCAGTTTTTCTATTATTTTTCTTTTTCTTGTTTTCTTTTTTTGTTTCTCTATTTCCTTTCTTGTGACTTTCTGTTTTTTTTTCTGGTATTTTTATTTTAGTTCTTCCACTGTTTTTGATTTTTTCCTCTGCAGTGTACTTCTATTTTACCATCTTCGAACTTTACTACTTTACTCTTTCTTCCGTTTTTGTTTGTTCCTATTCAATATATCCGGGCGCAACTGGCAAAAGATGAACAATGGGGAATATCAGTTTGAAAATTGCAAGTACTTTTTCAAATCGTAATTTCAAAGGAAGTGACTAACATTAACATCAATACTAAAAATCGACGTAAAATAAACCTGGCTTATAGTCTTAACAATACTACATTAAATTTGTGCGTTCATGGCTTAAATCTGCGCTTTTCTTCTAACCTTTTCCTAATGAGAGCCTCAAAGCATTCTGACAACGAGATTCGCCCATCTTTCTTTCGCCTTGTTTTTATTTTTTCTTCAGTTGCGCCTCTTTAAATACGCTTTTATTTTGAAAACAAAAGTTGATCCGCCCTTTACTGTCGCCTGTTTACGAAATATTTCGCAAATAAGCCCGTTGCTTCAAAACAATGTAAAGGGCCTAGTTCCAAAGTATCTTTTGTTTTGGGTAAACTGTTTTATCGCCCTTTACTAAAAACTTGATTTAAATAATTTTATCGATTTATACAAAAGAAAGGATTCTTGCCATGAATTGTGTGTGTCTTTTCGAAACCAATGGTGTAATAAAACGATTTGTTTACATTTTGTTAGTTGCGCCCTAAACGCGAATCACTCCGGATATCTGTATATCATTTTCTCTCATTCTTCTTCTGCCATTCTGTGTTTCCACTTCTAGCTGTTCTTCATTCATCATTAAATTTTTGTAGTTTTCTGTTTCGTTTTTATGTTCGTGAATGTTTTTATTTTCATTTTACTTGTATTTGTTCGTTTATTTTGTTTTCTCTCTGTTATTTTTTCGTCAGAATTTTTCATCCTTTTCCACGGTCCTTTTTTTATTTTTGTCGTTTTTATGTTCGCCAGCGTTTATTTTGGAATCGTGACATTTCTTTCGTTTTCATTTATTTTTGTTTATATTTTTTTCTTTGTTTGTATGATTTTCGCCAACTTTCATTTTTCTTCTTATGTGTGTTTCTCTCATTTTGTTTTTCAACCTTTTATTATTATTCAGTTCATTATTTAGTTTTTAAAATTTTCTGGTTCATTTTTTCATATTTTGTGATTATTTACTTTCAGTTTTTCAATTGTTTTTTACTTTGTTTTTTTTTTTCCGATTGTTATTCTTTAGAGTGTATTTCTGTTTATTTTTTGTCTTTCTGTTGTCTGTTTTGCAATTTATTTTTATGATTTCTCCCACGTTCTATTTTTTTACTTGGAACCTTCATGTTGTTGAATTTTATAATTTCTGTTATCTATTGCTTTGTTTTCTGTTTGTCTGTTGTTCAGTTTTCCTTCTTCCTGGTTTTCTGTTTATTATTTTTTGTTTCTGTTTCTTCATTTTTGTGTCCTTCTTTAACATTTTTATATTCATATTTGGTCAAATAACAACTGTTGGTCTACCCCTTTTTGTTTCTGCCTTTGACGGATTTCATATATTTTAATGAACCTATAATTTTTGTTAAAGAACCACGGACAAATTAAGAAAAACGTGTATTTTCCAAAATAATAAATAAATTCGAATTTAAATCAAAAATAACTTGTTTAGAATGTCAATGGGACACCGCCGCTAATTTTTGCTAATAAATCACACCAGTGAGCGCAACTGTTTGTGTATTGCCGTCTATTAAACAATTGCTAAAACTATCAATTTTTTCATTCACACTAGAACTAGATGTCGTTGCTTGGCTAAGAGTATTAAAGCGGTTCATCGTCAGATGGAAATGTTAAAACTTGATAGCAAAGAGCCAGAACAAAATTTTATTGCTTCCATTTGAGCTCTTAAAAATCCTAAACTTATCGGAAGTCAATTACTGGTGACTCCGCTTATCGTATTGCATTTTAAATTTGTATGAAGATTTCTAAGAGATAACTTGCTTTTTGCAATCTTGAACCACCTTAATAAGTATTGTGCGCATCCGCATTTAACCACACGGCTCTCGCCCTAATTTTGAGCCGTTGTCAAAATCAATACCTACCACGGCCTCATGGACGAATGGTAGTAAGACGCAATGGAGTTATACAGGAAAAATATGTGTTTTGATAAAAATAGATTGCGTTTAGTGAAAGTAAGTACCAGAAAGTTAGAATAAAATGTATAGAAGACATTTGATAGCTGTATTTTCGGTCAATGAGCAAAATACTCGGAAAAATTTTGAGTTTGCTACCACTGAAAAAGCGCCATCTCTTGCTATTGGACATTTTTTCAGGTGTCCTATTACAAAGGCCTTTTTTTGTTTTCTAATAACTGTTTGAATCTTTTGAAGAACACAAAAACTCTTAAAAAGTGTTGAAATTAGAATTTTAAAATATGATCTTCCATAAAAAAATTGATTGCTTTCGTCCATCCTGGACTCTTTTTCTAAGTTGCGTAATAATTTCAAGTTTCTCTTAAAGAATGCAACTTTATTTCTTTTAAATTGAAATATTATGTTTATTTTCAATTCAATGTTTTTTTACGGTGTATTTTCATATAAGACACTGTTAATTCTCTACAGCTCATTCTCATACAGTGTTTCTATACAACCAACGATTTCTGAGCTACGATGCATTCAATAAAACCTGTGCTAAAATGCATACGCCATTTTAGAAACTCATGGGTCTAAAAAAGTCTTCCAAATGTTCAGTTTGCTAAGGCAATACGTGTGCAAAGTTTCATTCAAATCCAAAAATGGTCGATGTTCGAATATAGCTCATTTGGCGCGAATGATAGACCAGCAACGCTCTCCTTCACTTGTACTATACGATACCATCAGGTGCTCTTTCAAGACATCAATTTTTATTAGGTTCAACTAGCAGGGTATCATCGTATGCTCAGGAAAAAGGGCTGTTTCAAACTTTCAAAAAAACCTTTACGTTGGAGACATCAAACTAATCTAAGTTCATGAAAACAAATATCAATTGTCCTGTTGGGACAGGGAGACTACAATATTTTATCCGTCCAACAACATATTGGTTATTGTTCTCCATCATGTGGCTATGCTGTTATTATCGTTTGAAATCTGACGGTACACGGTACTAGTTTCATTTCGAATACTACTGAATGCCCACGTCACGTCAGAAACTACTTTACAGTTTTACTTCAACGTTCGGTCGGTTAATCGACTTAGAAAACATCGATTTTGTAAAAAAAAACGGTCGATCCTCACCCATTGTTTATTCTTATGTTCGTACCGGCAGTGCTAGTTTTTCAACGTTTCAACACGTGAAACGTAGGCATGCATGTTTAGAGTAAATTCCCTCTTTTCAAAGACGTCGTAAGTTTGACAAACGCGACATTCTTCAGAATGATGGTCTCTTTGGGGTAGGCTTTCAGCTGAGTTCAGACATTCTTCAGCAGGACAGTAGCTGTAGTAAGGAATACCTTACCGTGCCAAGGAAAATAGACTGTACAGAAAAACATAAGACATTGGTAGTGCAGCAGCCACCACTACCAGCCGCGTATCGATCAAAAGAGCGCATTTCGGATTTTCGTTTCGCCCTTCTAGTGGACACCGTACACCGCTGTACTATACTGTGTTGCCCCCATTCATAGGAGCTTTCAACTTGGTCAGCGAATCGAGCACAAATTAAATTACAAGAACCACTGGACACTTGCACAGACAATGGAACAAGTAAAAGCTCCACCGCTATCCGGGGATACACAAGACCAAGACCAAGTTCTACTTTCTTACTACTGCTAGTAGTGCTTAGTATCTATATATGTTTAATGCTACAAAAATGGAAACATTGAATTATTATTATGTCCTCGTTTCATCCGTACAGCATAAACCTATCTAATCGCGGTAATTTGAGCTAACGGATTAGATAGGAATCAGTTTTCTCATTTTAGTTTTGTTTTTTGTTGAAATGAGTACTACAACTAATAATACTTCGGAGAAACTGTTGATCTTTCTCTTCTAAGTTCAGGATGCATCATTGTCAGCACTGAATACAGTGTCGCCGCTCCCGCTGGATGCACTTAACCAGAATCTGCATGCGAGGCCGCGTTATACAAGTCGGATGATACATAATATTTTAGGTGTGAACTTTTCATCTAGAGGATGTATAACTGCCAATTTTTTTCCAGGATAAAAACTTACATTTCGCTCTTCTCTTATAACTTTCTTAGTCGATGAAGCGTTTTTCGCGATCTTTCTCCACTAGCTCCACCGTTGCGTACAGCTTGCTGCATGTTCATGAGTATTTCCAGAATCAAGAATAATTTGATTAAGAATAACTTCCCAGATCGTACCTTCCTTAAACGATTATTTATTCATTTTATTAACGAGGTTTTAACCATGTGTTCGTCATTCGCCTCGAGCCTTAAACGATTTGTAAACCTGCTGTTAATATGTAATAAAAACTGATGTCTTGAAAGAAAACATGCTCCGATAAAGGCAGAAGTACCGTACATTGTATAACATGTGAAGCAGAGCGCCGCTGGTCTCTCGTCGTCTAGAGTTGCAGCGGTCCCCGACTTGTATTCGTGTGCAATCAAGCAAAAAGTCGCAATTGTGAAATAGTATGAATATGGTTACCATAGAAACCATAAATCAACAAGAATTGAACATTTTTGCAACGGTTCATTTCGTCTTCGATGTGCATTGAATGACCAGCAAAATATCAAAGAAGTGAATTTCTAAAAATAAAAGCCGGTGAATGCTTGTGAACATTTTGTCCATTCGCCAATTAAATTAATTATTATTATTATTATTATTATTATCCATCTCAATTATTATTATTATTAAAATTATTATTATTTTTAGAAATGATAATTATTTTGTGAGTCGTTGTAGTTAATACATGTTACCATGAATGAGAATCATCCATTCACAAAAATACAAACACTACATTTTCAACACATCATTCTCTGCGTTTAGTTTTGCAATTATTATATTAGCCTATTAGTACCTATGTAGCTACAGATTAGACCCAGCGGTGCTCGGGATCAAGCAAGCACAATTAATACATTTTTGTTCTTATATTGTTTTGTGAATATCTCTTTTTTTTTGTATAATCAGATCAGATCGCAGCGCTCTAGCACGAAAGCGAATCAAAGTATCAACGTTTAATGTGGAATAATCACATAGCCTTTCACTTTGAATTAGGATTTTAGAGACCAATCGAACACGTCGTGATTTTGTCGTGTTTTACGCCATTCTGTGAATAATATTTCAATTTACGTAGGTAAACCAGCTCGACAAATTGAAAGCAGGAAACTAGAAAGAATATTAGAATATATAGAAATATATTCATAATTTACTAAAAGAGAAATTTCTTTGACTGGTATCCCAAGTTGTCTTCAAATTTCACTTGAAATATCAACGAACTGTTTTTCTGTTGATGTAAAATAACTGCATGTCATCGATTCGATTTTTTTGTGCTTTTGAGCGTGCAAAATTTTAAAATCGCGAATTACTTTAAAGGTTGAATAAAATGCGCACAATTTTCTACAGTACAATACTGTACAATTGGGAAACTCACCACCAGTGATGTCCGAGATTATTTACCGTTTTGATTGGACATGATTCGCATATACATAAAGCACACGTGCAGCGGCACATAACGGGGCGGATATTATGTATATGTGTATGTATAATAGGGATGCAAAAAACGGTACTAAGGGCTTTCGGCAAATCGAAATCGGGGGAGCAGAGCAGAGTTAGTTGATCAGTGCACGAAACCTAACGAGGGGAAATGTCTGGAGGGTAAAGTTCGGCTTTTCCGTGTAACATGACGGTAGGAGGAACTAAGGGGGTGAAGAAACGAAAATCTTGAATGGCGAAAGCGGGGGGGCACCATTGCTACTACCGGGGAAGCATCAGTTAGTGGTCAGTGATTTTGCGCGCGACGTAGTTAAGGTTTTTCGAAAATTTTCTCATATATTTCTCTCTTTCGTATTTTAAGAAGATCTTTAGCCTTCAGCGAAGATGTACTCCTCCATTGAGAATGAAAATCAAAGAAAATTAAATTCATACGAGAGCCATTCCGTGCCAGATCGTACCTTTCTTGAACAGTTTTAGAACCTTCTGTTGGAAAACGTAATAAAAACTGATGTCTTGAAAGAAAATCATACTCTAAGAAAGGAAACAGTACCGTACAGTATAATATGTGGAGCAGAGCGCCGCTGGACTCTCGTCGTCTATCATTGCAGTGGTATACGACTTCTATTTGTGTGTAATCAAGCAAAGAGTTACAATGCTGCTGCTGATACCGTTGGATACAACAGCTAGTCGTTCAAATAAAAAAACCGTTCAATCAACGTTAATTTTCTACCGAAAACATATTAAAGGTTCCTGATTTTGTTCAATAATTTAATAACCATCTAATAACCAGAATCCTTATTCACATTTCCAATTTTGTTATTTTTGAGTTAACAAATGATATACGTATATTAGCACTGTCTTCGTAATACAGTAAATGTTATTGTTGGCAAATGAAAAAAAAACCTCGTCAAGCAAAAAAAATTGAATCGCAAGCGCGTTTTTTGTGCATCTGCAACACTCAATCCAATCTGAGAAATGATAAGAAGAATATTGCAAACAATGAAAACGACACAAAATTTTACAGTTTACTATTCAGTATGTCGTGAGTTAATAACAAGTAGAGTCTGGAAACTTCTTGCTCAGGTAATAAAGAGATCATGGGTTGCATTGCGCATTTCGTTTCGAGTGGTTTTTGTTCGTTTCGACCACATTCGACATTGCCGATTTTGATTCGTGCTCGTAACGAGTAGATGGCGTATTATTGTAGGTGATCCTCGAGCAAAACTGGCATTACGTAATGGCTTAATCGAGCTTTTTTTGGCGCGAAAGTAATCAAAATTGGTCACTATATGGACTCTATTGGTCACTATTTTAATGCAAAAAGTCACTAAAGTCACTATTATTTGATACTAGCCCTCATATTTCACGAGAAAATCGTAACCAAATATCGCTAGCGGCGAAGATGTGTTGTGTGAAAGTTTTCTTCGGCCGGGAAAAATATCTAGATGTGTGAAAGTGGCAGTTTAAATTTTGTCAAAAAAACAATAAAAATGTTTGAGTTTTTTAATGGAGTGATTCATTCATGCGAACAGAAAAACTTCAACGTCAAAGGTAAGTTAATACACATTGAGTTTCTGAGTGGAATAAAAGCAGTAGAGCTTGGCAAACTGAATCCTGCCCACAATACATATCCATATCACATGATGAAGCCGTCAGTTACCCTATATATATATATATATATATATATATATATATATATATATATATATATATATATATATATATATATATATATTTATATATATATATATATATATATATATATATATATATATATATATATATATATATATATATATATATATATATATATATATATATATATATATATATATTAAATACGGGTCAATTCTTTTGATATTGATATGTCAAATGAATTGAAAGTCTGAGAATAATAATAGAATCTATTAGATTCTAATATTATTTTGAGGCGGGGCTTACCGAATGGAAATTGACTTCGGAATGCGCTGCAAGTACTCAGTCATTCTGCAAAGGGTCTTTGGAAGGTCGGTAGAGCTAACACCTTCTAGGTTCCGAAAACAAGACAGAAGCAGAAACAAGAATCAACAGCATTGTCTTTTTTCACCCTATCACTGCCAGACAGTGGAATCTAGAAGGTCATACATACATACATACAGAAAGTAATCAAAATTGGTCGATAAGTTGAAGACGTTCGTTTGTGCCTAGCAGCAACATAAAAAATCTCTCGATTTTTTTAAATATAGGTATTTGAAGTAAATTGTACCGTATCTATTCTAAAAATGCTTCAGATCTTTCCAGGGCTAACGAATCATTAAGAAATGCACTGGGCATTAACTCATCTCAAATAGAGACAATGACTTGCTTCATGGAGGGGCATTCGAATTTTGCTCGGAATTCTTTGAAAGCACCGGATAGCACAAAACACTGCCATAAATTATGGAACAAGCTGAAGAATTTGTTAGAAAATCTGGAAGTCATGGGTTTAAAACGTTTTGTTACATTGGACACTTCACACAGGATATATTTCATTGGTTTTGCGTTGTTTGAAACTATTGATGATGATCTAAAAAAATTTTGTCATTCGTAATTTACCTACATCCTCATTAAGGCGAATTGAATATGATTGAAAATAGCGTACAAATTGTACAATAACGAGTGAGATATTTCAGTGCAATGAATGATTGCAACGAATGGTCATGAACTGAGAGCGACTTTTAGTTGAGCGGTCAAAGTTTAGAACAATATACGGTGATAACAGTTTTGGAATTTGCAGTAAACATATGAAGAGCATTAACACTTACATCACGATGTGTATCATGAACATTCGTTTTATAGCATATTGACGGTTGCACACAACTGTGAATCCGATTTATATGAACGATCCAAGGTAACCTTGGAATTCAATGAAAAAGCTATCAATTGAATCGTATGAGAAATTATTTTCCTTCATTTTGAGCAGATTCTTTCAACTTTTAAACGTAGTTTTACAGCGCAGCACAAGACAAATCGAATAAAAAAAAGTGCAAATCCATCAAGCGGTTCTCGGGTTATGCGCGGTCGTACGTACGTAACTTTGTTTCATATATAGAAGAAGATATATGTATAACATACATTGTAATTTAAGGAATACCACTTACTATCATAACATGTATGCTGCGAAATCTCATTCCATTGAAGTACATATGCCTCAGTTGATTTTAAAATGGGCATGTGAGTTCCGTCTACACATCCTACTACGCCAGGTATTTTGATTTTGTGTTGTTGAATGAAGCTGGATCTAAATGAAACCAATTTTCACACAGTTTGTTCTCCAAAATATGAACAGTTTCACTGGAAATCTGTGACACGGTAGATTGAGCCATTCCCAACAAAAAATTGCCTCCCACATTGATTTGGTAGGATCCGCTTGCAAGTAAATTTAAAGTAATCCTGCAACTTGCTGAAAAAATGTTGCTTTCAGAATATGCTCGAATGCTTCCCGGTTTATTTAACTTGCACTTACTTTGTTTCATCCAATATGAGTGGATTACTAGTTACCACTACTTATTATTTTTCGTATCTCTCAACTGACGTCTTTGCATATTTATTACACTATCTTCATCACTAGAAGAATCGTTAAAAACATTTGCAATCTTCTTAAGAAAGCAAACAATACAACTTTGACATTAACTTTCGAGTCAATGTTTACTCAAAATCAACTACAAAGGTGTCTAAAAAAATACGCAATGCCTATCCCACCTCGAAACGAGTTTGATTTCTTTCGATCCGAGTTAAGCGTGGTACGCAGTTGAAAAGAAAAGAGGTTCGCGAAATTTTGCCCTTTTTACCAAACGGAATTTTGACAGCTGAGAATACCTCACAGTAACGATATCTGACGTCAGTGAGCGCATGATTTTTGCTTTTTTTCTAGAACACGAACACACTTGTTTACCGCGATCTGGTGTGAGACCAGGGATGCCAGGTATTTTTTCAAAAGTCTTCATGGTCCGCGAAAAAATGTTCTTTCTACCCGAAGCCCGAAGGCTGATGAAACTTTCCGGCAAATCTAAAACTGTCGAGCAAAAAAAAAGGTCACCACTAATGCACTAATGCAAAATTCGGGTCGTTCACATATTTTTCAATGTCTTCACATGTTTTCTCCAATGTCTTCACGCTGTCGTCACAAAAATGGATGTCTTCATCATACTTTTGAAATATTTTTCACGTTATTGTTACGTGAAAGTTTCTATACTTGTTTATTTTCTGTCATTTTGCATGATTTATGTGACAAACATAACATCTACGTGAAAATCCCATGCATACTATGGTTAATCACGTACCATCTACGTGAACTTGCGACGTCAAACAGGATGTATCACGTGGATTCTTTGTGCGGAAATAACCAGAAATCAAAATGGCGAAGCTGTTATCTGATTCTGAACATAACACAGAATTTCTGGATGGCTTGCAAATAAGTGAATTTTCGAAAAATCCTAATAAACTCGAGACTTGAGCTTACAGGTTTCACACAGCTTCTGTTCAAAGGTGGAAGAGTTACCTGAACGAAAACAGCTGCAGCGGACAATAACAATCCCCGAGAATGTCGTAATATTTATCAGTTTTTATGTTGTTTCATTCATTTACGAATTGACGAGTTTGCATACCTGAGTGATATCTGATAGCAATCACGTTTTACGAAATGTACAATTTTCATTTATTTCTCTAATTTTTATGAGCTAGGAAACGGGTTTTAGAAATTATCAAAATATGTTGCGTAAAAAGATATGCAAATTCGTCGTTTACCAGTAGATGATTTTTACGTGTAACTCACATGAATTGCATGCATCTACTGAATAAGTTTCAAAGGATAATTCATCTCACCAGGTCATGATGAACTCAAATAACAATCACGTAGAATCTACTAGAAAACGATAGTGGAAAATATTCACGTAACTTTTCCGGTAACTATAACGTGAAAAATATTTTGGATGTAGGCTAATGTCTTCCAATCTGGCATCGCTGGGTGTGAGACGACCAACCAACTGCCTGGCACTTTCAGTACCTGAATAATGTGACATTTTGCTTCACAGCAGTGTTCACAGCGAGTGAACTTTGTTTTCCCTTTCAGTTTATGATTTCTTTTTAGCTGCGTACTAGCTACCAGAAGAAATTTCATTTCCTGATTCAGTGCCTGAATTTTACATGGGATTGAGATAGGAAAATAAATTCCTTTTTGAACTCTGCATACTGCGCTTTACTCGAAACGAAATGCGCTATGTCACCCCGGTTTTGATCGATTACCCCAAGGTTTATGGGCCTTTCTCTAACCGCGACGTTTACGTTGTCCAAAGGCCACGCTGAAGTTTAGTAAAGACCGAACTGAAAATTATCAAAGGCCGCGTGGCATTCCATCCCCACCGAGACGAGAATTTTGAAAATTATAGAATGGCTGAAGTTCTTACGATTCCCTACTATAGAGGGGACTAACTCCAGAGTATTTTACGATAGTTGAGAGCAGTCATTAGAAAAAGAAAATGCAACAAAGAATAGTAGAGTATAGTAATGAAATATCACCAAGATAAACAAGAAAGGAACCTACTTATGTTTGGGGAAAAAATCAAAGTGAGGTGAGTTACGTCGATTTTCAGCTTTCCCTTAATTTTTTTAGAGTTTCGTTCACATTTGGTGATATTGTACGTGTACCACCATATACATGAGATAAACTCACCTTATGCAGCAGCATTGCTGTTTCTTTTTGGTTGCACACGATTAGAAATCGTGTACCGTTGCAATGATAGACTAGTAACGCTCTACGTCACCCGTACTGCACGGTAACTCTTAGTTTTACCACTATGTTTTCTTTCGAGACATCAGTTTTTATTGGATTCAACTAGCAGACTAACTAATTGTTCAGGAAAGAGCGCTGTTTCAAGCTTCTCGAAAGTTGTTTACATTCGAGACATCAAATCAGTCTAAGTTCATGGAAGCAAATATTAGTTGTTGTCCTGTTGGGACGGGGAAACTGTGTAATTTTTTTTTTTTTGATACTGATATGGAGAATTTTGCAGTAAATGATTGATAACTATTCATGTCGTCTGTGCTAGGCATTCTCGCATGTGACTGGTTCACTGTTCGCGTAAATTTTTTCTTGTATTTTTTTATCATTTTTTACCGCTGAGCAATAAAATCCATCATGCGGCTATGCTGTTATTATCATATGAAGTATGACGAACATTTGCCAGTTTTATTTCGAATTTTGCAGAATGCATCCTAGTATAGCAAACAAAGACGTTGTCCCACGTCAATAATTATTTTATAGTTTTATTTAAACGTTTGGTCGACTTAAAAAACATCGATTTTACAAACACAACAATTCAGTTTTCTCTTCCCAGTTTTGCTTTTTTGTAGAAATGAGTACTACAAATAATACTTAATTTAGACCAGGGGCACTGCGTGATATTGACGTTTATCGGTATTTTAAGAAAACGTTGCTTATCCTTTTCTAGCTAATTTCTTCGACTTTTTACCCGATCATTCCCAATACACTGTCCGACGGACGGAAAGTTGGAATCACACACTCGATTCATTCGATTTTCGCTTTTTATGATTATTCAACACTCCCAACAGACATCGTTTGAGAACCGAATGTTTACGAGAGCAATTTATCTCGGGCACTTCGAATCCAAACCCATCCATCGTCACTCGATTTCAGGGGTGTTAATTTTATGTTTTGCTGTCATCGCCTACTGCAGCGCCATGACAGCCATCAATCACCGGGCGACCGGGCGAACGATGTAGTTTCGCCCCTAAAAGTGAACACGACGACAGTGTTCCTTTGGGAACATTTATTACACGTCAATTCAAAACTGCGCACAGTATCACACGTTTTCCCAATTATGCTTGACAATTCGTTCGGTAGCTTCGAACGGCGCCAGTAGTGGAAGTAACGCGACAGGTTGTTTACTCGCCTTTTGAAGCGAGTAAACTTATCACTGAAATAGTACTGACTAAGTGCTCGAAAGGTACGAGAACTGGAGCTCCTTCTAGCTAGGAGTGCTAAACAAACCGAAAGGAAAAGACATTCCAAACGACGGAACTGCTGAGGTAACTAACCAGAGCAATATCCGACAACGAATATGGCGAGCGAGTACACACTGAACGAAAACGTTACGTCGGATTTGACTTGTGAAAAACTAATTTAAAAATAAGAATTGCTGACAGTAATGCAAGAAAAACTTTCTTTGAGGAATCAATTTCACTCAAAAAAAAAAAACTTTTTTTTTCTTTCAGTGCACCTCCCCAGTGCCAAGCTGGAATGAAGTTCGTAACAGGAGACACTCTTCCACCAGGCCTGGGCCTGTGTGATTTTGCATATAGATGCATCGTTTAGCTGGGACCGTGCGGTCTGGAAGGGGGTGCATTTTTTTCTCGTTCTTTCTCACACCTCTTGGCAGCAGTAGGCAGCACGGCGCTTTGCGGAGGATTTCCTAATGTGTTCCGCTAAAAGTACTCTCGAGTATACTCGGATGCAAATTTTGAATTGTCATTCAAATGGGAATCGAGTGTACGCGGGTCGGTCGTGTGCTGAGTGATAAGGAAACGTATACTGTAAATAGCTTAATTGGTACTTATCACTGAAAGGGATTTAACTTTAGAAAGTTAGATCGGGTTCAAGTCCTTGCGAAGAAGGATTAAACAGCATATCTCAACCGTAGCAAATCTGTCCCTCGTTTTCTTGTCGTCTTATTGCAACAATCGGACGACGACGGTCCGTGACCGTTCTCCCATTACTCGGAAGCCAAACGACAAACGATGAAGCCTCTGTGTGTAAACACAATCTTCGCCAAACCATTCACACACACTCGACTCGACGCTTTTGTCATAAGAAACAAATTTACACCGCCTCCGCTTCCGGCCTGATCCAAGCAGTCCGGGACGTTTTTGGGTCGTAAAAAGCACAAATATATTTACGCATCGCTTGGTGGAAAATTTAACGACCGAACGCAAAAGGGGTTTGTTTGCTTCGGGGAAACTATTCCTTTATTGTGACAACACGGAGTGTGACTTTGTAGCAGCTCAAAACCCCAACATTTTCAAAACCTCCAGGTCACCGAAATTCGACCAACTTGTTCAGGTTTAAATTCCAAGAGTAGAGTCAGACAGTCGAATTATTTCCCTATAATTCTCTATTGGCACTCACAGCAAGCCATGGATTGTGACAACGCAGCGGGAACAAATTCGAACAGCATTATCAAACGGATGGACAGGCGGACGGGTGCGGTTGGAAAAGAGCCTGCCTGCTGCGGTGCAAATTCGTTTCCGCTTGGTTTTGCGATTGCTGCTCCATTTGACACTCGAGCGTTTCCAGCCAGAATGATCTGAAAATACGTAAAAATGTTGTTGACCATTTTTGATGTGAATGAATCTTTGCACATGTGTTTGGTTGAAGCAAACTGAGTGTTTTCCGCGAACGGAAAGTTTTTTAGACAACATTTTTTTCTGTTTATTCTGTTAAGATGAAATTAATAAACGAAAAATTTTAAAATATTCTACAAAAATTTGTCCCAGAATGGGATATTTTACAAAAATGTACTGATAAATTTGTAAAAACTGTCCCGAAAGTGACCAAAAACTATTTCTAAAATGTCTCAATGTTCCAAAATAGTCACGAAAAATATCTAAAACTGGCCCTAAAATGCAAGGAAAATAATCCGACAATGAACCACAATAGAACTAAACTGTCCCAGGGATATATAATGTAAGATCACAAAACAAGCCAAGCTTTGGTGCTACATTCCGATTCGGAACTCGACCTTCTTGTTTATTATACACAGACTTCACAACCAACTGTTTTAGTGTACAGGACAATTGCGGGGCTAGCGCTACGATTCTACTGACAGCCTTAGAAAATGTACAGTACTACGACAGCCGTTAGACGACAGGAGTAACAGTCCATGGAAACAGAATTGTGCGACTTGCAGCGTTGCCGTTGCGTTCGCCATGGACTTCAGTGATTATACTACTGTTATGCTTCTTGCCTGTGCGCGATGCAAAGCATGCCTTTTGTAGTGTTTCATTTGAACTTAGATACATGCATCGTAATACAGCGAATTTGTCAATGATTTTTCTTTCCATCATAGCATGCCTGTCGTTATCATTAAGCGTTGTAAAAGCTTATGTTAGCGATGGGTAAGATGAATCAATTGCAAGCGGCTGTGTGTTTATTCGCAAAAGCACATAGAAGAATTTTAGGTGCGCTACTTCTCCGGGTTTCCCCTGAAGTTTCCGGGTCTGGGAGGTAGTCTTCGGGGTTTCGGGGGGAAGCGAATTTTCTCCATACCAACGAAATTATTTTCAACCTTCAACCTGGACACGGCATAAACCAAAACGTGAACGAAAAACAGCAACCTATTTGGACGATTCCTTTCCAATTCCTACAACTCTAATCTTCTAGATTCTCATAATTTAGAAAATTAGCGTAACAGCTTAGTAAAAGTTTTTGGCGGTTATTTTTAAATTTTTTTTGCCTAGGAAGATTTTAAGGCTTTTGGGTTGACAGCAATTCTGTACAACTTATCAATTTTAATAGCTAATAATACATGTCACAAGAATCAGTGAACTCTATCGGATGCTGTGAATTGCAACAAACAAAATAAATAAATCATTGAAATCTTATGGAACAACTTGATGTTTTTTTGTGGTTACGATGAAGAAATATACTAGCTTTTTGGGTAATATCTGTATTATGTTAGCTGAAGTGTAAGTGGTGTTTGATAAATATTTCAACTCATTAGTTTATTTTATATTTCGCAAGTCAATGCATGCCTTCCCGCTGTCTACTTTTGACAATCTCTGGGCCATATATCCTTGTAAAGTGGCCACCGTAGCTTCCAATTACAATTTGAAACGGCGAGAAAATGAAAATAAAACAACAATAATTACGGTAATTTTCTTATATCTTGGTTTAGAGGATGTGTCAGCTTGTTTTATGATCAAGAATCCACAATTTGCACCTATTCAATCGATATAAATTGAACACATGACAGTTCATAACAGTCCCTCATAACAGTCGTCTATCGACAAATCGAAGGATGTTACCATAGCAAAACGGCTGTTACCGCTACATACTGGTTATGGAAGAAGACTTACAGAATTTAGCGCGTAACAGTAGCAAAAGGTTTACAACGATCGGTGTACGGAAACGCTTTTAATTAAATATGGGTCATTCCATACGAAGTGACCACGGAAAAGAATAAACTTGGACACGCCCATCACGGATTGGGCTCAAAGCTGGGGGAATTATTCATCTAGGTTCACTATGTAAAATCCCAATTTTGGTGTCGATTGGAATACCCCCCGCTCTGTGGGACCCTCCTATTTGTGACAAAGTCAGGCAATTTTTGTTCAGAATTCCGTTTTTCTTTTTCTTACAATTCATAGATGTAGGACGTCCGCAAAATACCGCAAAAAATATTATTTTTGACTGGAAGTGTTGCCAGATAGATTATTTTTGTATTTGAAAACTAAATTTACATTTTTCGGCAAATGCAGCCATTTTTATTTTAAATTTGATAATTTCATCGTGTTCCGTGGAAAATTTCACGTAAGAAACAACTATCATCCCGAGGTAATATGAGCCAATCTCGAGATATAACATTTTTACGAAAATAGTTGTAAATTTCGTAATTAATTTATTTTATAGTTTATAGCCGTAAGACACCCGAAAAATAGTGGTGAGTGAATTTTGAAGAAAATAAACCAAGGAATCCAGAAAAAAATATTATTTTTGACCGGAAGTGTTACCAGATAGATTATTTTTCTATTTTAAAACTAAATTTGCAGTTTTCGGCAAATGTAGCTGAGTTTATTTTAAATTTGAAGGTTTTATCGTGTTTCTTGGAAAATTTTACATAAGAATTACTTATCACCCCGTGGTAATATCAGCCAATCTCGAGATATAGCATTTTTACCAAAATGGTTTTTAATTTCGTAATTAGTTTTTCGTAAAAATGCTATATCTCGAGATTGGCTCATAATACCACGGGGTGATAAGTGTTTCTTACATAAAATTTTCCAAGAAACACGATGAAACCATCAAATTTAAAATAAACTCAGTTACATTTGCCGAAAAATGCAAATTTAGTTTTAAAATAGAAAAATAATCTATCTGGCAACACTTCCGGTCAAAAATAATATTTTTTTCTGGATTCCTTGGTTTATTTTCTTCAAAATTCACTCATCACTATTTTTCGGGTGTCTTATGGCTATAAACTATAAAATAAATTAATTACGAAATTTACAACTATTTTCGTAAAAATGTTATATCTCGAGATTGGCTCAAATTACCTCGGGATGATAGTTGTTTCTTACGTGAAATTTTCCAAGGAACACGATGAAATTATCAAATTTAAAATAAAAATGGCTGCATTTGCCGAAAAATGTAAATTTAGTTTTCAAATACAAAAATAATCTATCTGGCAACACTTCCAGTCAAAAATAATATTTTTTTTTGGATTCCTTGGTTTATTTTCTTTAAAAATCATCTATTAGTATTTTGCGGACGTCCTACATCTATGAATTGTAAGAAAAAGAAAAACGGAATTTTGAACAAAAATTACCTGACTTTGTCACAAAGAGGGGGGTCCCACAGAGCGGTGGGTGTTCCAATCGACACCAAAATTGGGATTTTTTCATAGTGAAACTAGATTAATAATTCCCTGAGCTTTGAGACAAATCCGTGATGGTCGTGTCCAAGTGGCATGTACACTTCGTATGGAATGACCCATAACGAATAAGTAGGCGTTGAACAGTGTCAGCATGTTTATCAACTTTTCCAATGCCAATATGCTTTGCACAGTTTCGTAACAGCTAACTTTGATGGATGTAGAGTTTAGTCACCAGCAGTTAATACTCGTTTAAAACGACAGTAGGAAAAAAGCAGTACTTTTTCGTAGGCTGCCTACTGACATTAACAGTCTCTCCCGAGACGAGACTCGAACCTACGACGACTGGCTTGTTAGGCCAGCATCGTACCTCGAGACCAGCTGTGAGGGTAATGTAAGATCACAAAAAAACTGCTAAAAAGGAATTTCTTTAAAACTTTCAGAAAATGTTTCATAACATGTCAATTAATTCCCAAATTAAAAATGGGTGTCCACAACAATCCACAGCTAAGCTGAAACATGCATTAGAAATGTACCAAAAGTGTTCTAAAAATGTTTCTAAATGCTCCAGAAGTAACACCTTCCACAGTGGGCCACCTGACCGAAATAAGACGTGGTCCTACATCAAAAGATTGTTATACATCTCGCTTAGAATAGTCTGCTGACTTCTTTCTCCACTATTTCGATTTCGATGGATCGTTTGTTTCTATTAATCTTTGGTGGTTACTGGAGAATCACGAATAACTCACCGAAAATGTGTTTATTGAAGAAACTTTTCACCGAAATTTTTGTTTTAGGTTCAGGTTTTCTTAAAAAAAAAAAAAAACTAAAAATATCACCTTTTTTTGTATCGAAAATTTAGTGTTAATTATATTTTTTTTTTGTAAAAATCCCAAATTCCTAACGCTTAATTTTTCTATAAAATGTTTTCTTTGTTAAAATTCACATGTCTAAAGTTCAAAAATTACGAAATCTAAAAATGTTGAATTCTTCAAATTCTGAAATCTTTAAACCGTAGTATTCTAGATCCTTAAAACCATGAAATCAATTTCATGGTTTTAAGGATCTAGAATACTACGGTTTTTATATCCTTAGATCTCATGGATATCACAAGCTTGAACATTTTTGAAGGTCTTAGTTTTGAAAACCCTAATCTTGTAAAATATAAAGCTCCAAAAACCTGGACACCATGAAATTGTAAAAACACTGACATAAATAAATCTGAAGTCTCGAAATTCTTACATCCCTAAGTCTTGAAGTACTCAGTCGGAATTCTTCTATATTTCTCAGATTCCAGAAACGTTAAATGATGGAATCTTCAATTTCTCTTGAAATCTTGGAGTCCTAAAACACCGAAATCTTTAAATTCTACAATCCCAATGTACAAAGCTAATTTACATAAACATTCCTGGTCTCTAAAAGCTAAAAAAAATTAAAATGCAAAATCCACATCCAAAAACCTACAATTTTTATGACTTTATTCGAAAAAATGAGACACAAAAATGGTCGGAAAAAGATAATTTTATGTTGGATTTTCTACAAACTTTTATATCCTCATCACTATTTTGTTGGATCTCCTTTCGATATTCGGACTTTGTTCTTGACGTACTCATAAGGTTTTGGGCAATATAGGGATTGACTACTTTTGATACTTGTACCTACTGTTTCTTTAAAGTCAGCTTGCTTCGCAATCACGCGGAGGTCTGACGAGTTAGGCGAATTGCCCACCAACTGCTTCGTGTCCACCTTGATGTAAGTTTCGTCGTTCATCAGTGCGGGTTTTTAGCGGGTACAAAAGATTCGGCTAACGGATGAGTAAACTCAACACCTTCCGGGTCTTCACCAACTATACTGTCCTCGGTTTTGTGGCGCTGTCTCACTCCCGCTAAGTCTTCTCGACTTCACCACCCTGGACACCGTCGAATGAATGATTCCCTGATGTTTCCCGACCCATGGGGTCATTTGATCACAATTTTCCAGCTGGTGGCTGGCTGAACGGCTGGATAATGCGTACCATCGGGGCCAAGTGCACCTACAGGAATAAAATCGACCCCACATGTGGTCCTTAGCCTCTTATCCAGCCACTCCTATCCCGACCTCCACGCGGTGCCAGCTGGGATACGAGTAACCAAGGGAAGATCGGGTAACCAACTCCGGTGGGAACTTGGTCGTATGCTGACAGGTAAGGAGGGCTCTTTTGAGTTTCCGAGCGTCTGTCCTCCATGTTAGGAGCGGCTCAAAACGGCGTCTGTACTCCAGGTTAGGAGCGGCCGATTACCGTCCTCGTGCCAACATGGGACTCACACACATGTAATGAACGAGGAACAAAGAAATTCGGACTGGAACAATCGGCACAGACCCATGCGACGAAAACGGACTAACGATTGGAAACTCGGGACGTGGAACTGCCGGGCTCTCAATTTCCAAGGGAGCACACGAGTGCTTTCCGAAGTATTGAAATTTTGCAGATTCGACGTCGTAGCGCTGCTGGATGGGATGGTCATGCCATCTACCAGAGCTGCGGCAACACGCATGAGCTGGGAACAGCTTTTATAGTGATGGGCGAGATGCGAAAACGGGTGATTGGGTGGTGTGCCAATCAGTCCTCGAATGTGCAGGTTGAGAATCAAGGGCCGTTTCTTCAATATCAGCATCGTGCACAGCCCTCACCTCGAAAGTACCGAAGACGACAAGGATGAATTCTACGCGCAGTTGGGGCGTGAGTACGACCGCTGCCCAAAACATGATATCAAGAACGCTCAGGTCGGTCAGGAGGAGGAATACAAACCGGTGATTGGAAGGTTCAGCGCGCACCAGATGACCAACGAAATGGGCCTCCAAGAACATGGCCGTGCGTTGTACTTGCTTCCAGCACAACCTTCTACACAAGTACACCTGGAGGTCACCAAATCAGACGGAAACACAGATCGACCACGTTCTGATTGGCTCTCGGCACTTCTCAGACATCATCGACGTCAGATCCTATAGGAGCGCTAACGTCGACTCGGATCACTACCTAGATGCGCCCAAAACTCTCCGTTGTTAACAACATTCGGTATCGACGCCCGCACTCGCTCGAAGGTGCGCTGCCGGAAGAGGACCAGCTGGAGAAAGCTCCTCTCGAGGACTGTTGGAACACCTTCAGAACAGCCATCAACGGCGTAGCGGCGAACGTCATCGGGCATGTGGGATGAACCCAACGAAAAGAGTGGTTCGACGACGTATGTAGGAGGGTCATGGATGAGGAGAACGCTGCGCGGGCGGCGAAGATGCGCAGTGCCACTCGTCAGAACGTGGAAAGACATAGACAGAAGAAGGTGCAGCGAACCCAAATCTTCCGGGAGAAAAAGCGCCGCCTGGAGGAGGAGGAGTTTGCAGAGCTGGAACAGCTGCATCATTCTCAGAAAACGCGAAAGTATTATCAGAAGCTCAACGCATCCCGCAGAGGCTTTGTGCCGCGAGCCGAAATGTGCCGGGATAAAGATGGTAGTATTCTGACGGACGATCGTGAGGTGACCGAAAGGTGGAAGCAGCACTGCGACGAACACCTGAATGGCGCCCAGGCAGGAGACCACGGCGGCGGAAAAAGCGATCCCGCCGGTGCAACAAATGTAGAAGACGTGCCAGCCCCAACGATAGGCGAAGTTAAGGATGCCATCAAGCAGCTGAAATACAATAAATCGGCTGGAAAGGATGGCGTCGGAGTGGAGCTTATTAAGATGGGCCCGGAGAGGCTGGCCACCTGTTTGCACCGGCTGATTGTAAGAATTTGGGATACAGAACAACTACCGGAGGAGTGGAAGGATGGGTTTATCTGCCCTATCTATAAAAAAACGACAAATTGGACTGTGGGAACTATCGTGCGATCACCGTCCTGAATGCCGCTTAGAAAGTGCTGTCCCAAATCATTTTCCGTCGCCTCTCACCCCTAGCCAACAGATTTGTGGGAAGTTATCAGGCCGGCTTCGTGGAAGGACGGTCTACGACTGACCAAATCTTTACCATACGGCAGATCCTCCATAAATGCCGTGAATACAGAACACCCACACACCACCTATTCATCGACTTTAAAGCCGCGTATGACACTATCAACCGAAAAGAGCTATGGAAGTTCATGGACGAAAACGGCTTTCCGGGGAAGCTTATTAGACTGATATAGGCTACGGTGGATGGGACGCAGTGCTGTGTGCGGATTTCAGGTGGATTGTCGGGTCCATTTGAATCCCGCAGGGGGCTTCGACAGGGTGATAGGCTTTCCTGCCTGCTATTCAATATTGCGATACAGGGTGTCGAGCGGACATCAACACGCGGGGTACGATTTTCAACAAATCCAGTCAATTCGTTTGCTTTGCTGATGACATGGACATTGTCGGCAGAACAACTGCGGCGGTGGCAGAACAGTACACCAGACTAAAACACGAAGCAGCGAGGATTGTTTGTCTATCTTGGCTCACTGGTAACCGAGGACAATGATACCAGCCGTGAGATCCGGAGGCGTATTATCAGCGGAAGTCGTGCCTACTATGGGCTCCACAAGCAATTGCGGTCGAACAGACTAAGCCCGTACGAAGTGTAACCTGTACAAAACGCTCATACGACCGGTTGTTCTCTACGGACATGAAACGTGGACCTGCGAGTGCTCGGAGTTTTCGAACGACGGGTACCAAGGACGATTTTTGGCGGCGTGCAGGAGAACGGAATATGGAGGCGAAGGATGAACCATGAGCTCGCGCAACTCTACGGCGAACCCAGTATTCAAAAGGTGGCCAAAGCTGGACGGATACGCTGGGCAGGGCACGTTGCAAGAATGCCGGACAACTACCCTGCGAAGATGGTGTTTGCCTCGAACCCGGCAGGAAGAAGACGACCTGGGACGCAGCGAGCAAGATGGGTAGACCAGGTGGAGCGAGATCTGGCGGAGAGTACACGGTGTCCCAGGGATTTGAGAGCAGCAGCTAATAACCGAGTGAATTGGAGAAACTTTGTTTATCAGGCTATGTCATGACGGAATGCCAAATAAATTAATGAATAATTTCCAGCTGGTATAGTACCTCTCCAGAGCACCCAGGCCTCCCTGCAGTCTGCGTGTCAGAGAGAGGATGATGCGACCTTTGCACATTATCGCGGTATCATCCGTGAATGGAGACAATACTCCACCCCCCGGGAGAAGTGGGATATCCGAGGTGTAGATGTTGTGCAGTAGTGGACCCAAGTTACTGCCTCGGGGCACTTCTGCATCAATGTTGAGCTGCTTCGATATTGTGCAATTAAGTCGATCTTCGCTGAAGTATCTTAGGGGTTGTCAATATTGGTGTTCTCCTCAACGATGCGCTGGAACAGAACCCAGTTGGCGCGATGGTAGTTTCACATAGGATGATTGGTCACCGTCTCAGTAGTGACACCCAAGGTCAGCACCACCACATAGTGGTCAGATGATGATACGAGGAGCTTAACATTACTGGAACCTCGGAGATGGCCAAGTTGGACAGGAAGATGTCCTGGACAGTGTGAACCCCAAACCGGAAGATTCTGGAAGGGCACTCCGATGCCAAGATGTTGTAGTACCCGGTCACAAGGTTTTCCGCCAGGATGATGCCATTCCGGCTTTGTCTTTGGTTACCCCACACCTCGTGGCGGGTGTTCAGGTCCTTCACAATGATGTATTTCGCTCGCCACCGAGCCAGTTTAGTTAGATTGTGTCATATTTGTGCAGCGGTACCGCCTCGAGTGTTGATTTACTTGGAACACAGTAGGCTGCGATGATGATAATTGGGCCTAGCGAGGTTTCGACTTCGACCCCGAAGCTTGGTACTTAGTAAATGGTAGCTGATTTAATGCCGAAGAGCAGTAGCCACACCCCCTCCAGGAGAAAGTGGTCGATCTAGCCGGACAAACCGAAAATCGGGAAGGTAAACTTTCATATTAGGTCTGAGATGCGTTTCCGTTTATTTGGTGTTTATTGAGGAAGTCAAGAAGCTGATGATTCTTGTTTCTGAAGGAGCAAATGTTCCAATTTGCGATTTTGCTGATTTCACGGAACTTACTTAGAAGCGGTCATCACCGCAGATTGCAGTTGTTCGGTTTGCCCAGGTACGAAAAGTGTTGATGCATTCCACGACCAGCAAAACCCATTGCTCCATGGTGAAGGTCATTTCAGACGAGTTTCCTTGGAGATCCGGTGGGAGGAATGCCTACCGGATTTCGTTGCTTCGGCATACGTTATGGCACTTATGACAGGTCTGATGGTTGGATTCAGCAGTTGCGGGGCAAGCAACGGTATGGGGTGACGGGAGCCAACGACTGGGAACTCCTTCGTGTTGTTCGAAATTTTGTGCAGTAACTTGCAGTCGCTTTCAATGCCAGATACTGTTATTGTATTACCTAAAAGTTTCAAAAGGATCGATCAATTAAATATTTTTTACATCGCTTTTTTTTTTAAGGAAGCCCCTGACAGTAAATGTAATAGCTGAATTCGATTAGAGTAATCTTTCGGCTGAAAATAATTACAGAGAACTTGGTAACACTGATAGTGTGACGGTTACAAACACATCTTCCATGGAATATGTCAATCAACTGCTGTAGTTTTATAAGGCCACAGGTACCGAGAAAACTACAAAAAAGATGTTGAGGTCATCAGCATACACGATCTTGCATCCTAGAGGAAGTGTCAAGCAGACATCGTTGTAATACAGCGAGAATGTCAATGGTCCTACGTTGCTACCCTGAGGAACGAGAACTACTGACCGAAAAGGTTACAGATGTCGTCAGTATCGCTTGAAAATTGATCACAAAGTGTTATTTGAGCCGTGAAAAATTAGTACTTTCTCAGTGCGGTGGATTGCTTAAGTTTTAAACGACGGAGCAGTAGATTTGACCAGGTCGAGGAACGAATTCATGGAAGAGTGACAAGAGCAGTTGGTTGAGAAGAGACAGCCACCTTGACATCTTTACAAAGCTACATTCACTTAGGAACATCAATACGGAAGAAGGTACCTTGTAATACAATATAAGAGAGAGAGGATGTAAAGGTTCATCTTTGGAAACACCTTTAGGTGCTTGCTTAGCCAAACAACGTCTTGCTTTTTTTTCCTCATTCTGGTTGGAAACGCTCGACAGTATCTTTGACGCCTGTTTCCCCAAACTGGGCCACGTTCATTTATTTCCTGGTAATTTCACACTACTAAGACGTTGAAAAACCATGTTGCGTATTTGAACTCATGCGAAGTACAGATATATATTTCGAGAAGTACAAGCAAAGTAAAAGTGGAGCAGCTGTTCTCTTGTCTGACGGCGATGGTTTCCTTCCCAGTCACAACACCATGTCATCTTTCGCTGGAAATGAACCCATCCAAGCAATCATAATATTTATTACATCTTTACAGTGTCTGCACGGCGACGTAGGCGGCCATGAAACAGCCAGCTTAAAATCAGGCAAGTGGATGCACATCGTTGGCAAAATAGCCAAACCGACTTCAACCAAGCAACCTAACGGTGAGGCGGGAAACTTTCTCATAATAGTTTCTTAAAGTTTTGTGACACTTTAAAACAAAATGTTCAAAGACTACGTCAACAACGTCTGAGATGTCGAAAAATATCATCAGCACGAAAACTCGTGTTAAGGTTATGTTCGGAGAGAACATGACAGCCGTTCGACACAAGAATAGCAAATAAAATACCTACAAAAGCATCAGTGAGCAAGCGAGCGACGTATTTCGTTCGCATCCTCGGAGACCAATTTAGGGGGGGGGGGAGGAGAAGGCCCTAATGAGATTCTTGTTCGCCGTCATTTTTGTCTGTTTGCGACGAAACGACACGAAAATCTTTTTATTTCTGGTATGGTGGGAAGGCTGAATGGATGTGACGATTCTGCTATAGCCTAGTAGCTGCCGATAAAATCGACCAGACTTTTGTGAACGGTTTTGGGAGTACCTTAATTCCGTACTGGAAGGTTCCTTTCAACAAATCCTTTCTCGGGTATCGAAGGCTCAACTAAAGCTAGCTATTATAGCACTGAATGTGAGTGAATTTGGAAATCGACCTTTTTTGGTTCTGGGATGTGACATTAAACATGAAAAAAGTAATCAGTTTTCCTGGCTTTATTTGGGCGGAAATCGGAACGATTTCTGCAGTTCGGTGGAAAACAATTCCAAAATTTAATTATTCGATTGTCAAATTTAATTTAAAGCATAGCTCCGAAATGGAACTGAAATCATTGCCAGAGCGAGGTCGATTAATATAACCTAAATTGAATCGTGACGTGGTAAATCATTGCGTCCCATTCTCGGCTCGCTTGTTGCTTCGCAGTTTGATCATCTTTTTTGCATGTGCATGTATATTTTATTTATTCATGCTTTCGAGCCACTTCAAAGCGAGTGGCGCCACTGGCGCTCCGTGTACTTTGAAAAATATTTTTCTGTACTTGTTTTGTGTTATTTCGACACAAATAGTTCTACAACCACAACGAACAGTTGAACGGAAAAGTAAATAATGTCCACTTCATACAACTAAATGGGACCACTGTTCACATCTGTGTCCGTTAGTAAAATTCCAGTTAGGGTGCGGAATATTGGCATGCATTCCTAGTTGCCTTCCAGCGTATCTTGAACGGATTTCTCTGTGAGAAAAGAAGATATCGATTAACATTAAATATAGACGTGGCCTAAGACATGTGGTTACGGTTGGAATGTTTTCAATGCAGTACGCGGTCTAAAATCACAAAAAACACTACTGAATATTTCATTTTCCATTCTCTTATTAATAGCCAGCAGCTTTCTTGAGATAATGAAAGTACCTTCCTACAATTCCGGCACCTATCAGATCAAAGGAATTCACTGGAATACTGGTGTTCGCAGTTATGAACAAGATAAAACAAAAATTAAGCAAATAAGTATAAGCGCAAAAAACTCGCACTCCGAAAGCTTCGAGCAGAAGCAACATATAACCATGAAAAAAAAGTAGGAGGGTGGTATTCAAGACACGACCGCATGACGTTGACTACCGTATTCTTAAAAAAAAAAATATTCCATTGAAGCAAATAGTATAGGGAATTGCAACGCTTCTTTTACAAAACTTCTGTAACAAAATTTCGAGGCTCCAAAAGGTACCAGTTTCCGATTATTTTCGTCCAGAATTCCAGCCATTTGAGTATTTTGCAGTAGCCATTTATTACTAACAGCCACCAGCATAACGGGTGAAACCGGCACGAGATGACCGGTACTATTTTGTCTTTCCTCCTTTCAGCTGCTAACACCTAGCGCTGTCGTGAAATTAACATCAACATGAACATGCATTTTTGCAAGATTTTTTTTTCCGCTAGCAACAGCAATTGTAAAACATAAAATTCAACTAACCGCTTCTATTATAAAACTGCGAGGCACCAAAAGGTGCCAGTTGCCGATTTCTTGTTTACTGGTTTCCGTCCAGAATTCCAGCCATTTTAGTACTTTGCAGTAGCCACCAGCATCACGGATCAAACCGGCACGAGATGACCGGTACTATTTTGTTTTTCCTCCGAGCGTCCGTATGTATCCGGTACGGTTTAATAATGAAACTGATGGGGTGAAATGTTCGAACGATACGTTTTATACCAAGGCTTCGTCAGATAAATAGAAAGAGGGATGGGCTACATAGATGATGAAATGGCAGAGACAAATGTTTCTTGAAAGCTGCGCCGGCCGCTGTCATAATATTAACACCAACACAAACATGCATTTCTGCAAGGTTTTTTCCGCTAGCAGCATCATTTGGTAAAACAGAAAATTCAATTAGCCGCTTCTGTACCAAAATTTCGAGGCACCAAAAGGTGCCAGTTGCCGATTATAGTTTCCTGGTTAGTCCGTCCAGAATTCCAGCCATTTAAGTGTTTTGCAGTAGCCATTTACTACTAAAGCCACCAGCATTACGGGTGAAACCGGCACGAGATGACCGGTACTATTTTGTATTTCCTCCTTTCAGCTGCTATCACCTAGCGTCCGCATGTCACTGGTGCGGTTTTGGAATCAGAATGATGGGGCGCCGGCCGCTGTCGTAAAATTAACACCAACAAAAAGATGCATATTTGCAAGGTTTTTTCCGCTAGCAGCAGCATTTTGTAATAAAACAGAAAATTCAATTAGCCGCTTCTGTAACAAAATTTCGAGGCACCAAAAGGGGCCAGGTGCCGAATATATCCATGCTTTTGGTCAGTCCGTCCAGAATTCTTTCAAGATAGCGTCCGTATGTAGCCGGTACGGTTTAGTAATGAAACTGATGGGGTGAAATGTTCGAACGGTACGTTTTATACCAAGGCTTCGTCAGATAAATTAAAAGAGGGATGGGCTACGCAAATTATGGAATGGAAGAGACAAATGTTTCTTGAAAGCTGCGCCGGCCGCTGTCATAATATTAACACCAACACAAACATGCATTTTTGCAAGGTTTTTTCCGCTAGCAGCATCATTTGGTAAAACAGAAAATTCAATTTGCCGCTTCTGTAACAAAATTTAGAGGCACCAAAAGGTGCCAGTTGCCGATTACATTGTTGTTTTCTGGTTAATCTACTAAAAGCCACCAGCATAACGGGTGAAACCGGCACGAGATGACCGGTACTATTTTGTATTTCCTCCTTTCAGCTGCTAACACCTAGCGCTGTCGTGAAATTTACATCAACATGAACATGCATTTTTGCAAGGTTTTTTTTCCGCTAGCAACAGCAATTGTAAAACATAAAATTCAACTAACTGCTTCTATTATAAAACTGCGAGGCACCAAAAGGTGCCAGTTGCCGATTTCTTGTTTACTGGTTTCCGTCCAGAATTCCAGCCATTTTAGTACTTTGCAGTAGCCACCAGCATCACGGATCAAACCGGCACGAGATGACCGGTACTATTTTGTTTTTCCTCCGAGCGTCCGTATGTATCCGGTACGGTTTAATAATGAAACTGATGGGGTGAAATGTTCGAACGGTACGTTTTATACCAAGGCTTCGTCAGATAAATTAAAAGAGGGATGGGCTACGCAAATTATGAAATGGAAGAGACAAATGTTTCTTGAAAGCTGCGCCGGCCGCTGTCATAATATTAACACCAACACAAACATGCATTTTTGCAAGGTTTTTTCCGCTAGCAGCATCATTTGGTAAAACAGAAAATTCAATTTGCCGCTTCTGTAACAAAATTTAGAGGCACCAAAAGGTGCCAGTTGCCGATTACATTGTTGTTTTCTGGTTAATCTACTAAAAGCCACCAGCATAACGGGTGAAACCGGCACGAGATGACCGGTACTATTTTGTATTTCCTCCTTTCAGCTGCTAACACCTAGCGCTGTCGTGAAATTAACATCAACATGAACATGCATTTTTGCAAGGTTTTTTTTCCGCTAGCAACAGCAATTGTAAAACATAAAATTCAACTAACCGCTTCTATTATAAAACTGCGAGGCACCAAAAGGTGCCAGTTGCCGATTTCTTGTTTACTGGTTTCCGTCCAGAATTCCAGCCATTTTAGTACTTTGCAGTAGCCACCAGCATCACGGATCAAACCGGCACGAGATGACCGGTACTATTTTGTTTTTCCTCCGAGCGTCCGTATGTATCCGGTACGGTTTAATAATGAAACTGATGGGGTGAAATGTTCGAACGGTACGTTTTATACCAAGGCTTCGTCAGATAAATTAAAAGAGGGATGGGCTACGCAAATTATGAAATGGAAGAGACAAATGTTTCTTGAAAGCTGCGCCGGCCGCTGTCATAATATTAACACCAACACAAACATGCATTTTTGCAAGGTTTTTTCCGCTAGCAGCATCATTTGGTAAAACAGAAAATTCAATTTGCCGCTTCTGTAACAAAATTTAGAGGCACCAAAAGGTGCCAGTTGCCGATTACATTGTTGTTTTCTGGTTAATCTACTAAAAGCCACCAGCATAACGGGTGAAACCGGCACGAGATGACCGGTACTATTTTGTATTTCCTCCTTTCAGCTGCTAACACCTAGCGCTGTCGTGAAATTAACATCAACATGAACATGCATTTTTGCAAGGTTTTTTTTCCGCTAGCAACAGCAATTGTAAAACATAAAATTCAACTAACCGCTTCTATTATAAAACTGCGAGGCACCAAAAGGTGCCAGTTGCCGATTTCTTGTTTACTGGTTTCCGTCCAGAATTCCAGCCATTTTAGTACTTTGCAGTAGCCACCAGCATCACGGATCAAACCGGCACGAGATGACCGGTACTATTTTGTTTTTCCTCCGAGCGTCCGTATGTATCCGGTACGGTTTAATAATGAAACTGATGGGGTGAAATGTTCGAACGGTACGTTTTATACCAAGGCTTCGTCAGATAAATTAAAAGAGGGATGGGCTACGCAAATTATGAAATGGAAGAGACAAATGTTTCTTGAAAGCTGCGCCGGCCGCTGTCATAATATTAACACCAACACAAACATGCATTTTTGCAAGGTTTTTTCCGCTAGCAGCATCATTTGGTAAAACAGAAAATTCAATTTGCCGCTTCTGTAACAAAATTTAGAGGCACCAAAAGGTGCCAGTTGCCGATTACATTGTTGTTTTCTGGTTAATCTACTAAAAGCCACCAGCATAACGGGTGAAACCGGCACGAGATGACCGGTACTATTTTGTATTTCCTCCTTTCAGCTGCTAACACCTAGCGCTGTCGTGAAATTTACATCAACATGAACATGCATTTTTGCAAGGTTTTTTTTCCGCTAGCAACAGCAATTGTAAAACATAAAATTCAACTAACTGCTTCTATTATAAAACTGCGAGGCACCAAAAGGTGCCAGTTGCCGATTTCTTGTTTACTGGTTTCCGTCCAGAATTCCAGCCATTTTAGTACTTTGCAGTAGCCACCAGCATCACGGATCAAACCGGCACGAGATGACCGGTACTATTTTGTTTTTCCTCCGAGCGTCCGTATGTATCCGGTACGGTTTAATAATGAAACTGATGGGGTGAAATGTTCGAACGGTACGTTTTATACCAAGGCTTCGTCAGATAAATTAAAAGAGGGATGGGCTACGCAAATTATGAAATGGAAGAGACAAATGTTTCTTGAAAGCTGCGCCGGCCGCTGTCATAATATTAACACCAACACAAACATGCATTTTTGCAAGGTTTTTTCCGCTAGCAGCATCATTTGGTAAAACAGAAAATTCAATTTGCCGCTTCTGTAACAAAATTTAGAGGCACCAAAAGGTGCCAGTTGCCGATTACATTGTTGTTTTCTGGTTAATCTACTAAAAGCCACCAGCATAACGGGTGAAACCGGCACGAGATGACCGGTACTATTTTGTATTTCCTCCTTTCAGCTGCTAACACCTAGCGCTGTCGTGAAATTAACATCAACATGAACATGCATTTTTGCAAGGTTTTTTTTCCGCTAGCAACAGCAATTGTAAAACATAAAATTCAACTAACCGCTTCTATTATAAAACTGCGAGGCACCAAAAGGTGCCAGTTGCCGATTTCTTGTTTACTGGTTTCCGTCCAGAATTCCAGCCATTTTAGTACTTTGCAGTAGCCACCAGCATCACGGATCAAACCGGCACGAGATGACCGGTACTATTTTGTTTTTCCTCCTTTTAGCTGCTAACACCGAGCGTCCGTATGTATCCGGTACGGTTTAATAATGAAACTGATGGGGTGAAATGTTCGAACGATACGTTTTATACCAAGGCTTCGTCAGATAAATTAAAAGAGGGATGGGCTACGCAAATTATGGAATGGAAGAGACAAATGTTTCTTGAAAGCTGCGCCGGCCGCTGTCATAATATTAACACCAACACAAACATGCATTTTTGCAAGGTTTTTTCCGCTAGCAGCATCATTTGGTAAAACAGAAAATTCAATTTGCCGCTTCTGTAACAAAATTTAGAGGCACCAAAAGGTGCCAGTTGCCGATTATAGTTTCCTGGTTGGTCCGTCCAGAATTCCAGCCATTTAAGTGTTTTGCAGTAGCCATTTACTACTAAAGCCACCAGCATTACGGGTGAAACCGGCACGAGATGACCGGTACTATATTGTATTTCCTCCTTTCAGCTGCTATCACCTAGCGTCCGCATGTCACTGGTGCGGTTTTGGAATCAGAATGATGGGGCGCCGGCCGCTGTCGTAAAATTAACACCAACAAAAAGATGCATATTTGCAAGGTTTTTTCCGCTAGCAGCAGCATAAACATCGGAAACAGAAAGTGACAACAACAATAACAACAAAGTCAGATCGATTGTATCCGTTAGTGTCGACTGTGCTTGGGAAGAGAGGTAGTGATTGGCTGCGCGGTATGATTTAGACAATCGATATTAATTACCAATTTTTCAATAGTGTATCTCAAACAATAGTTTGTTTTTGTTACATAAATTTAACCGTAAAAGAATTTCTGATCGATTGATGCCAAAACCTCGAAAACCTGATTATAGATGACTGCAAAATAAGCGCTCAAAACCTGACCACTTTTCTCTGGTTTTCCCTGGTTGAATTACTAGATTTTTAAATTCAGGGGCCTAACTTCGATATAGACGTTAGTCAACGTCAAAAAACTGAAAACAGTCTTGCCAATTAATCTTCTCCAGGTTGCTTTCTACAGTCCAAACTAAATACCCGGCAGTATTGGCCAGATTACTATCCTTGGAAACCACAATCGTCTCTGGCAGATCGTTTCATCGTTCAAAGCGATGCAACCGTGCTTCAGGTAATTCTCGTTTCTCTTTGCCTCCAGATCAACAGATCCTGGATTACATCAAACCAGCACTTTAAGTCTTGCTTTTCGGCAGAAAAACTGTGAAACATGAGCCATTTTTACCGCGTCGATGACTTGAGAAAAGTAAACACAGCTAATGCCTACTGTGATTCTGAACACTCTCGTTCAAGAGTACGTGAAATTTAAATAACACTTATCTCTTGCTCAACCGCTAAATAATTAGAGAATCAAACCATAAGTCCTTATTTCTTCAGCTACTTGGATAAAGTTAAAAATCGCGTCGAAAACCATCCGAGGAAAAATCCCAAAGCGAAAAACAGCACAAAGCAAAAACCCGAAGTAAAATAAAAAAAATAACATAATAAAAAGTCACATTAATAGTTAAAAAAAAACTAGATAACAGAAATACAAAAAAAAACAGAAAAAAGAATTTGATAAACATATTTAAAATAGGACAACTCCAGATTTTAAATATGGACAACTCGTAGATAGACCATTATAAGTAGTATTCATACAGAGAAAATTTTTGGTGTTTTTTAATAAAATAAAAACTTTAAACCTTTTCAAAGATCATAATAAACTAACGAAAATGAAGTGAATGAAGTTACCGTTATTTATTTATTTATTTATTTATTTATTTATTTATTTATTTCACAATCTATATTCATCTGACAATGATAAGTTTTAATGAATTATTAAATTAAAAATATAGTCAGGTTGTTCGTAAAATATCAATAACTCGCTGACGAAAAGCGTTGATCGGCATATTGAAGTCAAATAACTCATAAAACTCATTAAAGCGGCGTGATATGGCGCGAATCGGATCGTGGGAACCATAAAGTCGGCTGCGCGGTTCCAAATAAAAAAAGTTTCTGTTACGCAGTGATCTTTTAGGAGCGTATAGATTGAGCTGGGTCAAAATACTTGGGCAGTCGATGTGGCCAGTCAATAGTTTAGCAGCAAAGACGGCCTGTGCGATTTGTCGTCGATGTTCTAATGGTTGAATACCAAGAAGTCGGCAGCGGTTTTCGTATGGTGGTAGGTTCTGTGGATCCCGCCAAGGGAGAAAGCGGAGAGCATAGCGGATGAATTTTTTCTGCACCATTTCCATTCTGTGTGACCAATTTGCATGGAAAGGACTCCATACCACAGAACTGGTCTCTAGGATTGATCTCACAAGGGAACAGTACAATGATTTGAAGCATAACGGATCACGAAATTCATCAGCAATCTTGAATATAAACCCAAGTTGTCGGTTTGCCTTAGCGATAATGCTGTCATAATGGGTTTTAAATGTCAGTTCGCGGTCCAAAATTACTCCGAGGTCTTTTACACACTCCACACGGAGAAGATGTTGATTTTCAATAGAATATGCAAATTCGATTTGCGTACGCTTCCTATTAAAAGAGATCGTGTTGCATTTATCTATGCTTAGCGTTAAGCAGTTCGTTCCACACCAACTCGCAAACGTGTCCAGGTAGTTCTGTAGCTCCATACAATCACGCAAACACTTAATTTTTTTTAAACAGTTTCGTGTCGTCAGCATAAAACAGCCGGCAGCCTGGTGGCAGCAGAAGAGCAGCGTCGTTGATGAAGATAGAGAAGAGTAGCGGACCCAGGTTACTACCTTGAGGAACTCCTGACATATTGGAAAAGCGGTCTGAAACAACAGATCCTACTTTCACACAAACTCTACGCTCAGTCAAATACGAGTCAAACCAGCGTACGGAATCCGATGTTATACCGAGCCTAAGCATTTTACCAAGCAGTATCCCGTGGTCCACTTTATCGAACGCAGCCTTCAAGTCCAGATAAATTGCATCAGTTTGAAAACCACAATCCATGGTTTATACACAGCGAGACACGAACTGCATTAAGTTTGTGGTTACTGACCGTTTAGGAAAAAATCCGTGCTGCTCGGTGTCAATATAATGTTTACAGCTAGCGAATAAAGCGTCGTAAATAATTATCTCGAACAACTTAGAGCAAGCGCACAAGGATGTGATGCCACGATAATTAGAGATGTTGCGTTTATCACCTTTCTTGTGAATTGGAAACAAATACGAGAATTTCCAACGGTCAGGAAATTTACATTGCTGCACAGATAAATTAAATAGCTTAGCGATTGGCGAGCAGAGAACTTCTCCACATCGCTTGAGAACCGCTGAAGGAATACCATTAGGTCCAGCGGTATACGAAGCTTTCAGCTTACTCAGGGCAATGACAACATCCTCTGTATTAATAAGCGGCAGTCGAAATGAAAACACGTCTCGGGGAGCTGCATTGCTGGCTATACTGATTTGTTCGGGAGAGGCAACAAAACCGTTGAAAACTTGCTGGAACTGCTGGGCAAATAGATCGCATTTTTCACGTTCGTTGTTAGCAACGGAATCGCCCAGAAACATGGAAGAGGGTAATCCGGCTTCCTTCCGTTTATTATTCACGAACGACCAGAACTGTTTTGGGTGTGTGCAAAGATTATTTTGAATGGGTTTCACGTACCGGTTGTACAAATATCGGTTGTAGTTGCGATACTGACGGCTAGCGATGTTCAATCGATTTTTGTTGTATGACGAGCGATGTGAACAGTATTTCCGAAGCGCAGCAGACCGCAAGCGCTTGAGCGAACGGAGGTAAAGATTCGACCACACTGGTTTTCGAGGTGGATCACAAGCTGGCACTGTCTGGTTGATTACGCCCTCAATTGCACTGTTGAAAGAGTCAACCGCTTCGTCGATACAGGAAGACCGATCCAATAAAGCATCCCAGTTTACTTCCGATAGTGCTGCGCAAAGTGCAGAATAGTCAGCACGACGAAAATTCAAAGACCTGCTTTCTGAAGCTTGATCGAAAACCATTGGTTGAGAAAGGCTCACTGATATAACGACCGCAGGATGCACAGCTTCAAGATTTACCAGTGGCTCGTGGGGAACAGACACAGAACAATTTTGCATTGCTTGGTCGTTTGCAAATATGAGATCTAGCATGCGTTCGTCATCAATCAAAGCAGTGTTGATTTGGGTCAGTCCTTGTAGACAAAAACCATCAAGAAGAGAGCAACAGCCAGTCGGCATGTGGGAACGCAGTGTGTTCACTAACGGTAGTCCATTAGGCGAAATAAACCATCGCAAACCAGACTGATTATAGTCGCCGAAAACTAATGCTTGAGCATGAGGCTTCAAACGTGACAGAACCATTTCTATCGAATCGATATGTTGCTGAATTAGCTGTGAATCCGATTTTCGGTCAGGGGGCAAATACACAACACCCACGCTGACGTCACTGCAGGATGTTTCCACAATTACCCACACTTGCTCAAGAGTATCATGAATAGGTGCAGCATCAATACGGCAGTTCAGTCTCACCGAAACAGCTATCAACACACCTCCACCGCGCGTCTTTTTGCTATTCAAATCAGAACGGTCGGTCCGGAACACAGTATAGCGATTTCCAAACAATTGTGTTGAGAGAATGCGATCGTCGAGCCATGTTTCAGTAAGAACAATGATATCGTAATCACCTTCGGAGACTGCCAAAAAGAATGAATCTATTTTGGTGCGCAACCCACGCACATTTTGGTAGTAAATCCACAACTGGTGTGAATACGAAACGGATCCATGCGCCAAAACACTGGAAATGTGGAAAGCATGAGGTGCCGAAAGGTCGGAAATACAATTATACATGCCTGACGATGCAGGCTGGAAGACCCCGTTCCCATTTCCGAACACAGGACCGGGACGATGAGGAAGGCGGATTTCAGCAGGTAGCACGACTGTGTCGGAGGGGTCAGGGGCTTCCATAGTGCCTGTTAAAGGGTGTCCCGGATCCGAAAAATCAGCAGTGGCATATGTAGATGAAATCAAGTCATCAGAAACGCAGTTTCCATTGTCCGTGTTACAATGTGGAGTGATCAGGTGTGAACAGCAGGGCTGCAAACGTACTTTTCATGGGCTGAGCTCGGCCCGCGACTGGCGTTTTTTTATTTATTTATTTATTTATTTATTTATTTATTTATTTATTTATTTATTTATATCATCTGACGTAAAGTCTTAATGAATGTTAAAAGAGCCATTAAAAGTTTCTACAATTAATTAATCTATGTTTAAAAATATGACTAGGCTCACCATACTCAAATAAATGCTCTACACTCGTGAAAGTTCTTACACTAAACGCAGCAGGTTCATAAAAACCAAAGTTTGTACGATGGTATTGGTTTGCAAGCATAGAAAAGGGCCTTAGCATGCGTTGTGATGCACGAAAATTCATCATGGACAGCAGCTTCGGGGAATCCAGTTCAGAATTCAAAATCTTGGCGATAAATACAGCCTGCTGTAACTTACGGCGGCGGTCAAGAGTGTCAAGTCCAAGTAGGCGGCAACGGTCCGGATAGGGTGGTAGGTTGGTAGGATCACGCCAAGGTAAATCTCTCAGGGCCAGTCGAATGAATCGTCTTTGTACACGCTCAAGGCGCAGGTTCCATGAAAGTTGGTGCGGAGTCCAGACTACACTAACGTTTTCAAGTAAGGGGCGCACTAGCGAACAATACAGTGCTTTCATACAGTGAGGGTCCTTGAAGTCGCGCGCAACTTTAGCGATGAATCCCAATTGCCTACTTGCTCTCGAAATAACTGCAGCGCGATGTTTATCAAAAGTTAGCTTTCGGTCAAGAATAACTCCAAGATCAGTTACGCAATCTACTCTACGCAGCACTTCTCCATCGACAGTATAGTTGAAAATGATTGGTGTTTGAGTGCGATGAAATGTTATCACTTCACATTTTGCAGTACTTATAATCAGAGAGTTTAGTTTACACCACGTCACAAATGTATTTAAAAGTGATTGCAAACGATAACAATCCTCGGTGTTGCGAATCGTCAAGTATATTTTCAAATCATCGGCGTAAACTAATCTGCAACCGATCCCAAGAGTATCAGCGACATCGTTGAAGAAAATAATGAAGAGAAGCGGCCCAAGGTTACTACCTTGTGGTACACCAGACTTATTTGTGAACGCAGACGATACACCGAATCCCAGCTTGACTTGTAAAATTCTATCACGCAGGAACGATTCAAGCCACTTAACGAACCGAGATGAGGCACCAAGACGGGAGATTTTGTTTAACAATGTTTTATGGTCGATTCGGTCAAAAGCAGCCTTGAGGTCTGTGTAAATGACATCGACTTGTACTTTACGTTCGAGTTCTGAAATGCAATGCGACGTGAAATGCATGAGATTTGTTGTCACAGATCGTCCGGGGAGAAAACCATGCTGGTCCGAAGAAATGTAGTTGCGTGCGCTACTCAATATAACAGAGCTTACAACGATCTCGAAAAGTTTAGACGCGGCAGACAAATTGGTTATTCCACGGTAATTTTTGACATTACGACGATCACCACTTTTGAAGACCGGGAACATATAGGAGGGCTTCCAGATCTCGGGGAACTTCCCTTGTACCAAAGACTTGTTGAATATGGTGCAAAGTGGAGCGGCTAGAATATCAATGCATCGGCACAAAAGCACGGCAGGTATTCCATCGGGACCAACAGTGTACGAACATTTGAGTTTCTTAGCGGCGGCAGTAACCATATCATGTGTAACTTCGAAGATGTCAAGATCAACAAGATCTGCAGGAACATTCGCAGCGGCGCGAGCAGCATCGTCATTCGAGGCACAATCGGAGGCGAATACAGAAGAGAAAAATTTCGCAAAAAGCTCGCAAGAATCAGAATCAGAATAAAATCATACTTCGATTCATCTGACCGTAAACGACGGAGTTTGCGCAAACATGCGTTCCGTTTACGTTTCAAAACTCTCAAACTGTGATTACTCCAAGCAGGGGAAGAAGGTCGTCTAACAAATGGCAAATTATCTGCAAGCCATGATCCAACAAGTGCGCAAAAATTTGCTGCCATCGAGTCCGCATCGTTACTGTCTGGCCACAGCTACAAAATCAATTTTTCTATAATTTAATACTCGCCTCGCGGAAGGGAGACTAGAACCAGCCATCGCATTTTTAGTGGTGGGAGTCGAGATTGTCAATGGAGGATGGTGTAAATCAACGGGCAGCATCGGGGCAACACACTCCTCTACGGAAATTTCGCAATCAGAGTTGTAAAACACCAAATCTAGCACGCGTCCAAGGTGATTTCGAATTAAATTTGCCTGGTTTAGATTTAGAAAATCCATGCCGTCAATGAGAGTAGCACTTGCATTCGGTAGCTGCGTAGACTCATCATGTTTTATGACACCATTACAGTTATCCCATGCTAAACGCGGTTGATTATAGTCGCCGCATACCATCAACGTGCAATCGTCTGCGCTGCGCGCAAAAAAGTCTCGAACGGAAGCGACGTGAGCATCAACGATAGTACTATCGTTACTCTTGTCAGGAGGAATGTATATCGCGCATAGTAGGAGTTTTAGGCCATGGATTGAGGCTTTTACGCATACCTGCTCAAGACAGTTTGCATGTACAGATTCAAAGATTGTGCTAGTGTGATGCCGTGCGACAGCGATCAAAACACCTCCGAAAGAACGTTTATTGCTGTTCATTGGACTCCGATCGCATCGAAATACGTTGAAGGCACTGCCGAATAGCTGTGGTGAGAGTATACTGTCATTCAATCCCGTCTCGGTTAGCATAATCACATCGTAGTTGCAGTCATTGGTCGCCAAAAAGATATCGTCAATCTTCGTTCTCAATCCACGCACGTTCTGGTAGTACATACTAACGTTGGTCACATCACAAACGGTGTTCTGAAAAGACGAGCCATACAGCACAGGGGGCGCAAAAGAATTTACGGAATACTCGCCTCTGGTGGGAGCCCGTAAGCTCCCACCGTCAATGAAAGAACGCAAAATAGTAGGTTCGGTTACAGCAAATGATGTAGCAGACTGTGTTCTGCTTCCAGGAGTTGGTTTTTTGGACGGTCGACGAATTCCCTAAATAACAGTCCAGCTGGCCAAGAAGCAGGATCCAGGGTAATAGATTTCACATCCGGGTCCAATCCGATTTTATGCGAAACGTACGAAAAATTGCTTGTATCAGCACCTCGCTGTACTAGTCGAATTACTGCAATGGGCTCAATTCCATTCAAGCAACGTGATACAATTTTTTGCAAATCGCCGTCGCTTATTTTTGGGTTTAAACCAGATAAATAAAGCCAAAAACATTTCTGTGCTGCTGCAGAAGTAATAGACGGCACAGAGAGATCGCTGATGTCGATGGTGTTAGTGCCGCGGTCAGATGCAATTTCCACTGGCAAACGATCAGCACGACGGCGCTTAGGATTTCGTGCTGGCCAGACTGGTGTCGCTGATAAATTTATAGGGGTGCTAGCAGAACCATCAATATTCAGTGGTTTATGAGGCATGTTGTCAATTTTCTTACTCAAATTTCTCTTTTCGATGAATTCACGGAACAACAGACCTTCTGGCCAAGTAGAGGGCATCAGCGCTTGATGTTTTAGGTCAGGAGAGAGGCCTACTTTGTAGGACACAAATGTCAGCGTACCAATATCCTTGCCTTTGGGAACCAATCTGACAACATCTACTGGGTTATCATCAACTAAACAGCGAGCAACAATCTGGCAAACATCATCGTTTGTAACAAGTGGTTGAAATCCCGAAAGGTATAACAAAAACTTAGGAGCAGGTGCTGCAGGAATAATAAATGGGACTGATAGGCCACTTAAATCGACTGCTTTCGTTCCACGATCAGTAGTGGTAGTACGTAGTGGCGTTCCGTTATTACCTCGTCTTCTTTTAACACCTAGGTTTGGCCAAATTGTATTACTTATTGGCCGCGGAGTAATATTTTGTTCCGGTTGGGTACGGTCTAATGCCAAACTGTCAACTTTGCGGCTCAAACATTCGACAAACTTGTGTAGCTCATGAATTTGTGATGAGATGTTACCAGTATCAAAATCAGTAGGTACAGCAGTACTCGGTTCGATTTTATCAGCCAAATATGAACGAATGCTTCTGCCTTGCAATTCGTCTCTGCATTCTAAACACAAAAACATAGCTTGTTTGCTGCTAACAGTTCCTTATGTGCGCGATTATTAAATCCACAGCACTTTTGGCTGATGTGGAAATAAGTTTCACAAAAGCCGCACCAGCAGCTGACATGCACCACACTGCTTCGTATCCATCACTGCTATAGTCTATTGTTTGCGAGATGAACTGATGAATCGAACACAACCGACGGTAGTGTGTAGCGGCAAAATAAAAATCGCAGCGAAAGAACTTTTACACTTCGAAATATGTACAAACTTTAATGTTCAGTTGTACTACGCACAGAGTAGAATGACCAGTAATAAAATTTACAAAAAAACGACGGAAAATTCACTAAATAAATAGAAATTAAACGGAGCTTAAAAAACCAAAACAACTGCTTGTCGTGATTACACACACACATATGATGATTCATCTCGAACCATATTGCACTCAACATCTATTGTTTCTAGATAGTGTCATTCAAAACAAAAAGAGACAATCAATGAAGCAAAATGAATATCGTTTCAATAGACTTCCGGCTGGCGCACTGTATCTATCGTCCGGTACAATCGTGCCTCCAGGGGTGCTAGATGATGATATCCTCATCCACCTTTCCTCCCGAGCACTATTAATCATTCGCAATCATTTGCATGCAGACGGAAGAAGCAAATCACCGTTTCTTTTGTGCCGTGAATGTGAAAGTTAGTCTCAAAAGGCACGGAATTTGACGAATAGGTGGAAAGAGAAAAGGGAATCAATATCCATCGCGCTTAAGGGCTAATTAGAGCACCTACCGTGCACGGTTTTAATCCATCCGTCCGTCCTGTACAGCGTTTGTTCAGCAACAGCGCACACTCTTCAAAGGCTTTTCACTTTTTTCCTCCGCAGTTACAACTGTAACACTTTTTTTTTTCTTTCAAGCCCTACCGTCACGACCAACGAGAGAAACGTCACAACAAAAGGGCCGTTTTCTTGCTGATGAAAGCCTTAGAACTACTCTGCAACAACAACAAAAAACGCACACTCACAATTTTACACCACAATTCCTCTCGCCTTAGCCTTCGGAGCTGTTTGTATTCACTTCAGCTTCTCGACCTTCACGATGACAGCCTATTGTTGTTATCCTTTTGCTTGTTTCGCACTAATTTCCACGAAATCTGAAAATGGACAGGATAAGAGGAATAACACTCGCAGTAAACTGGCCGCTTTAATCACACACTTGATTATCCCTCCCCCCGGGGCTTCAGCGCTTCTCTTCAGTTTGACGTTTCGATTGCGACAGTTTTCCTTCACTTCGGTCGCGTCATACAGCTTCCAGCTGTGGTGGTCACCTCACTACTCACTCACCCCACTTCACCTCAGTAGGCCTCACAGACAGCTGTCCGGGAAAGCGAAGCGCGGATTTTCCGTTCCGATACCGTTCAAAGTTCACTCAGGACTGAGCTCGGTTCGGTCCGGTGGTGAGCTTTTTGTGCTGTCGTTGTTCGGGGAAAAAGCTTTTCGGCTGCAGTTTCCGGTGAGAAACGGCGCAATCTGCTTCGGTAAGGTCGGGAATAGAGAGTGAGTTACTCACTCTCTTTGGTATTGTTGCTGTCATATGCGGCATGGCCTGCTTGTTGATATCCAAAAAGCACATGTTGCGTGTAGAAGTGTAATTTAACCCTAGGAGCGATTTTTAGGATCTGTCGAGAGAAAAACCGGAGCAAATAAAAGCGAGTCAATGTAAGTTTTTCCGCTGCTTTTACGCTTGTTGCTTTTGGTGAACCGCTGGCACTGGCACTGATATAGCGTGTCAGTCTAAAATAAAGAAACAAGTATATTTAACGCGAATCAATTGCTACCAGTGGACTTGGTTGGTCATGTTGTTTTCCTCATTTTCAATTCGCGTTACAATATTCTCCAACCCCCTTTGGGAAGAGGGCGATTCTCTCAAAAGCGTCATTCTGAGCGCGATTTGGAACGTTCGCCGTTCTGAGCTTAGTTTAGATCATTGCTTGCCTTTTCCAGACACGTGAAAACCTTTCTGCACCGTTCGTCGCTCAATTTGTAATCATTTTCATTTTTGCCCTTCTCTGGCCTTAAGAATGGATTTTAGAATTATATTGACGTTTTTTCCCGCCTTTAAAAGTGTTTTAGGCTATTGTGAGCTCACCATAGGATCCATAGATTTTGGTCTTGCTAAGCGTTCTTTGACCATTATATGCTCAAGTTTGGATTATTTTCTTTTTAACATTTTGAAGCCTGTGGATGCTTTTTTGTCGTTCTGAGTTTTATTGAGAATTAGGTTATTTTTTTTTTTACTTTTTTTTGGTCTCAAGAAACTTTTTCTGCTCAAATTAGAATAATTTTGGTCAATTGTAAAATATTAGACATAGACCCTTTTGAAGGAATTCGTGTGACGCGAAAGCTCGAATGCGAGTCGGCTCCGGATATTATAAATATATAGATACTTCACTGGACTGTTCGGTGGCACAATCAGAAAAGGAATGAATCTTTTATTGATATGTTGCTTAGTATCTTAGATTTCAAAGCTTACTATTGTGCATTACACAGGGTATTCAATTAGTTTGAATACAACTTTTGTTCGTTGTGTAGGTGCGTATCATGCGCGTTCTGTATATTGACATTGATGTCAGTTTTAGCCTCATATATAGGCTAACCGATACATACGATGTCGACTTGCCTGCAGTCATAAGTAATGAGCGAGCGGGTTCGTCGAAAAATGAACCGCTCGACCCGGAAGACCGGTGCTGATCTGGATGTGTCGATCGGGAGTGCCAACGCCATAATGACAAAAGACCTGGGCTGCGAGCCGTACAAGAAACGCAAAAGCACGCAGGGTAACGGCTCCGTCGATGATGTTTTGGGGGCCGTATCTAGATGTAGCAAGCTCTAGTGTTTAGCGAGAAATACGTGAAAATCAACGCCGCGTACTAAAATCAAAGCCTTTTACATTCCGATTCGGAACTTGGCCCTGTGTTTATTGTGCACAGACTTCACAACCAACTGTTTGATGTACAGGACAATTGCTGGGCTAGCGCTATGATCCTACTGACACCAACAGTCTCTCTTTGAGGCTTCAAAGCTCTCCGGGCTTTGATCCCTTGGACTTTTATGTATGTCCGTACATGCTGGCCAGGCAGAGCGAATTCAAAGTGAGCACTAGGGACCAATTTTAAAGGCTCAGTTCAAAGATCTGGGACTCCTCTAGCTTAGGGATCTCGGTTGTAGATTGCATCAGAAAGAAACGAATACCTCGACCAGCTTGTTAGTGATCATATCGATGAACTTGCAGGGCTTATGGTTACTAGAATATCCAACGAACGTCATTGCTTTTTGTAAGCATTGCTAGTTCAGTAACGAAGGAGGTAGGGGCACAAGGATTTTCCTGGTAGGGATGGGCGATACTATCTGAAGTATCGATACCTGAGTACTCTAATACTTTTGCACAAAACGATACCAAGTATCGTGGTATCGGTATAGAAAGTATCAATGCCAAAATACTCGATGTTTTTGGCCCAAGTATCGATACCGTTGGTATCGATACTGGAATTGCTTATCCCCATTAGAAAGCATCGGTGGTATCGGTATCGTTTCAAAGTATCGTTGGCAAAGTATCGAAACCGCCACTCATCGCCAGCAACGAGTATCGATGCCAAAATACTCGATACTTCTGCTTCTGGTATCGATACCGTTGGTATCGATACAAGTATCGCCCATCCCTATTTCCTGGAACTCGCGGAATTTCCCTCAAGCAGTTAATCAGGGAGTCCCTACAGCGCTCGCTGCTGAGACTGTCGCTACTTACACTTTTGCGCCCCACGTGAGGCTATGCGCTTACAATTTTCATTTCCAGCTTTCGACCTCCAACTTTCTTATCTCCATCTAACCTTTTCAACTTTTTTTTTCTCCGGGGCCCCGTTTCCACCTTCAGCACACTGTCTACCTGCTCGTTCCATCCTCCTTTCAGTTCCACCAAGTTTCTGCACCAATACGTCCTTTCCAGGGATTTTCTTGCGGCCTTTGCCGCAAAAATGGCTCCTGATCGGTGTCCTCATTCACCGGCGAAGAATCCAACGTGAGTTCCCGGTGTACTCGCCATTTTCTCAACAAAATACAGCGGGGTTCTGCTGTCTACTATAATCACATACTTTTTACTTTCTCTGGGCTTATACATTTTCTCAGATCGCGACCGTTCACTTTGGACTGTGCTGCCCAAGCTTTCTTCGCTGTTTTCGGGGCACGAACCACTCCGAATTGATTCTCCTCCAGTAGCAGCTTGTAGTCCACGCCATCCCGCTGCGGCGTCATCATCAGCCATCAGAAGCTTTCAGACCTCGTAAGTGGAGATACTGAGTTTCGAGACCGCAGGGATTGGCTCCGCCAATAACGTGTAGAAGAATGAACCAACCATTTAAGATAATCTATTTGTAATTTTCTGCAATCCAGAAACAAATTTTCGATATTGTTAGCGAACTGTTCTGACTTGAGGCGTATCTTCAGCCTTTTGAGTTTATTTTGGAATGCATTTTTTCATTATTCGTAACTCAGATCATTTTTGATCTTTTGTGGCTTTCAGTAGCGTTTTCACGCTTGTTGTTTTTGATTTAAATCCTTGTCTTTGTTGTTGTTTTTAAAGCCCTCTTCTTTGAAGTCTTTCCGTTTGGGAAAATTTTGTCTTCATTTCCATTGTTTTTCAACCATTCCGAATTCAATTTAGGAACAAGTTGTCCCAAGTTTGTTGTCATTTTGAGGTTCTTTTCACTATTCTGAGCTTAGACTTAAATCTTTTATTAACCTCTTGTTATCAGAAAAAAATTTTTTTTCTGGGCTCAGTAAAGGATCAAATTTTCTTACCATTTTCTTGATTTTGTAAGCGGTTTTTTGCTCTCCTGAACCCAATATAGTACAGATTTGGTGTTTTCTTTTATGGACATTAGAAAACTTTTTTATAATCCTTTGACAATTTTCGAGTTTTTCATTTTTTACCATGTTTATCCATTTTTAACATTTTTGTTTATTTGGAATCTGGGAAGTGAAATGCGAAGTGCCCTGCCAGTCGTTGCCATCCAGGGCGAGAAAGGTCCCGTCCTCCATGACTACACCACGTCGCACTTGCCGGTAAAATCGACTTGACCATCTTATTCAGTTGCTGCCGCTGCGCCATTGCCTGCAGCTTCGAGACCAGTGGACAGGAATACCGCTCCCTGACATGTATGTCCATGTTCTCCCAGCCAATCGCACGCAGCGATGTAGTCACTTTTCGCTCGGTCATCCTCTTCAGCATCCTTTGGAGCGTTTTGTCGCTCACGATCGTCGGCAGTTCCGATGTTCTGAATGTTGTCCAATAGCGCCAAGATGTTATAGAGGCCGAAACGGGCGTATCCTCAAAGTGCCGCACGATGTCCGTTTTCGTCGCGGCGGAGTACTGTGCTTTGAACGCTCACACTCCAAAAACAGAATAGCTCCAATTTTTCAACATCATTGTTAGAATTCGACTGATAGAGCTGTCAAATTTTTCCTGCTGACTCATGGTTTACTATGATTGATGCTGCATGGGTCGTTTTGTCAATGCGTGTGAGGGTAAGGTATTTTAAAATACCAACGTTAGTAGCGTTTTCACGTCGTTATTCTGAGTTTAGTTTGACCGTAATTTTCTAAAGTTGTTCTGGTCGCAGAAATACTTATTTGCTGTTCTGTCACATTTTCTTTCCTTCACGATTCTTTTATCTTATTAATTTGGGCTGATTTTCTTTCATACCCTTTACTGACTTTGAGAGACGTTTTTCAACCTTCTAGACTGGATTTGAGATTATTATAGTTTCGGCACATTTTTGGGCTTTTCTATCCGCTCTGGACCTGCTTAGTCACAAAATGCTTAGTCTACAGAAACCGCTGGAAAAATAAACAATAAAATTGTAAAAAATAATCAACAATTTGAAAAAAATATATTCAAATTGAGTTTTAGAGAAATGCTATCGATATTAAAAACAACAAAAGCATCATCCACATCAACGAAACAATCAATCTCTATCTATTCCCCAACATTTATTTACATAAACGGTTTGACGACTTGTTAGCTTTTTGGTGACTAATATGCTATGCTTATTCCCTCCCAACTGATCTTGAGGTCCGATGTCGCACTGTGGTCCAGAAATGAAAAAAGGTGGTCAAAAGTCATTTTCTCATAAACGTTACATTTTAGAGCAATACTGTCTTCGGGTAAGTTTTAGAGTAAAACAAGACCCTTCATTGGATATTAACAGATCCGTGATGAATCCCCCTACAAGTGAGATAAAAAGAACATTTTCTCTAAAAATCAATATTTTTTATTACCGTCTTTGGCAAAGTTTTCCAAAATAACATAACAAAAACTTTGCTGAAGACACTAGGTAGCTATTTCTCAATCTTACTGCGCTATCTGATTATGTTCAATGATGTTTTAAAAAAAAGGTTTTTGCCGTTAAAATTCATATTTTATACCACTATACCTCTGATATTCTTACTGAACTTTCAAAACAACATCAGACCTTTATTTTTTATATGTTATAGCAGACTTTTATTTACCATCATAAGGTTTCTATTAATTTTTCCTGCCAAAAAATTAATCTTTGACAAGTAATTTTCAATTTTCTGCCGTTTCCCAACACATCCCAGGGCAAGATTACCACCAATTGAATCGTCCATGTGCTCTGCACACACGGCAGTTAAAATTTCTTGCAGAAATTTGCAGTAACTTATAAAATCATGGAACAAAACAACTTTAACGTAAATTCCTTTACGTCACGTTGATCAATAGCGGATCTTTGTTGGGAAAAACATAGCAAGCTTTGCATTTTTACGTTGTGATGCATCTTTCAAAGTATTATCAATGCATGTAAACAATAGCTAATTATTATTGTTGCCTACTGAAGATAAATTATATGAGCGGTGCACCTATTCGGGAACATTTGAGCTGAAATTTGAGTTTTCAAAAACCACGTGTTTACATGCATCGATTATACTTCTAAAGATGCATCAAAACGTAAAAATGCAAGCTTGCTATGTTTTTCCCAACAATGATCCGCTATTGACCAACATGACATGAATGAACTTACTTTAAAGTTGTTTTGTTCCATGGTTTTATAAGTTACTGCAAATTTCTGCAAGAAATTTTAACTGCCGTGTGTGCAGAGCACATGGACAATTCAATTGGTGGTAATCTTGCCGTGGGATGTGTTGGGAAACGACAGAAAATTGAAAATTACTTGTCAAAAGTTAATTTTTTGGCAGGAAAAACTAATAGAAACCTTATTATGGTAAATAAAAGTCTGCTATAACATATAAAAAATAAAGGTCTGATGTTGTTTTGAAAGTTCAGTGAGAATATCAGAGGTATAGTGGTATAAAATATGAATTTTAACGGCAAAAACCTTTTTTTCAAAACGTCATTGAACATAATCAGATAGCTCAGTAAGATTGAGAAATAGCTACCTAGTGTCTTCAGCAAAGTTTTTTGTTATGTTATTTTGGAAAACTTTGCCAAAGACAGCGATAAAAAATATTGATTTTTAGAGAAAATGTTCTTTTTATCTCACTTGTAGGGGAATTCATCACGGATCTGTTAATGTCCAATGAAGGGTCTTGTTTTACTCTAAAACTTTCCCGAAGACAGTATTGCTCTAAAATGTAACGTTTACGAGAAAATGGCTTTTGACCACCTTTTTTCTTTTCTGGACCACAGTGTGTCGGCCTAAAAGACCAGTCGACGTATTGCTTGAATATTGCGAATGATGATTTTTAGCGCAAAATTGTAGCAGTGGAACATTTTCGTTGCTGACGTTGTGATAAGACGGCTTATATAAAATAACGACCCCGCCTTTTCGCAAAATTTTGCATCACGCCCTAGAACAAAAAATTGCGCACAGAACTTTTGTTCTCTATTTGTTGGTACTACAGGCGACTAAAATCCTCGGTTTATCTCAATAAAACAGTTTCAATTATCCAAAAAAAGTACTTTCAAGAAATTTAATCATTAAAAAAGAGTTGAAAAACTTTAATTGAAATATTGATAGTGAATAAGTTTAATTTTTCAAGTGTCTTCTTCTCAGTGACCATTTTTCTGCCGTTACTGTAGAAATGTCGAAGAAGAACTGAAATATAAATATTTAAAACCAACTTGTTTATGAGTTCTTTTTAGAATCATTCATATTTTTGTTTTGAAGGCTGTCCAAAGTAATAATCTTAATGGGATCTAGTTTTATTTAAATTTTATGGTAGTGTTATCAAAATATTACTGAGTATATCGAGATTTATCTCAAAGTTTTTTTTAAGAACTTGTGGTTTCTATTTATCAGCAGTTTCCAAGAGTAATTAACGAACACTTGAAGGGTCCTCCGTAAAACTTCTTCATCAATAAAACTAATGAACCTGAAGAGCGGTTTTTAAATCCATTTAATATGCCTTTCAAAATACCTATGAATTTCATTAAACTTCATGAGTGTTTTACGATAGTTTTATGGTACATATCTTGAATGAATCTATTATGAAAATGTGCCCAAAAGTTTTTCTGAACCCATTTTGTCTCATGAAAGAGAAAACATTCGTGAAAGAAAAAAATCCTAATAACCGAACATTTTTCAGCTCATTCAAGCAACTAACTCCTTAAGTCAAGTCAAGTCAACCTACTCCATATTATATCAAATCATTTAAGCGTGTATACTTTCGTTGTGAATAAGCATCAAAAAATGGTATTAATGTCCCTACTTCATTTCTTCATTTTGCTCATTCATGTTTTAAGGCCCTAGTCTATAACCGATTTTAGAAATTAAAAACATGTAAAAGGAACAAGAAGCTTAACCCGTAAAGACCCGGGACTTGTCTTTTGAAAATGCTCGTGCTCAGCACTGGAACGGCCGATTTGGGAAAACTTGGAATTTTATTCAAGAGGAATAGTTACTCTAAGTTTTGGTAAAGGTACCACCCCTCTGGTCCCCTCCCCGTTTCTGTGAGACGCGAATATGTCTGTGTTTTTTTTCAAATTTTTTAAACAGATTGAGCAAACACTGGGAATTTTCATATGTATCAATTGCTCCATGTATCAAATCATGTCAGGTGGATGAAATATGTTATGTAAGAGTGAATTTTGGAGTTTCCAAATAATTTCAGTTCAAATTCACAACACTACGTATTTTTATAAAAAATCAAACAACAAAACCGTTCTTCAAATTTTAAGCTCTGCATTTTTGCGGGAAGATCTTCTGAATCCATACACGAGGTAAAATTTATTTTAGCTTGCAACATTTCAAAAAACTAGTTCCGTCCCGGGTCTTTACGGGTAAGCAATCAACCATGGCCATGGATGCAGTATTAGGCTGTCCCAAAAAAAATCGATGTTGAAAAAGTCAAGGTGCTCAGCCCCAAATTGAAAGATAATGTTATTTATAGCATTTTTGTAGAACATTTCGACTTTCTAAAAGGTCGTTTCCAGGTTGCCCAAACGTGATTTACGAAAAAATGACTTTTTCAAGCTACAAAACCACCCTTTTGCACTTTTTTCAAATCTGTTTGATTCCTACATTTTTCCATACATTTTTTTATTTTTGTGGGGTTGTTTTTGAATATTTTGCATGGTTTTGTTCAGCATCGCATTCAATTATTTGACTCACAGGACCCATTGAACATCACAAAAAAGTGAACTTTTCTCGTAATTTTCAGATAAATCCCTTCAAAACACATAAAAAATTTTTTTGATCAAGAACTGAAACTTTTACTGCTAAGCGGGTTTCAAGACGAAAATTCACATGAAAAAAGATCCTTGATATCTTATCGGGGGGCTGAGATATTGGCGATTTAACATGTAATGGAAAACTATGCATTTTGTCAAAAATGCCACTAAAGCTCAATATCTCCATTGCAATGTCTCAAATGTTGATTATAGCCATAAGGTATGTTCGGAGAAGTTTCAGGATATTCAAGAATGCATCTTTTAATATAGGAAGATGGGTGATCAATCCACCAATGAGTGAGATAAACATTTACTTTTCAATCAGAATGAGATAGACGCAAGGTGTCTTAGGTTAATTTTAAACAAGAAACTTTACCGAAGACATCATGTTTCTATCTTTTACATATTACGAGCAATATTGAGTTTTCTATTAGAAGGCACTAAAAATCACAATTTTCGTTCTAACTTTTTTCGCAGATTTTTCCTAATTTTCAAACCTTCTACTAAGTTATCAGCCATCTAAAAACACATTTGTTTTCTAAAAATTGTTATTTTCTATCTCCCAAAATGAAACAGTTATTTGTTCAAATGCATAGTTTTCCATCATATTTGAAAATATAATTTTTTTCTTTGTGTTTTGAAGGGTTTTGTCTAAAAATTATTAGAAAAAGTAATTTTTCTGTGCTGTTTAATGGGCTCTGGTAACCAAAAAACTAAAGGCAATGCTGAACTGAACCACGAAAAATATTCAAAAACAACCCACAAAAATAAAAAAATATATGGAAAAATGTAGGAATCGTACAGAATTGAAAAAAATGCAAAAGAGTGGGTTTGTAGCTTGAAAAAGTCATTTTTCCATAAATCATGTTTGGGCAACCTGAAAACATTTTTTTAGAAAGTCAGCAGGTGGTTCTACAAAAATGCTATCAATAACATTATCTTTCAATTTAGGGCTGAGCACCTTGACTTTTTCAACATCGATTTTTTTGGTACACCCTGCTGTATAAATAATTTTAAGAGCATTGAACCATTGATTGTAAGATTCTGTTCGAATATGCATAAAATTCCCCAGTTTCGGAATATATGCCTTACAAACCGGATATCCAGCTATGAGAAAATTTTTTCGGGGCACTGCTAACGCTGATTTGAAAGTAGATAAGTTACTGAATCTCTTGGTGCTACCAGTATCAAATCAAGTATCAAGTATCGAATGAAAATTCGTAAAAGTTAAAAGTACTTTAATGTGAGGTACTCAAGAACCCCGTCGAGCACATAACGGTTAAAGTGGAAGGTTTCGTATCCTAAGAATTCTCCTAACACCGTTCTCCTTCAAGAATCCAAGCCCCATAAACAGGGCATTCCTGAGGATTCCTTTTTGAGAATTCCTCAATCGATTTCAATGTGAGGAATCCTAGGGAATCCGAAAGATTCATATTACACGATTCTCATTCAAGAATCCTAACCGCATAGACAGGGCAGTCTTGAGGATTTCATTTCAGGATTCCTTATCAAGGACGATTCACGATTCCAATGTAATGAATCCTAGGGAATCTGAAGGATTCTCATTACACGATTCTCATTCAAAAATTTTTGCACCATAGACAGGGCATTCCTGAGGATTCCTTTTTCAGAATTCCTCATTAAGGATGCTTCACGATTTCTATTTGAGGAATCCTAGGGAATCCGACGGATTTTCATTACACGATTCCCATTCAAGAATCCCAACCACATAGACAGGACAGTCTTGAGGATTTCTTTTCAGGATTCCTTATCAAGGACGATTTACGATTCCAATGTGAGGAATTCAAGGGAATCTGAAGGATTCTCATTACACGATTCTCATTCAGGAATCCTAGCCCTATACACTGGGCATTCTCGAGGATTCTTTTTTCAGGATTCCTTGTCGAGGACGCTTCATGATTCCAATGTAAGGAATCCTACGGAATCCATGCGAATCTTATGTTTCCGTCCGGGTAGTTTTATGAACTTAATTTATTTGATCAATTTTTTGAGACAACCAAGTGTCACATTGGTTACAATTTATTTGTGTCATAATTTTGAGAAAAATGAACTGTAAGTTGACTTTGGAGCAAAATTTACGTATGATTCAAGCAGTTGAGAAAGATGATCTGTTAGCAGCTCAAATAGCCCTACAGTTGAAAAATTTAGTGGTTCCTCAATTTCACATAAACAAGCATTAGACCCTCCTACCCGATCAACCACTCTTTATGAACCTTTATGAAACGACAACAACTGAAATCAATCGATATAGGTTCAAAACTAATCGATAGCGATCGTTCTCGTTTCATGAAGAAACTTAAAGAGTGGTTGGTCGGGTAGCTATGCTAAAGAATAAGCAGTAAAAAACATAATAATATTGCATGTATAAACCCGTGAGAAAGTTCGCAAAAGTGCTGTGGAGAAAAATATTATGAACTTTTTTTTTGTTCATTCATTTGTACCTTGAACTCCTATTCCATTGAACTATGAAAGTGCATCATTTTACTCAAAATGTTATAAATTTCAATTGAATACAACACAAAAAATCCAATTTGACCGTGATGAAATCGAAAAAGCACTGTATAACAATTCATCTGGTGTGAAATGTCGAAAAAGAACTGAAATATAAGTATTCAGAACCAACTTTTTCTGAGTTCTTTTTAGAATCATTCATATTTTTGTTTTTGAGGTTGTGTTTTTCTCCTTCTTTTGATCGTAGTTGGCATTTGCTCAGTCACGGTATCCTGCTGGGCCTTCATTTGAGGCAATAAATGAAGCAAAGTTTTGCTACGGTTGAAGGCACTGTAGTACACACTGTTCAGTTTTTGGATTTGCCATCAAGCTGTCAGATAAGTTTTGTGCATTCTGCTACCGGGGTAGCGATTCAAATCAAAGTAGTCCTGGGATTACCGAGTCAAGCAATATTTTCGATTCCTGTATTAGCCTTTGAATACTTGTTAGAGTTTCCATTTTATTCTGAGCAGTTTCAAAGTGCTGAATTTTCTTGAAGCAAAAACCGATGATTTACTCAACATAAGCGGAGATTAAATAGTTCATAAGAGAGAAGCAGAGTGGCTCTTTTGGATTAGGCTCACCGGGCTAACTTTCGACTGTTGATTCTCGAAATGCGAAGACCTTTTCAGGCAACAACCTGGCCTACCCGGTTAAAATCCGTTGCACAACCTCAGTGTTTGATTTCTCATGAACTTTTTGAATTACTTCAATTACGCGATACATGTAAATGTATACGATAATCGGAATATATATAGTTTGCTTGTCTTTCAGTCACGCGCACGACAAACGAAAGTTACTCAAATTGCTTTTTTCCCAAGCAAACTCTGAAGCTGAGGTACACTAAAGTTTGTTATTTTTTTGTGGGTAGCAGCGCAAACTCTCCTATTCTGACTACAAGTTACCTTTGCTTTTAGTCCTCCACTCACCTCCTCTCGCCTGGTATGAAGCCAGTCGTAAGGAAATCAAAGCTAACTGCGTCTTAACTAATATTCGGCACACGTGTTAAATCAGCACATGGCTATAGTTTCTGATGCAGGTGCATCGACAAAAACCGCCAAAAACGTAAGAAAGACATAGTATCAAAGATATCAAGCATGTAGATAAAATCTAAAGTTAGCCAAACCACTGTCGGTTAATTATGAACGTTATTTTATAGTTACATGTCCAATAAGTTCTGTAATGACATGGCATTACCATCAAAATTTGGTTGTCAAGTGATGGAATAAAGCAGTACCTGTTTTAGTTCATTGAGGATAGACTATGAAAAAGTCAAGAAAATAATGGGGACTATAAACCTTTTTTCTCGAGAAAATAAGCAATTTGGTTTTTCAAAGTGTGTAGCAAATTTTTATATACATTGAAATTGTAATTTTTCAATAGTACAGTTATTCGATAACAAAAAGTTGACCGAAGACGTTTATAACGAACATTTATTAAAAATTGAAGAAAACCGGCTGTAACTCGCCGAAGCCATTTTATGCAAAACATCATATCGAGTTTCAAGTTTAGCTTATGGCGCGTGACAAGCCGCACTTGAAATCTATCCAACTTTCTCCCCATTACTCAAAGCTCTAACAAAATTTACAAAAATGTTCTCTCAAGAAGTTGAACTCAAAGATAAAGCAATATAATTTTTTTTTCGATATTTTCAAAAATAGAAAAGACATTTAACCTACACAAGACATGCTGCACATATTGTACCCCAAATTAATTCTTTAAGTATACTACGACGTTCAAAATGTACAGAGAAAGGGATAATTATTTTGCTGATACGTGAAAATTTTAGCTGTTTCAAAAAAAACTTAGAGTATAAGATAAACCCATTCCCTACGAGAGACATTCAAACTTTAATTCAAGTTCAACAATTATACTTGAAAATTTTCACGATGAAATTATTCAGTAAGGTACAGATTGATCTTAAATTTGCAATACAGTTTGTGTTAATTATGTTTATAGTTGATGAGTAATAAGAGTTTGAAGTTCATTCTTTGAGGTAAAAACTGATTTCTCTCCGCCGGGATCGGGTTGAGCTATTGGCCATTATTTTTGAACATTATGTAAGATCTGATCAACAGTTTTGATTTAAGATATTTTGATATATCGACATAAAATTTTCAAAGTTTTAAAAATTAAACATAGGTTTATCTACTATCCTGCAAATGCGCTACAGTAAGCCAACTTTTTTTTATCTTTTATCAAATAATATTTGTTTGCTTTTGTAGAAGAAGACGAAAACAAAGAAGTAGACAAAGGTGGTGGTGATGGGATGAGGATTGTTATGTTGTTACGCAACACTATAAAAGGTTTCTGTGATGGAACGCAGATGACAGATGTTTCATGCGCGTCATGTATCATGTGTGAAGTTTTATCGGATTATTGGAAAGGGATTTGACTACCCATCAATGATTAAAAGAGGACAGTACTTCGTTATTCCAAGTTTTGCTATTGTTATTAACAAATTGCAGAGACAAACTTTTACATGTGTGAATATTTTTTTGAGCAATCCGGCATTTTTTCATGAGCAATGGTTTTTGTAAATTGTTTTTTTTTTTCAATCACATTCATTTTTAGTTATTTTGTAAGTTTAGTTTGAATATAACATATGTAATATCAAACAATTGAGAAAATGAACTATTATTCAAGTTCTGAAATTTAAAAAAAAATTAAATCGTTAGAAAACAATTCTTCGAAAATAATCATATAATGGAGAAAAAGTCTTCAGATATTGGAGAAAACAGCAGTGCAGTGGATCCGTGTAATACCCGTTAGGAAAAATCGATGAATATTGGGTAATTTGATTTTTTTTTTATTTAGTGAACACTCTGCATGGACGAATTGAAATAAAAAAAAAAACAATAAAACGCGTAGAACCGACATTTCTGAGAAATATAAAGTAGCGTAACAAAAAACTTTAGCGTATACGACTAGCGGTGATATATCTTTTTTGAAGTGTGCCCAAAATCTGCAAATTCTCCTAGAAAATCGGTAAATTTGACGTGTATGTGAATCATCGTAGAAAATAATTCCAAATTATACTATACTGAACAGATGAAAGAATTACAGCGGTAATAAATCTTCGGCTGGTGCCCCATTGGTTAAATAAGGTTTCACTCGGATAGCTTTTACTCCATAAACTTTATTAGAACATAAATCAATGAACAAAACAGTTGAGAAAAAGGACGGTTTCTCAATAAAATTCAAAACTCTTCATTTGGAATGTAAAAAAGTCTCACAAAAACGTGTATTTTTCGTAAAATACTGGTAACTCTGGCTAGGAACTGTCAATCACACCACATTCCGATCGCGGGGTTTTTCTATAATAATACTCTCACTAGGTGGCAAATTAATAACTTAAAGCACACAGTACGACGTTCTAGCTCTTAACCTAGTTTTGGCACTCTCTTGCATGTCATGCAATTTCGCAAAAAGCATCACAGGTACGTACTTTCCACGCCCCGGTTCCGGCGCTGGAAGAACGTGCTCCGGTACTTGGCACCACCGGGGAAGATGTGACCGATCTTGATGCCGATGGCCCGTCCGGCGAACATCGTAAAGTCCGGCACGAAGGCCGCCACCAGGATCAGCAGACTCAGCACCCAGAAGGTCATCGACGACAGCAGATTGTTGTAGACTTGCAGCATGTCGCCGTCGTAGTTTCTGGAAATGAGGCCGAATCTGTCGATTTTCCGTGTTTGGCAATGATGACGGACAGATAGGTAGACGAGGCAAAAAAAACAAGCAACGACAACGGTACAACATTCAACAGCGAAAGCGGTTCGATTAAGCAAGCAACTTACATATTGAACAGATTGTAGATGAAGGTTGTCCCCATGAAACCGAAGATCGACAGCCAGATGGAGGCGATGAAGATGTAACTTTTGTAGATCGCCTCCAGCAGGAGCTTCAGGTTCGCGAGCACAACAACGTTGTGGATCGCGATCGTCCCGAAGCAGGCGAAGTTTGCCGTCGCAGGCCACCACGCGTAGATGGCCGGATTGTTACCCCAAATCGCCCAGCAGAACACGTAGATGACGGTGGAATGGTACAACGCCAGGAACATCCAGCCGATGAAGTACTTCCAGGCGTACTGCTTATTACCAGCTACTCGCTGGTACAGTGAAGGTTCCCTACAATTGCGAAGACATTAGAGATACTAATTTTTAAGAACTGATTTTTAAGCTTACTTCATCAAAATCTCCTCTTTGAAAGGCTTCTCAGTTAACGAAAGAACCAACACCGGCAGGGAAGTGTACAGAAAGTTATACAGCGTGAGAAAAACGGAGTCGTAGACCGACTGCGATGAGAACATGCTGTGGATTTGGAAGAAAAACTACGAAAAATTTTAAGTTAGAATCCTCCCAAACTTCGTATTCACTAGATTACCTGGATCCCCATGAAGATCAAATTTTTGTAGAAGAAGTACAACACCAAAATAGACAACCGTGTGGAGAAAAAATGTCCATGAACAAGGAACAGCTTCTTGATCATGCAGAACTTGGCAAGTGCGTAATCGGCACACCGTGCCGCTTGGCGGCCTTCCTTTCCGACGATTCCAATTCCAACATGCGCTTCCAGAATCATTGAAACGTCATTCGCACCATCGCCGATCGCAGCCGTCACCGGAGCGCTGTCCACAGTCTTCATCAGCTGCACCACTTCGCACTTTTGTAGTGGGCTCAAACGACAGCACAACACAGCCCGGCACTTGATGGACACGTCCCGGAATACCTCTTTCAGGTGTTCCAACGCAATCGCTAGACTAGCGCCGTCGATAAGAAGAGCATACTCCCGATTCGGTGCACGAAACATTTCGAACGAAAACACATCGAAGTGTTGCTGGACCTCGTCTACCGTAGTGCATTCCGTCACGAAGTACCGAAAAGCGTTATCCGGAATGTGACCACAGCTAAGCGCAATATTTAGGGCCGTTTCCACCTTGTCACCGGTGAGCACCCAAACCTTGACGCCGGCCTTTCGCAGCGATTCCAGCGTATCTCGGACGTCATCCTGGAGTGCATCTTCCACGGCAGTCGCTCCGAGCAGCTCCAGGCCCATCTCGATTTTACGCTGGCACTCCTCAACCTACAAAAATACATTTTAAATAGGACAATCTCCAAAAGAGAGAGAAAACTCACCTTCGCGACTCGATCGGTCAACGAATTACCGGCCTGTATCAGTTCATTTCGGTAGTTGGCGAACTCCAACTGCGTCAGTCTTCGTCTCGCAACGGCTAGCGTACGGAGTCCCTGTTTGGCAAACTCGTTGATGTGCTTCTGGGTGGACGCCACCAGCGCGCTCGATGTCTTCGTGCACAGTGGCAGTACGTGACTCTCGGCCCCTTTGGTATACAGCCATATCTGGCCCTGGCTGTCCCGGACGATTACACTCATTCGCTTTCGGTCGGAGGTGAACTCTAGCACACCTAATCTTTGGTACTTTACAAGATCCTCCTTAGGTACTTCCCCGTAGACGGATTTTACGTTGCGTTTCACGCACGACTCGCGCAGCTTAATGCTCAGCACTTCGGAATCGTCACCAACGAAGACCAGACCCATCTTGGCGCAGGCCTCCACCAGGGCCTTCTCGTCCGGGCTGGATGCTTGGTAGTCCATTTTACTGTGGAGAGAGAATGTGAAATTAGTTGAAAGTTGAAATTAGTCTGTAACGAATATATCAACCGAAAATGTCACAATCGTTAAATGTGCCGAAAACTGACAAAATTTGAAAAAAAGGTAAAGTTAAAAATTAAGTCTGAAACTAATTGAAAAATTTCAAAAAATGTCAAACAGATCTAAAAAAAACATTTTTGGATATTTGTCGGATATCCGAGGTCGGATATCCGGATATTTAAATCCGGATAGTCCCAGCACTAATTTTGACCATAACTTCAAATTTTAGAGGGGTTTGGAAAATTTCTAGTATGAGCGAATGTTCAACTCAACAAGACCTAAAACCAACACTAGGTCGCTTAAGAAGTTCTTGCATTTTTTCTCCATTTGTAGCACCGTGAAATAATTGTGCGATAGAAGCCAAAAATTCTGGTTTTCTTAAAAAATATATAACTCAGCTAAATATTCACCGATTTTCACAAAACCACTTTTGTTCGATTCGTCATTGAATATGCTTTCAAAATTTTAGAATATTTGTAGTACCTTTCTCACAAAAACAGGTGTCAAATTTCAAGTTTGGTTGAGAAATTGCTTGAAAAAGTCTAAAAAATTAGATCTAAACACAAATAGCTCAACATGTTTCGGTGATATTAGTACAAACCGGTATATATTTTGAAAGCTCTGTTTATTTTCTTTCCAAAACTGTTAAGATATTGAAAATCGGTTCAGAAATGACTGAGTTAAAAAAAAGTTATATGGACTGAGGTCCAAAAAACCGTATTTTGTCCATAACTTCAGATTTTGGGGGTGTTTGAAAAATTTCTAGTATGAGCGAATGCTACACTCAACAAGAGCTACAACCTACACTAGGTCACTTCAGAAGTTCTAAATCGCTGTAGCACAGTGTTATCCACCTAGCGGTAAGACCTAGTCTTTCCTATTCGCACTTTTTTATTTGTTGAAACAAATTTGCCAAAAACTTGAGTTTTTAGAAAAAAACATCTTTTCAACTTCTGCTATTATTATTATTCACTCTAAATAATACATTTTGATAGCCAACAGCGCAATTACGTCAAACATTTTTACCTACACATTCATATTATTTTTGAATAAATAAGTTTCGAATATATCACGCGCAAATTGCGACTTCCGGTTTCTAGAAGACATTCTAAAATTGCCAAATTCATTCCAAAGAAGGTATTTCCACACTTAGCGTTCCAAAAATAGTGATGTTGTATTTAAAGTAATAACTACAGAAAAATGTGTGAAATTTGACGAAATATTTTTGAAATGAGTTGATGAAATGAGAAGATGAAAAAAAGGATGAGGCCACATATTTTGTTCCAAGCAATTGGTTTCAAACAGTCTTTACGGTCTTTATTACGCTTTTTCCTAATCATTTAAGCCATACAATACATTAATGTGAAATCAATTACTTGTGAGTTTGAGAGACAAGCCGTTCGTTTGACACTCGTTCTGTTCGAATGATTCATGTAACCGTTGAGATGACAGACTTTCGTTATTTTTACATTATGATACATAATGATCATCTCCAAGAAAAGTGAGTGAGTTTAAAAAGTCTTCGTAGCACGTTTCTTTTTCTAACTTTTGGTTAAGGTTGTGTAGTTTCTGAGGTAATGATACAGAACAGATAAAGTTACAGTCCAATTTGATGGGGTCTTATGGGGCAGCTAGACCTTTCATCTGCGTCTAATTTCATGAGAATCAGTCCTGCCATCTCTGAGAAAAGTGAGTGAAGCAATCCCTGAGAAAAGTTGCACATATACACACATACACATACACGTCGAACTTCGGCCATTCGGGTCACTTTTCTACATTAAGTTTTGCCTTTGATTGCTATACAAAACTATAAAAAAGAACTAAAATGTGAATATTATCAAGGCTAGCTCGATCTATTTAATATTTGGACGCACGTAAAATTTTCTTGAGATATCGTTTTGCAGCAAATTTATTGACCTTTAGAAGAAAAATACAGAAAAAATTATTCGTCTAAGTTTCGGATGAATTCACGCACTTTTCGTTTTATATCGCTCATCATCTTCTGCACAGTGGAACTGTCAACTCGATTAGTCATTTTCTTCCACCATTTATGTGAATCAATTGGTTTTTTTAACGTTCTGCCTCTTTTCTTCAACTTGCTCTTGATTATCACCCAATTGGACGACAATCTGGGCATTTTGGTTTGTTGATAGCTTTTTCGATGATATCAACTCCATCCAAATCAAGTCAGAACTTTACCGGACCGTCAAGTGATTGAATGAACGGCAAAAATCCGCTTTTGGAGGCACTGTTCCTAGCCATTCATGGTTGATCCGGTGATGGAAACCTTGTTTTTTACCACAGCTGCAGATCCCCCGCCACACCATCGTCTTCCGAGCGAACTTGTCAGCAAACAGCAATTTGAATCGTTTGGCGAAATCACCCTTGCGCTTGGAAATATAGAAACTTTATCCTGGGAGATGCATAAAATCCATTCTTACATATGTCTCATTGTCCATTAAAATGCAGCCGTCGAATTTGGTTGAAACTTTCTCATACAGCTTCCTAGCGCGGCGTTTTGCAACGAGATTCCGATTGAGTGAGGGTCCTGCTGGGGTGCTTGCTGACGTGGATCGACCCAGACGTTCACGCCGACAGATTCGTCGAACAGTGCTGTACGGTGACGAGCACTTCTTAGCCAGATCGTGCACGGTGATCCCAGGGTTCGTCCGAACTGCTCTGCAGACTTTCGGTCGTAGCTGCCTGTCAATCGTTCCACTTCTGTGGTTGCTGTGATCAGCGCGATCCAGCGTTAGAGTTTCATCAAATCGTTTTGAGCACGCTGTTTACGGTTGATTTGAGGAATTTGAGGCGCTGCGCAATTTTTCGGTTTTTTAACGTGAGTGTGTAAAATTTTCACACGTATTTCACGTTCTAGCGTCGAAAACTTTTGATCCGCTGACTCAAATTTGATGAAACTTTCACCACTATCTAAACAAACCTTCCTCATCACTGCACTGTCATTGGTTTCTCGTAATCACCACTAGAGGCGACACAGTAAATAGAAATCAGCGACCTAACCTTATCTAACAGTGTCATGTATCATCAATGTCAAGTATCAAAAAATACTTGTTGAGAAGCAAGGCAACCGTCGACTCTTCACCACCTGACAGTAATCATTAAACTCACGAAAGGATTTAGAACACCTCATTCCTATTAAAGCTGGCAGTTCCGCGTTAAGATGTTTCTGCGAAGGTTTGGATGTTATCACGAATCCACGATCCACCGACGGCTGAAGCGGGTTGTAAAGCTAAGTCACTCCTGGTGAGTTTTATTGCGGACGAGTAATGTGTCCGTGATATGGACATTGCGAAGCACATGTGGAAGACTTTGGAGGATACTTTCGCGAAGAAATCGACGGGACCTCAGTCGCTGATCTGCAAGCAAATCGCGAGGATACACCTGAAGGTGGAGTTCAAAGACCTAATAAGGTGACTTCGCACAACCAGTTCAAAGCTGGAGGAGAGTGATGTTTGCTCGTCGCTCAGTCTCATGCTACCCGAATCATACGATCCCTCGGTTACGGTCCTCGAAAACTTGCCAGAAAAAGAACTTACCTATGACGTGATAAAGATGCGATTAATTGACGAGTCAAAATGGAAAGAGCTTGGAGGAAAAGCCGGTTGCGTTCGTTGGAGAAAATCAAAAGAAGTTTTTCAAGAAGTTCAATGGGAAAGGCCAATTCTGCGGAAAACGAGGCCATTGCCGATTGCAAAAACAACAGAGGTAACGTCAATTTATCAACGGACCAAACGTCGATGGTGTTTATGGCAGACTGGAGTGGTACGTCCAAGCAAGACGTATTTCCAATATAAATAAAACTTAAAATTGTTACAGAGTTCCCTTCTCTTCTTGACTCTTTGTCGGATATCGTCAATCAAGTCAATCGTCAAATATATACAGGGTGATTGGTTCCTTGTTGGGACTATTTCAGGGGTTGCTAGAGAGCCACATTTGATGAAAAAAAAAGCAGAAGGTTGTATCCAAAGCACGACCGCGTGACTGACGTTGAATAACGCGCATTTGGCGTTAACGAATGCATGATTGAGTACTTAAATAAGTACTACAAATGCAAAATTACTACTGTTTATATTTTAATAAATTAACCAGCTGGTCAAAACTTTATCGCGGGACATCAGTTGGAAGAATTATTCTGAGGATGGAATGGGTTGTGTTAAACAAAGCAATACACTTGAGTAATTTTAAAGCGTTTTTTGCGATTTTTGTAAGCGTTTTTGTTACGTCCTTTTCAAGGAGATGACGGTTCAATCAATATCAAAATTTGCCACCACCCGCTTTCTGCTGCTCCAGAAAGAACCTTCGCTTTGCCGGCCGATGCGTGCGGTGCAGCAAAAACCATACAAACAAGAAATCATCGCCTGCTGCGCTGTAGCACTGGCAAGTCTGCTTGCTACTGGTCGATTCGGTTTCCAGTAAAGCACCCTTTTACTACAATGATCGGAAGATCAATGAAGACTAGATTGTTGCATACTAACTTTTATATGTGACTGTTGTTTGTTGTTTTCCTTTGAAGCATCCCTCAGGATTTCACCTGCGTCACAATGTTACACCAACGTCCTCGGTCCATAGCAGCTTGTCTCCAATTTCTTGAGGGTCCCACACTTTCAAAATCTTGCTCCACTTGGTCTAACCACCTAGCTCGTTGTGCACCTCTTCGTCTTGTACCGGCCGGATTCGAGACGAACACCGTTTTTGCAGGATTGTTGTCCGGCATTCTTACAACATGTCCCGTCCTTTGTACTCTTCCGGCTTTCGCAATATTATATGTAACTAATGACAGTTATAATTCCGGTGTGCGGGTCGTTGTGCACTCGAGCGAACAAAGCATCAACAGCAACTACAAATCGTTTGCAAAGTCAAATCGTTTGTGTTAAGCTTCAGTGTCGGCTGGTCTGGGGAAGCGCTTGGATTGCAACATTGCGGGTACGTGATAGGTTGAATTAAAATCAAGTTTGCTGTGAATTTCAACCACTTTACTATGAAAAAATGTAAGTAAAAATGATTTTATGAACTAGAATAGTTTGTTTACTATTCAACGAGATATCAATGACTGAAATCTTTTCAGTGGTAACAAAGTAGTAAGCGTTTGCAATCTTTCATTCTGTTTCGTTTCACTCTATTCTCGATTTTTTTGGAATGCCACCCAACTAAAGTAGGACGTTATTCAACGTCAAAAACTCTTCTATGCATATGCCCTAGTGTGCATCAACTCGGAGTTATTCAACTTTGAAGTTTCTCGAATACTTGATTATGATTCGTGTCTTGATTTATGCGGCCCTGGAAGTCGCTACTTCGTTACGTTCGTGGACGATGTCAGCAAGAAGGTAGGCGTATACTTTCTCGAATTCAAAGCTAGTGCTGAGAGACAACAAGGAAAGAAGTTGAAGATTTTGCGTACTGATGATTAGACAGAGAACGTTAACATAGGCTCCACGGGCTTCTGGAACATAAAAATATCCGGCATCAAAACAAGAACCAAGGCGCGGCGTTCGGGAGCGCTGTTATCCAGCCAATTAAACAGATTTTGGAGTATATTCTGGTGATAGCCTCTTCCTCCAACTACCTCATAATTCAATCAACGGAGATTTTGCGATGGATGATCCAAAAACCTATGAAGCACTTCTGCAAAAATGATTCAAGCGATTCAACGACGAGTTGGTGTCACTGAGCGATAACAACACGGTTCGGTTCGGATTCGTTCTTCAGTATATAAGGTAAAAACTGATGTTCATCACCGTGAGTATTCACTACCATTTTGTGCACGATAGTCTACAGGAAGGAGTGGCGTAGCTTTTCTTCGTACCGACAAACAACAAACAGAAGCAACATGGTTTAAATTAGGATGAGGTGTTGAAAATCACAGCGGGCGCAGATAATCCAAGGCTTTGACATCAAACGATTTTAATATTTCAATGTCGATTGGGTGGGCTCAGAAAACAGCACAGAATGGCGAAATGTACTGTGATCCGACGAAATGATGATCAACTTGATCAATTTTGATGGAAAAAGCTAAGTTCATCATCAACCACAGTACACGAGAATACTTCAAACACGGAGGGGGTATGACAATGGAGTGCTTCGCCTGGTACGGGGTTGGTCCTCCGTATAGGATTGACAAGATGATAGATCAGTATTTTTACGATCAAATACTAGAAAACTCGGAATAAGAAAAGCCGGCCGTTAAAATGGCAATTCATTCACGATAACGACCCCAAATACACTGCCCGAACTGTGTAAAGATGGTCTACTGATCACAAGGTTGACTTCATGGAGTGGCCAACCAAATCACTAGACTGGTCTATCGAGAAACTGAGGCAGACCGTTGGGGATCATTCAAATAATACATAACGCGCTCAGGGGTGGGGGGGTATTTAGCGAAGCGTTATATTGCGTGTGGCAAACATGTAAAATTGCGTTACATGGGGGTGGGTGAGTATTGAAAATTGCCAAATTCCGCGTTATGTAATATTTGAATGGTTCCTTAAGAAATCAGTTTATAGGGAAAAATCTAAAAACAAGCAGGAGCTATGGGAAAGAATCTAAGCAACCTGGTATGCGATTCCTGTCAGCACCTGACAAAAGCTGATTCATTCTATACTGAACACGGTGCGGGAAGTCATTCGAAACAAAGGTTCACTGTATTGAGCTTATTGTCGACATGTCTGCTTCGACATGACACTATAATATGCTGGCAACACTGAGTTCGGTTGTTCTTCCTCAAAGTTTTCCAACTTAATTTTTGCATTTGCAAAAAATCCAAAATCTGCTTTAAAAATATTCAGAAAATGCTTGTGAAAAAGTGTCTAAAGTAGTACGAAAACAGTGACAAATAGTGTGTCTAAAAAGTACAAAATAGTGTTAAAAAGAATACAAAAACTATTTACAAATTGTGTCAAAAAGTGTTTAAAAATGTCGAAAAACTTTTAAAAAAGTGAAAGTGTCATAGCAGTTGACAAATTCCAAAAAGTGTCAATGCTTTTTCAAAAAGGTCAGAAAAGTGTTAAAAAACTCTTAATCGATTTCAAGACACCAAAAAATGTGTAAAGTGTTCACAAAACGGTAGAAAACTTTTCTAAAAGTAACAGAAAATGCTTGGTAGAAGAACGTTAAAAGGTTGCAGGATTAAAAAAACTGTCTAAAATAGTAGTAAATTTTAAAAATTGTGTTCTAAAGCTTTGAAAAATTCATCAAAATTTACAAAATACAATGGAAAAATAGTTGAAAGATTGTTAAAATTGTGTTAAAACACTTCAATTAGAGAGACGAAAAAGTAACAAAAGAGGAACACGTCCTAAAAAAAAGTATCAAAAATGTAAAGATATTTTGCGAAAAAAAGGTTAAAAACAATCGAAAATAACAGAAATGTCATAGCGCAAGAAAAGTTTGAAAAATGTCAAAATGTGAATGATAAGATATTCAAATATATCTCAAAATTATGCTAAATATGTCAACAAAGAGTAATACTTCTTAGAAAACTTCTTTAAGCTGTATAGCATTAGATAAAAAAGTCAATAAAAAATGTTTAAAATGATGACACCCCGTTAAGCATACGGACGCGAGGCATACGGACGCTAGGCATAATGGATGGCAGCCATACGGACACGAGGCATATGGACACGAGGCATATGGACGCGAGGCCGAATGGACGCGAGGCCGAATGGACGCGAGGCCGAAAGGACACAAGGTCAAGGGGAAGTGATGCGGAATATGTTATTATCGTCATCATCATCACAGCATTCAATAACATGTATTTCGCATCAAAGTGTCATTTGAAAAGCAATACACTCGCGGCCTTCGGCCGACTCGCTGTTCGAGCGAATGCTGTCCTTACTCGCTACCGCTCGTTCGGACTTAACTAAGGGAGAAAACTCTGTTTGAGTAGACCTAGCAAACCAGTAGATCAGTCGTTTGGGTGCGAGAGGCCGCCGCTTCCGACGGCGAGTCAGCGGCCGGCTCGGACTACGGAAACCACGGCGGCTTAGTGCCGCCTCGTTTCCTTGCCCTCGATTATGCGTCTTCGCCGCATGATTTCAAGAAAAGTATTATACTCAACTTAAACTCTTTAGGAATATAATAACACCTGAACTACATAATTGGATCTCATGCGATCATACAACATCGCATTCGGCCTCGCGTCCATTCGGCCTCGCGTCCATTCGGCCTCCCGTCCATTCGGCCTCCCGTCCATTCGGCCTCGCGTCCATTCGGCCTCGCGTCCATTCGGCCTTGTGTCCATTCGGCCTTGCGTCCATTCGGCCTTGCGTCCGTTATGCCTTTTCGCAGTATGCCTCGTATCCATTATGCCTCACATCCATTATGCCTCGCGTCTGTATACCTAGCATACTATGCTTAACATCCATATGCCTAGCGTCCATATGCCTAGCGTCCTTATGCCTCGTGTCCCGTCCCCGTTTAAAAAGTATAAAAACAAGCATCAAAACAGCTTCAAAAACTATGAAAACTGGAAATTTTTTTTTCGAAGGTACAAAAAGCATTGAAAGGTTTGAAAAGATTACTAAATGATTAAAAAGGTAAAGAAAAATCTAAAATGTCTCAAAATTGGAAAAGCGTCATTGCGTGCATTTTTGTATGTTACAAAAGAGCTCAAAGTGGTCTAGAAATTCATAAAAAAAATGCCAAAAGTAAGGAAAAATTCAAAGCAATTGCAAAAATATGAACGATACTATGAATTGTCAAAAACATCACCAAAAGTAAATCAAACAAATTTCAAAATAATGACAAAAATGACAGTGAAACTGCTAAAATACTGTAATAAACAGGTCAAAGGAATTTTAAAGAAATCCAGAAAAACAAAAACGTTGAAAAGCCTCCATAAAATGTTACAGGTAATAAACTGTTTAAACTGACGAAAAATGTCAAAAAAGTATCAAAATGTGTCAACAAAGTGACAAAATATATTGAAAAAATCACAAGAAGGTTGTATGCAAAGCCACGGCCGCAAGGTTGAAGTAGAATACTTTTACAAGAAAGATAACCCGGCTGCTTGCGTGTCAGTCATTTTTCTAGTAAATAAACGTTGACCGTTCATTGGCAGTATTGTAATTTCTTTTTGTCTGATATTTTGAATGAAGTTCATTGAATATTTCTAAATTTTGTGCAAATGAGAAGTTGAAGTGCTGCCGAATTGTAATATGCACATTTAATACGACATCATTAAACGGGAACGGAACAAAGGCTACGGTTATGCAGAACGCGAATGCCGGCGAGATGCGATTCGCCTTACCGTGGTGAAATGTACAGCTCTTTTTAAGGCGAAGTAGAGCTATACATTTCAACAGATTTCGTCTTGCCGAATCGCATCGCGCCGTTATTTGCGTTCTGCATGACCGTAGTCAAACACTAAGCGACGCAAACACGTAATAATAATCAGAGTAAGCATGTAGATGAAGATAATTAACTTTGTATTATAGCGCAAAACGAGAAAATATTAACTCTTCAAATAATCATTTGTGTTCTTCAAATTTCAGTTGTTCAATTTAATATCCGATGAAATGTTTGTTTATTATCCGATGAAGCTCTTATATAGGCCAAATGATGCATTCCCAATTTACTAGGTCCATAACTTTGCCGACCGTGCTTGGGAAAGCGCGGTATAACGACCAATCAGAGGTCGAATTTTGTGTTTTGACAAGGCTTAAGAGTTTTCAATAGTACAATAGTTCGAATGATAAAATTGCAATTTCATGCATTTGGTAGGAATCTTAGAAGATTTTTTAATCTATTGCTGCAAGAACGAAGGAAATCCATCGAATACTAACCGATTTATTAGCATTTGAAATTGGACATATTTTTCACTTTTTTCGGTTTTAGATTTTCATTTCACATCCCTATGTAGCCGAACTTCCTGAGAGAAGTATTCTAATTCAAAATTAAATCTTCATTAATTCATTTGTTGTCCTTATAAGGACAATTGTTCAATTTATCATAGGATGTAGTGTTTATCTTACATCTCTGTGTTACCTTGATAGTGAGGACTAAGGCGCACGGTCAACACAATGAGAAAGGTGTTTTCACATTGAAAACTAGACACGGCTTTACTGGAGGAAGTGTTGGCAAATGCATCTACCGCTAATACCACCGCTATCATACGAAAGCGCGTCGTTTCATGTGGGGAATATCAACAACGAAAAATGACGCGCGTCTAAGCATAACCCGAACTGTTTCGCCGTGCTGCTCCCATTTACCTTTACATCGGCCTCAGGGAAGTACCGGCTGCATCTGCATCTACCGCTGAGGCTGTCACTATACTGCTATTGGTACCAAAAGCTATTAACTCTTCAAATAAGTGTTTTATTTGTTCTCAAAAGAACAATTGTTCAATTCAAAATCGGATTTACGCAATCGCATCTATGTAATATTACCGACAATAATATTCTTCTGAACAAAATGATACAACTTTTCCATTAGGCCTCTGCCATAATAGACGCGAAAAGCGACGCGAACCGATTCGCTCGGCTGTAGGTTAATGTACAGCCATCAGTAGAGCCGCTTTTCGCGTCTACTATGGCAGAGGCCTTAGAAAAAGTTGCTGGCTGATGTATTCACTTCATGCAAGCCTGCTGCTGATGCTTCCCGCTACCACACTGAAACAGCATTTTAGTGAAGGGAGTGTCGTTGCATCAGCTGACCCTGCTACTATCGATGCTGATATACCCGCTGCAACAGCTACGCTATGCATAGCCATGCCACAGTTGTGGCCGCTATACACTGGCCCAACTGCTGAGCAACTGCAACGCTATCCGTAGCCATGCCACAGTTGTGGCCGCCATTGGTATCCGCTGTACCTGTATCTGCTGGCCCTGCTGCTATCGATGGTGAGATCCGCTGAAACTGCTACGCTTATCCGCAGCCATGCCACAGTTGTGGCCGCTATCCGTTATCGATGGTACCCACTGCTCGCTCCCGCTGCTGCTAAGGGAGGACTGCTGTCGTCGCTGTTCAGAACTAATATGAGCGGCTTCGACTAAAACAGGCTCTTATATAGGGATGAAAATAGGAATGAATTATTTTTCGTACGTGGTGGAATGATATAACTTGAAAAATATGTGTGACTTCATTCCGGCTCAGAGCGATCATTTGATAAGCTCCACCTGTTTTTCCAGTTTCTAAAGTTTTTCCTCAGTTTCGTAGCACGGATGCACAAAAATGATTTCTTGTCGAGCCGGACCGATAGCACTCTCATTGAAGCAACAAAATAACATGTTTTGTGTCGTGTTGTGCAGCTTGGTTGAAGAAAATGTTCCCGTCCCCGTGTCGCATGTAAGCAGATTATTGCGTTCAGTAGACAGTAGATAGTGTATCCAGCAAATAAACACCGATCTCACACACGCAACGGTTTTAACCCGTATCTTATTGCGGTTTGTAACATCAAGCGATTTCGTTTGCTCGCTGTTGCGTGTTGCATCATGTTGCAACTTGGCAGCTGGGAGACGACGAAATTCTGTTTATGCTGATTGATTGAATCGACTTCATATTAGCTCTGCATAGTCGAACTAACTGCTTTTGTGAATGCGTTCTAACAGGGCAGTTAATTATTCAATGTCGGTTATGCTGATCGCGCCTTTGCGCTGCCCCTACAGTGGGGGGTTTACTAAATAAAGTGAAAATTAGACAACTACAATAGTATTTGATTGCATCCCGCACAGAATGTCTGCTTGTGTTGATGCCAGAAAATTATTAACCTTCAATTATTTTTTTATTTGCCTTGAAAACAGCATGTTGCGGTTCAAAATCGGTTGGTAATTACAACCTTTGAGCTGCCCTAACATTGGGGGAGTTAAGATACACGGACAACATGCACTGTGGAAGCTATTTCACATTCAGTAAATTAGACGGGTGCGACAAATTTAAATTGCTAGGATGCAACACAGAATGCTTGCTTGCGTTGACAAAAATTATTAACTTTCAATGACTTGTTTATTTGCCTTGAAAAAGGCATTATGATTTCCAAAATTGGATTTCCTGATGGCAATCTTCATGTTGCCCTGACAGTGGTGGAAAAATGGCAGTCTGGCGACACACGTTGAGAAAAACCGCGCTGTTCCTGAGACGTGGTGACCAACCACAGGGCTAGTGCTGCTGCTAAGGAAGGACGACTGCTGTTGTCGCTGTCTAGAACTATTATGAGCGGCTCCGGCTGAAACAGGCTCTTATATAGGCCAAATAGCATGTTTTCAATTGCAAGGTATATGATCCTGTCGACCGTGCTTGGGAAGCAAGCATATAACGACCATTCAGAGGTCGAATTTTTCGTTCTGACAAGGCTTGACTATTTTCAATAGTACAATAGTGTGAATAATAAAATTACAATTATCTTATTTTGGGAAGAATCTTAGAAGATTTTCCAATCTATTGCTGCAAGAACGAAGGAAATCCATCGAATACTAACCGATTTATTAGCATTTGAAATTGGACATATTTTTCACTTTTTTCGGTTTTAGATTTTCATTTCACATCCCTATGTAGCCGAACTTCCTGAGAGAAGTATTCTACTTCAATAAAATAACTAACATGTTGAACCTTCAAAATCGACGAGAAAAGTCATTTTTAGTTGATTTTTTTGTGCAAGAAGTTATATCGTAGCTTAAGTGTTCGAAATTTTATGCATTACGGTATATATTTATCGTGCGTTCTTGCTAATGGCTAAATGGCTTAATCTATATACTGCATCAGTCTTTCGATGTGATACATTTTGTTTATACTTATCCGTCCCATCAAATGTAATGCAACAAAAATATCATTTGTGAGCCCCATCATTTGATCAATTAAGAATACTTTCGGTATAGTCTAAGTTGAGCTAGCAATGCGATCTTCGAATTTCGAATCAGGTGCGGATATCGCAAAGGAAAGAACTGTCTATGCAGGTTATTAACAGACCAACTAGTAGAGTTAGAGTTATTACAGACCAACTAAAGAGAAATAAGAACACTGAAACCCATGCATCAGTTTACCAAGAACTTCCTGGAACCTTCTCAAAAGATTTATGAAAACGAGATGCGTGTGAGCATGTCATTCGAAAATGCACAAATGTCAACAAGATGGAACCATTTTCATCCAAAACAACATACTTACATGCCCAATAGAAACACTTTCCAACATCGAGATTTTTTTTTTTAATAACAGAAACAATTATCACAATAAAACAAGAGACGGAAGATACAACGCAAACATGCAACGTCGCAACATGCAACCAATTTGGTCACCTTCAAGATTGATTTGTTTGACAAATATAAACGCTGTAAATGTCACTGAATAACAGTTTACGACAATGTGTAGGCGTAGTAATCCACCCAGTTAGCAATGCCGCTACTAGATTGATATCAGCATGTAAAATAAAAATACGACATTATATTTACCTAGAATCTAAAATATTAATTAATTCGATTTCGACTCGATTTTTTTTTATCTGAAGAGATTTCGACGGATATAGCTTAAATCAGTTCGGTATCTTTGAAGTATTGAATAACGCATTTGATTTCAAACTTTATTACTTTTTTGTAAATAAACTCTTCCAAGATAGTCAGATTCCAATTCAGTTTTTGTGATTTTTTTTAGCGACGGTTTAGCTTTCCAAAAGGGAAAACAGCCAGTATATAATTCATTCTGTACAATAAGACTTCGGGCCGAAGGTAGAACAATTATTTAGAATGCACAGGTATTGCATATCTATATAGAGACTTGGTTCAGCTTACAATATTTTTAATGCGACCGAACAATCGTAACAAAACTTTGGTTCTTGAAAGACTAATAAAAATTATTATGAAAACTTATGGCTTATAAAACCAACTTTGAATATTTGAGTAATATACGCAGCTATAACCTGGAAGTGCCAAAATGCCGGATTTAAAGAAGATCATCGAAGTATATTCAATTGATCGATTGATTGAAATGCTTTTTAGTTTGCAACAGCTGGTTTTGAGTTTGACCCCTTGAAGAAATTCAGTTGTGGGTTCAAACATTTTGTAAAGGTTGTAAGGAAATATGATAGCACAATCAAAAACTTCCTTTATCACAAAATCATTGTTTAAAATCATCCTTTTCAGTAACAAAATCCTGATATTTCAAAAGCTAGGGTTTCAAAGGGATTCTGCTGAATCTGTCGGAATTAAATTCCGTTTTTGGCTATTGGTTATTGGCTAATTGTCAATTTCCAAGCCACTGGTACGCACACGCATACAACGGAAACGACAGTTACTCTACATTCTTCCACAACTATCATATAACTATGAAACTATGATTCATAGTGAAACATGAAACAGGCTCTTATATAGGCCAAATAGCATGTTTTCAATTGCAAGGTATATGATCCTGTCGACCGTGCTTGGGAAGCAAGCATATAACGACCAATCAGAGGTCGAATTTTTCGTTTTGACAAGGCTTGACTATTTTCAATAGTACAATAGTGTGAATAATAAAATTACAATTATCTTATTTTGGGAAGAATCTTAGAAGATTTTACAATCTATTGCTGCAAGAACGAAGGAAATCCATCGAATACTAACCGATTTATTAGCATTTGAAATTGGACATATTTTTCACTTTTTTCGGTTTTAGATTTTCATTTCACATCCCTATGTAGCCGAACTTCCTGAGAGAAGTATTCTACTTCAAAAAATGTCGAAAATAATCAACGAACACATTGGCAATAAAATCATAACAAAGCATCAAAAATATTTCAAACTAAAACCAAAAATATCTAAAATGTGTCATCAGCTTGACAATATGAAGTCTGAAACACACTGAAAAACTTCAACAGTTAAAAATGACAGAAAAGTGTCCACAAATTTTGAAAATAGGTACCAAAAAAGTGTTGAGAACACGTCGATAACATATCACGAGAGTCAAACTAATTGTAAAGTGACAGAAAAGTATCAAAAAGTGTAAAAGAAATATCAAAAAACTATCAGAGAGGATACAACAAACTTCCAAACATTACTCAAAAATGTCATATGTGTTAAACAGTATCGAAAAGGAACTGAAAAGTGTCGACATGTATAACAGAAAAACGCGTTAACAAAGTGTTCAGTAAGTATCAAAAAAGGGTCTAAAACATATTAAAAAGGTGTCTTATGGGCTAAAGAGATGTCAAAAATGGTATAAAAAAAATTAAGCAGACATACCGAATAAACGAGAGCACCTCCTGCTGCTTCATGACGGACTGCTGTCGTTCCACGAGCGAAGCCTCCGTGTAGGAAGGAGCAGCGTAGTACTCCCTGGCGGTTGATCGAATGGAGGGACGATCCCTGCGTAAAGCGATCGACCCTCGGCCAGTTCCGATCGCTACAAATATGGAATCAACTCAAATCAAACTAATCAATCCACTTGAAAAACGCACTCACCACCATTCGCCGCTCGGTTGGTCATCCCGGGTGGAATGTGGGACTGCGTTCGACGGTGTGTTTTTATCACACCATCCGTGACGGATTTCTCCTCGTACGCCGAAACGGCACGTTTCAGTTCCATCGATTGAAGTGAACTATTCAGGTGACCATTGCTGGCATTTTGAAGCACACTCGCGCCGTCCACCCGCTCATCCGAGGTGACCGATTCTACCAGACTCTGCGGTCGTGACGATCGACGGGAAGAGGAATTCGATATGGACCGTCCGAAGGGCGGAATCTGCAGTGATGCTGGATGGATGCGATTGTCCTGTCCGGTGAAAAGGCTACCGGAGCGACGAACGATCGGGTCGCTTGTTGGTCTGAATTCGGTTTCCTCATGAGTACCGGTCACCGCCACCACCGGGGAGCGATTCCTTGGAGCTAGATGCTTCAACTGAATGAAGTCCGTCTCATCGAGGGTCGAACGACTGTTCAGACTATTTTCGATCTCTTCGGAAATGTGCGAAAAGTTTCGAACCGAACGATTGTTGTTCGGCTCCTCCTGATGTTCGCCTTCCTCTGAGTCATCTTTGTCAGCTTCCGGGTCATCAGCTTCGTTGGTGTAGTCTCCGGCTACCTGGACGGTATGACAGACGGCTAGGGCTTCGAAGAAGTTGTAAACGTGCCGCTGGAAAGGGAGGAAATTTGTTACTAAAAACAAGAAACGTTTCATCTAAAACTAATCACTCACTCACCGAACACTCGTTGATCTTGAGGGCGTAAGTACGGCCAACTTCCTGCAATCTACGGCCCTTCTGGCCGTACATTTTTCCGTTGATTGAACACTGCTGGAAGATCATGATGTTTTTCGTTAAAGTGCCCGTTTTGTCTGAGAATAGGAGGGAAACTTGACCCAGTTCTTCGTTGATATCCGAAGTGTTCACGATGCACGGTTGGTCTGTTTCTTCATCGTACATATCGAAGTCCCACTCTAGGTAGAATCCACCTAAGAACTTCGCCATTTCTATTGTCACGTAGAGTGAAATCGGAATTAGGTAATTGAACAAGATTAGGGAGGAGAAAAAATCCTGTAGAAACTGCGACACTTGGTAGGTTTGTAGATGTTCGCCTAGATAGCGGTTGTGTTCGTCGTGATATCGATCATTGTAGCGCTTCATGAAGAAGGAAACAGTGACGATCGCTACCAGTAGTACCAGGAAGAACACTAAGTACCTGTTGATGAACCCCTCGCTGGAACTCATCTTGTTGCTGGTCATCTTGCTGTTCAACGCCAGCTTCGTGTTCTGTCCAGTATAAACGGCACAGCCAATAGCCCATTCGGTGTTTTTCAGTCGCGAACCCCGAAGCAATAAGTTCTCCGCCATCAGCGGAAGTACATGGAATTCGGTTTCCACACCGTCTATGACGGTCACATCGTGCTGCTGGTGATGCATTTCCGCTAGTTCTATTCTTCCGTTAAATGTATATAAGTCGGTTTTTGGCAGCTCGCACTCGATCCTCCCCAGTGTGTGCAGTTTATCGACAGGGAGATCGGGAATTCCCTTCGGGACGGACATCGTCTTCAGGTTCGTTTCACCGTCCAAGTTTGCCGTGGTCACGAAGCACTTGCCACTTTCGTCCGAAGATTTCAACAGCACCAGATCGCACGGAATGTCGCAATCCCGCGCCGTCAACACGATATCCCCCTGGCGGATATCCTGGCTGCGAATGTCCGCCTCGACACCGTTCCGAACGACCGTCACCAGAGAGTAGTTAACCACATTGTCCGCCCTGTACCGGAGGTAGTTTTCATAACCCTGCTTCGCAGCGGTAACGGAGATCACGAAAACCAGTGGAATCAGTGAGGTTAGCGGGGATACTGGACTGTCTGTGAATTAAGAAACGAAAACCGAATTCGACAATTATTTTGTTCCAGTGCATGCAAAGTAGCCCAAATTAGCGTAAAAAATTGGTGACGTTTATACTAGCACAGCCGCCTTAGATGCACCACCTCCACCACCCACGCAAAAGCGACAACCGACGGCTGTTCGACTGTGACGAAGCGCGTTCTGTGTACACATTCGGAGCCGAACGCACAAACCGTCGTGGCCACGTGTTGAGAATAGTTTGCAACACAAACTGTCCCCTCTTCGTGCAAACACGGAACGACAAACATTGACATTGAACTCAAAGTGTCGCACCTTCTTCGCGTTAATGAAAGAGAACCGCCCGTTGCTCCCGTTTTTTTTTTCTTACACCCGGGGGGGGGGGGGGGGGGGGGCGTGTTTCTAGTAAATAGAACGATCGCGTCGTCATCGGGGGGAATTTAGAAACAATCAAATCAATTCAAAACTCAACCCGCGAGCAAACTTTATCGGCTCGACACACAGTGCCTTCGAACTTACCGATCACGATCGAAATGATCGTCATGCAGAGAAAGTAGAAGTTGGCCACCCGTCGGAACTGTTCGGCCAAATTCAGCGGCAGGAACGTCAGCAGCGTGTACTTAGTCGACTTGATCCGATTCGTTTCGTGCCGTTTCGGCTTCTTGTCATGGTTTTCGCCGCCCACTTTGATGCTGAGGGAGTCCGCCTCCTGTGATACTCGGTTACCCTGTGAAAAGTGTCAATAGAGAAAACCAAAAAATTAGTTTAGTATATTAGAAGCAAATTTTGCAAAGACACTAACCATCGCTTTGCCATGAAACAAAATCGAAAAATTCGCAATGAACAACAAGAAATAAAAAGCTGCCAGCGCGACGGTGAGCAAAAATCGACTGATCGGCGTCCGTCACTTAAACCGTAGCTTCAAGTACCCACCACCTCTTACCCAAGCCTCTATCGATGTATGATTCATACCGCGTGTTAGTCAAATTTTTCTGATAATGTGTACCTTTCCGTACAACCCCGCATGCGGCGGGGTCTGTCTGTCATATCATCATCATAATACACTGCCACCGCCTGCTTGGTTTGACTTGGCGAGGAGGAATTGCATTTATACCTACAAGATAAAGATCACGTTGGTTTGCGAAGCGGTTTTCTTGGTGATAAAAATGGTTCTCTTATCAACGCTAGGCGGTGATTTGTTCAATATCGCAAGCTCATGCTTCGTGCGAAGGCAACGGTATCGTGGGATTGTTGGTGCTGTTGGAGCTGTCTAATGTTGGGTGAATAAACATTTCATTACGGGCAGTCAATCCGTAGAGTTTATTAATCAGGATAAAATTGCTAAATAACGACACCCTTCTGGTTTGATATGGTGAAACGGTTCTAATTGCAAAAAGTAAAAATGATCCTAAATAAAAGTTTTATGTTGATTGACGAAAACTAAGTCTGGAGATGAGTAAAATTATAATAGAAAATTATCTAAATTTGAGCTTTCAATTGATAAAAAAGTGTTAAAAATATACAAAATGGTATTAAGTTAAGCTCTACATCGCAAAAATTGAAAAGTTTTATACATCATAGTGTAATTTTAGATACGGGATTCCAATCCCAATGTAGTATTATTTGCTGAACATGCTACCTATGGTAACTGCAATAAACCAAACAGGCTTATAATTTGAAACTTCATGGATTTGAACCACTGTTTATTATAAGAAACGCCAAAAAATGATTCATCTTATGTACTACTCGAGTAACAAAACTGGCGATATCAAAGATTTATAGCGCTTTTTTGGCTCTATTAACGTTTGCGGTAAAAAAATGGACAAAAATTGCCGATTTTTCATGGGTTTATCTTCAATCGCACTGAAGAAACTACTCATGCATCATCGATCATAGTAACCCATGAGTAAGCATAAAAAAAATTCGACACTGTATCAGTCAAACTCTAACTGTGATGGCGAAAAAAGTTATGCTATTCGGTTCAGAAGTGTGCGCATTCAAAGAACGGTACCCCGCCGCGTCAAAAACACTACTGAACAGCGATCAGAGCATTGGAAGAAAGCCTGGTTCCGGACGGCCAACGACCCTGAGCGACAAGAAGCTTCAAAGGATGCTGAAGAGGAAGACCGAGGGAAAAGTGACTAAATCGCTGCGTGCACTTGGCCGGAAGGTTGGTGCATGTGGTAAAGCAGTGAAAAAGTATCTGGAGAACATGGACATACATGTCAGGAAGCGGCAGTCCCGTCCACTGATCTCGGGGCTACAGGCAATGACGCAGCGACAGCGGTTGAATAAAATGCTGAAGTCGATTTTCCAGGCGAATCGCGACGTGGTAGTGGTGATGGACGACGAGACCTATCTCACCCTGGATAGCAACGACTGGCAGGGTACTTCGTATTTCACTTTTCCCATGAATGAAGTGAGCTCCGAGGTGAAATTTATTTCACACACCAAGTTCCACAAGAAGGTGCTGCTGTGGCTGACAATCAGTGAGTCGCTCTTCTTTCGCTCCGGGCTGGCCGTTAATGGGGAAATGAAAATGCCAGAAGATGCGTCGTCATCAAGAAATATGTGAAACACGGTGAGAACAAGGTGTTCTGGCCAGATTTGGCGTCGGCTCACCGCTCGAAGCGATCGAGGTCGGCGATTCCGCCCAACGTCCCCCAGCTGCGTCCCATCGAGATTTTCTGAACAAACCTGAAGCGCAAGATCTATTCCAACAATTTTGTCGCGAAAACGGAGGAGGAATAATATAAAAACGAAGAAAGAGCTTAAAAACATGCCTACACGCATGTTTTCGTCCGCCATGGCGAATGTTCCGGTCAACTGCCGGAAAGCCGCTCGCAAGGGCGTAGATTTTTTTTTGCAAATAAGATAATATAATTACCAATAATGGGAAATTTATCCAACTTAATTATCTGTCTTAGCGTTTTGAAATTCCAGTAGCATATTCAGCCATTTCCAGTGAATTAGCTCAAAGCTATAAATTTATTTAAATAAAAATTCGTTGCGATAGAGTACAGGATTTATAATACTCACAAGGCACTTCATTAACTTTTATATTATTTTTTTTCGTGAATCAATTTTCGCTGCTACCCCTAACCAATAAAAAAACAATTACACGTGTGTTTCCCGACCACAAGCAATAATCTGACAGTTCTTCACATACCAGCATATTCCCACATCATTTTCGCCTTTATGTAAACTTTCCCAGGATTATCCTAGGATCATTTCTTAGTTTGACTATTTCTGAAATCCAGGATATTCATCCCGATTTTTCAGGTCTCCGTGATTTCCTGAAGGCCACCCCGAATCTACGTCGGGCCTCGAAAAACGTGCAAAATTCATCCCGAATGTTTCGGGTTTTGCTAATGAGGTCGATGTTTATTCCGTGTATTACGAGTTTCATTTCAGTTTAAATTCCTATGAAAATCATCCCGTTTTTATAGGTCTCACTTATACATCTCGAGGGCCATCCCGACTATCTCGGGCCTCGCTTGTCATAATTTTTTTTTTTTAAGACAGGATTCTATTTTTCGAAATATGATTTTTTTTACGTACCATGGAGAACGCCATCGATTCAGTAATCTACGAAATCTTCTAGAGTTCAAGATTAATCAACTGTAATTTCTGAAATATTTTTCTCCTCGTCGCCAAAATGTAGTGATTAAGACAACAGTTGGTAATAGAATGAATCTATATCTAGAGAAACATTTCAAAAGGTCCTATCTGCTTCGATCGATTTTTTGATCGATCACTTTCATTCAATCATCACAACTTATTTAACACCTTTTATGACAAGTTTTTTGCACAAGTTGATAGCGGAGGGTTCACTTTAGCCTTTTGAACGAAAACTACAGTTGGGAGAGATACTAAAGCTGAATCATTACCAAAATGAAAAGACGCTCCGAACTAATCAAAATTGAGAATGACACAAAAGAGCTCTAAAAAGCAGCTTAGATATAAGAATGCCGCAAAATGGCTCAAAATGTTACAAAAATGATATGAAACAACTTAAAAATGATTTGTAAAAGATTCAAAACGTACTGGAAAATAACTTGGAAGGAAAAATGGCACAAAAGGAATTAAAATTCATCAAAAAGTCTTGCTAGAAACTTATTGAATTTTATAGAAAAGTTAGAATAGTCATCCATAACTCCATACATCATAAGGACATTAAATATTTCCATACATTAAAAGGACATTAAGTAAGTTAAGCAAAAAAGCAAAAAAAGCAAAGCCTTGGTGCTACATTTCGATTCGGAACTCGACCTTCTGTTTTATTATACACAGACTTCGCAGCCAACTGTAAAGTGTACAGGACAATTGCGGGGCTAGCGCTACGATCCTATTGACACTAACAGTCTCTCCTGAGCCGAGACTCGAACCTACGACAACTGGCTTGTTAGGCCAGCATCGTACCTCGAGACCAGCTGGTAGGGTCAAGTTGAGCATACTTCCAAAAAACTCACGAAATGCGGCGAAAAATCATTGAATACTATGAAAAACTTGAATATTTATTATGAAATCATTACAAACTTATCAAAAAGCTATTACAAAATCAAAAAAAACATATCGAAAAAAAGCGTCAGAAAGTAATCTAGGAGTCCATGAGAAGTCATACAAAAGTTATCAGAAATTCATCTGGAAAATGTCATGAAAAAATCGTCGAGTGATCTTGAAGTCGTCTGAAAATCTTAAAAAAAAAAATACATCAAGAAATCATCAAAAAGTCCTAAGAAAACTATAAAAAAGTAATAAAAAGATCGACAAAATTATACCAAAAAGTCTTACATTAAAACTTCCACAAAAAGTCACACAAGACGACTAAACGACCTAAAAATCATCCAAAACTAACTTAAAAATGATACGAAACTGGTTGTAAAAATAATAAAAACTGACCTCAAAAGAAAACAACACCTATGATTATGTCTAATCCAAAGTCGTAAAATATCCTAAAATGTTACAAAAATGGTATAAAATTACTCAAAACTTAGCCGCAAGGTTACAGAGTCCGCTTTGGTAAGCGGGTGGTCGTGGGTTCGAATCTTAGTAGAATCAGGCCATTTGGTTGTCAAAGGACTTTAAGCATGGCTTTATTCTCAGGCTCCCCACCACGTATCCTTTCTTCAATCTGGATTCTACAGTACCCCTGTTGACTCTCCTCCTAACAAAAATAAGTCCCTATTATAATAGAACTGGTGTGAGTAATATATAAAAGTTCTCTCCAGGGAATTGTAACTAGGCGATACCTATTAGGATGAACAGAGGCTCGGTATAGTAGAGCAGTAAGCTTGAAACGGAAAGGTAATTACACACAAGCACTGATATGAATGATAAGCGTATCACTTACTTCAATAGTGTTACTGCTAATAATATGAAGTGCGGAGTACAGAAAACACCTGGGCAATATCACAATAGATCTAAGCTCTGGTCGCAGTGATGAGTCCACACAGAAAATTAATTACTCAAAGCTAACTTTTACATTTGCGAAAATTGATTTGAAAATCATTTTGAAATAAAAATTGCACAAAATAATTCAAAACAATTAAAAAAATTCCAAAAATTCCGTCAAACAGTAATATAAAATAAAAAAAATGCCTTATGAGTTTGTAATCTATATCTATAAATGCGAATGTCTGTCTGTCTGTCTATCTGTTCCCTATAGACTCAAAAACTACTGGACCGATTACCGTGAAAATTTTAACATAGGGGTTTTCGAGTACGGGGAGTAATCGTAAAACATTAGTTTTGCTCTATCTCATAAGCGTAGCAAGGATGGGGTGAATTTGTGGTTCATGAACGTGAAAACTTCCTTCCCGATAACCGTGTAAATTTATATCAAGATGTGTTTGAATCTGAGATGATATTGTCAATCAATTTTTAAAACGCTTAACCGACTATTATTTAATTCGGTAAATACAGTTCGTGTAATAGGGTATATGTTTCAATAACTTTAAATTATATCTATTTTTTTTCTTCATATTATATCTATCTCATAAGTGTGTACAGAAAAGAGGGTAGCAAATTTGTTCGTTGTAAACTTCAAACGCCAATTGAGTGAACAACGGTGGAATAGTAAGGATAATCTCAGGAAAACTTTCGAAAAATATTCAAATATCTGTTAAAATTAGCATAAAATATGTAAATATTTATACAAACTATTTGTTTTGAATAAAAAAGGCCAAATATGAACACTTCTAAATACCAAACATGATCACTGTGTTATTCTGTATGCGTGGGTTCTCAAATACAAGGTATATCGGTTTTTCTTTTTCTCTATCTTAGTGGCGTAGTTAAAAAGAGGGGGTAGTTACAACAACCTTCACCATTTATTAACAGTCTACTAGTTTATCTCGAACATTTGTATCTAGAAGTTCTCGAGTATCGGACATGTTTCTGAATTATTATTGTCGCTTTATTCCATTAGCGTGTGCAGGAAGGGAGAAAGGGGGGAATTGTCGCATTGCAAAGTAAAGATCGTTAATTTTTATCATCATTAAAAATTTGATTGCAAGGTGTTTCAAGCTTTCATGATTTTGGTTTTCAACGGATTTCTTTCGTTTTTGCAACAATCAATTGAATAATTACTTACGCCTCCATCAACATCCGGCAAAATTGTAATGTTTTGACGTGAACTGAAATACCACACAGTATGGTTATTTTTGAATCAAAACAATAGCCACGGCCGAACATCGACTCCACGGACCATTTTGAAGTCCACGATGATTACCTCCGGTTCCCGTAAAACGACCTCTAATGACCGAACACTTATTATTTAAGGTATATCTGGAATCGAAATGATGTCAAGAGTCCAGAAATTAACTCAACTGAAATCCAAGATGGTGACTTTCGGTTTCCAGAAATCACCAAATACCACCAAAAATGGGTATTCCCGTAAGACGCCAGGCACAGAGCACAGACGTCAAAAATGATAACTTAAAGTCTGGAATTGCAACGTCGAAATTGCTGGAAAACAGCCAAAAATGATCATTCCGGAATCGCTATGATACCTAGAGAACAAAAAACGAATCCAGGCGCTTTTTTCAAATCCAAAATGGCGATATCCGGCTGCCGAAAACTACCGAATACTTGGGTGGTATTTATTAGTTGTTTTTGAAACCAAAATGGAATGATAGGTCGGAAAACGACTTCAAGCACCAAATCCAAGATGGCGATTTTCGGTTTCTGGATAACAGCCAAAAATGATTAGTAAAGGTTATTGACATAGACATGATGATACAAGATAATCTATCGTAATCTTATCGACTATCATTAAAAGAATTATTGAAAAGAAGAATTTTTCGTCGAGTTTATCCCTTGCGATCGTTCTCACATGTAATAATGCAAGCTCTGTAACAAACAGCCTTATGTAGTTCTACGTCAAATTTGCTGCTGTGGCTTTGCAAACAGATTTACGGATACTACTGATTTAGCTGATTCAGAAATATAGGCCCCAACATTTTTATTACTGGGACAAATAAAGTTTACTTCATAATGATAGAAACAGTTCTTTACCACCCAACATAAACATGTGTAGGTAGTGATCAAAGTGAATGGATATTCATAAAACAAAAACACTTTTTAATTATTTTGAATCGAAAAGCACCTTAGTCCTTTTTCACGCGTTGCTTGATTAAAGATTAAGACAAAGCTGAATCTATCACTGGTCAAACAAATATGCTAGGATTCCCGAAAAATTTACAACTAATTTTATTACAAATGAAAAAACATAATGGTTTCTACTTCTAATGATTTGGTTTCCGATGTTCTTTTTATGTGTATGTGAACAAATGTAAATTTACGCGTTTTTTACTGTATGGTAATGTTAATATATTTTTGAAATTATGTCACATTCAAGAGATACATATTCGTCGTCATTAACTAAGAGGCACAGCAACGCGGGCCGGGTATTAGCTAGTGGATTCATAAAAAACAATCAAAAAATCATCAATCATATCAGAGTTGTGTAAGTGTCATGAAAAACTCGTTGGAAAGTGATCAAAAATTTATCCAAAAATTTGTGAAAAATCTTACGGAAGTTATTAAAAAATTTTCAAGAAAATAACAAGTTAAAAATATAATCAAAAAGTCATCCAAAATTCATGAAATAAGTTATTAAAAATAAATAAAACATTGGAATATTATTTTTACCATTTACAAAACAACACAGACAAACAAACGTTCCACTTCTAAGAGACATCTCGAAAAACGTTCGTCCTAGTTTGAAACATTACACTTCTGCGTCACCATGTGAGCTTACTGCCTACTAACTAATTTTCGTAAAAATGGTTTTTGTCTTAGCTTATAGCGACAGCGAGGGATTATTGCCAGTTTTTGTCTTTGCTTGGTCTCGAGGTACGATGCTGGCCTAACAAGTCAGTCGTCGTAGGTTTGAGGCTCGGCTAGGGAAAGACTGTTAGTGTCAGTAGAATCGTGGCGCTAGCCCCGCAATTGTCCTGTACACTAAACAGTCGGCTGCGAAGTCTGTGTATTAAAAACAGAAGGTCAAGTTCCGAATCAGAAGGTAGCACCAAAGCATTGCTTTGTCTTTGCTTATGAGTGTGCACGCTTACTCATAGCGACACCAGCGACATTACTGCCTACTAAGCAAAATTTTGAAATAGTCGTTATTTTTCTGGACGATGAATTCGTCATCGAGTGGTACGCCTGTTTGTCTGTGACTTGAATCAAGGTTCAACATATCGTCAGGATGTCTTCAAAAACCATTCAAAATTCTTTGAGAACTCATTGCAAACTGAAAAATATCGCAAAATTATCTAAATGGCGTGAAAACTCGTCAAAAACAAATCAAAAGGGCATTCCAAAAATAATCAGCAAAGGTTAGTATAAAAGTCATCAAAAACTCATAGAGAAATATCAAGAAATCAACAAAAGATGATTAAAATGTCACCTAAATGTCATGAAAAAAAAAAGATCGCCAAAGAGGTCATAACAAAACTATCGAAAAGACTGCTAAAAATCATTGAGAAGTTATTAAAAAATAATCAAAAAGTCATTGGAAAATTACAAAAAAGTAATCCGAGCATCCACAAAATGTTATCAGAAAGTCAAAAAACTCCAAAACATTGGTGCTTATTACGGGAGTCACTTCACGGTGAAATCAGAGTGAAGTGAACAAAATCCTATTACGGGACTCACGTGAGAGAAACGTCGCGAAGTGACATCTGCCGTGGAATCTGGGTTATTATGAGTGTCATATCAGTGAAGTGAGAACGGAAAAAGCGACGTTTCGCGTGGAATTATTTCACGACCATTTTGAACGGTGAAATGATTCCACGAAGATGCCATAAGTCTTAAAGTTGATTGATTTGTGATCTAATGGTAAATATTGGCTTTATTCTTCAGTAACGAAACGAATCCGAATTTGATCCGTGCCTTAAAGCGGTAAAATTTTCATTTTTTTGCCCGATGAAAAAAATGCAAACTAGTTCAGGAAATTTTCGATACCGAAAAAAACATTATTTTTGATGCCGAATGTCTTAGAAATGCAGAACACGTCACGATCTGGTGTTATCAAAAAAAAAAAACGAAAAAAAACGACTTTCTGGGACTTAGAGATTTTTGAGCTGGGAAACAATCTCATTTCACTTGTCCTATTCTCAATTTCACTTCACTGTCAATCTCACCCCACGGAGGTGATTTTTGTCACCTCACTTGAGGTGGAATCGGGAATAGGTCTAAAAAAGTGAAGTGAGCGTGAGAGTGAAATATATTTCACCGTGAAGTGACTGCCGTAATAAGCACCATTAACAGAGAGTCATGAAAGATAACACAGAAAAGCTCAAAGCCTAGAAATAAACCAACAATGACTTGAAAATAGACCAAGATGTAGCTGAAATAGAACTACTTGAAACTGATTTGTAAATAATCCAAAACGCATCTGAAAATGCTCCAGAAATAAAATAGGCACAAGAATAACTCAACTTAACGTCAAACGTACGCGTCAAAATTGAAGCAGATATCAAAGACCACTTTGAATCTAATTACGTGCTTTGGATAGCATCTTGACTGTGAGTCAATGTTTGATCAAGTTTTTTTTAAATAAGGGTGGTTTGTTAGTTGCTTAGGTATTTATGTTAAATATTAGTAAATAATGAGTTTGTGTGGCCAATCACAAATGGTGACTTCTCAACACTGTTAGAAATTTGTAATTTTTCATTGTTAGGATTTGCTTGCTTTCGCAATGAGTACTTATCATTCGTAGGGATTTAAACTTACTTGTCGAAAAAGGAAAATAAACTTACAACTAACTTAAAGAGAGCTCATCGCAGCAATTGAGAATTTCAACAGTTTTTGTCTAAAATTGATAATAATTTTATTCGACATAGCTTCTAAATTCCAAACCAGTTAGTTTATGTAATTTGAGTGTACCAAAAGAGGAGGGCGCTTCAAAATCATTTTCAGAACTTTATTCTGAATTCTCTGAAGCGTTTTCTTCCTTGTTAAACATCAATTTGACCAAATCGGTACAGCACAAAGTATTGCTGGTCTAAATTTTTTTTTGTAAATCAAAAGTTTATTCTTTAAACAAAGTTTATAATTCCTGTTAATGAGAGGATATAAACATCTCGTATATTCGATGCACTTTGCTTGTACACTCTAAATGTGCTCTTTAAAAATAGGTTTTTTATCGTAAATTAGTCCCAAGTACTTAACCTTGTCAGAGCAACTCGAAAGAACCCCATTCATCTTGACAACGTAAGTATTGTTTGGCATGAGGAAAGAATCCCAAGTCTTATGCGGAAAAATTATCAATTAAGTTTTAGAAGCATTGGAAGAAATTTTCCATCTTTGCAAATAGGAAGAGAAAATATCTAAACTTCACTGCAACCGACTGCAGGTGACACGAAGACTTTTCCTTTCACGGAAATTCTTGTGTCATCACAGAACAATGACTTTGTGCATCCTGAAGGTAAATCAGGAAGATCGGAAGATGTTTGTTTCATTAATAAGGGTCAGATCATCGCAACAGTTTATTGGTGAAGAATTTTCGTATTGAAATATTTGTTTCTAGGTTTTTGCTAAAGTATGGCTTAATATATCCGGATAGAATTATACAAAGTTTGTATTTATTGCACATTCGAGTCGATAACTGTTATCAATCGTATTTGCCTCTCAGGGGCTTTCGAGATCTAAGGAAGCTTCGAAACTGCACTTTATGGAAAAGTGCAAATGATAGCGAGAATAAATAGCAACTGAAGTAGGCGTTGATGAAATCATCGAACCGCAAATCGTAGCAAGCGTTTCATTTGAGTGATATAGAAGTGACATTTTACCGCAATGCCATTTTCTGTTTTCCCAGTTTATTTAGCGCAGGTTACAAACCTTTTCCGTTTTCGCTGACTAATTTTCACGAAGTTTGCTAAACGATAACAAATTCTTCGGAAACCCACACCAGAGATATCGAGTGACAGAAGGCCGAAGGGCCTTCTACCCTCGGGGGTATCGTGATAGCAGCGAATTTGTAGCTCAACAATACCGATTTAAATCTGTATGTCTATGTGTGTTTCCTGTATACGACACTGATAAGATAACTTGAATGAAAAAATCCATCAAATGCCAAAGCTTTAATACTGGCTCGCTTCGCTAACCTGCTATTACAACCAAAATTACCTTTCCCCAGCACCAGAACGATCGCCGGTACGTTTCCCCCTGGACCGGTGCCTGAAGTTCATTCAAACCGAGCTCATCTCCCTCCGTAAGGCTGCTTCGATCCATGCCAGCACGAGGACTAACTGCTTTTTCTAGTTGTTTCTCTTTCGAAATCACTGTGGCCTTACACTGCACTGATCATATGAGTGAAATTACGCACATCCAGGTGGCCAAATTTTGCACGCCTAATTTCGTCCCTTTCGCTAATCGCGGGTGCAAATATTTTCCACCAAACCGTGACGCGGCGGGAAAGGCACCATTGTACTTTTTCTTGTATCACTCCGCGCACTGGCTGACCGATCAACAGTCTAATTAGCACCTCGTAAAGTGAAGAGTAGCCACTAACTGTTTCGAAAATATACTAGCGATCTTCCACCGTTATAGTAGGCCACTCACTGTGTGAAATACGAACCGAGCGCCGTATTCCGGGGCGGCCTGCTATCTGCTGCACTGTTTCTGTATCTGCAGTCGGATAAGTCGATTCCGGGAAGCTCGCCCCGAGCGAGAGATAACAAAATCATGTCCAGGGTCGAACCAGGTGAAACACGGTATAGTAAACTACCCTTTCACAATCGCGACGTTGCGGCACATTTTCACGAAACGAGATAAGATAAGGGAGGGCTTTTTCGCCCGTAACTAGACGTGCGACACTTTTGCTGCGCGAATAAACCACTAAACATTAAACAAAAACAAAGCAGCTTTGAACCTCACTCATTTAGCGCTGCGACCTGCTGCTGCCTCGAACTGAACCGAATCGAACCAAGTAGACTGCGCCTCCATTGGGCGCACACCTAGGCAACGGCAAACAAACTGCAAGCGATTTACAGCGACTCTCCACGCTTAACAAACGACGGAATCATTTCAAGTTCACAGCTACTTGATAACTGAACTCCGCGCTCCGACGCTTCGCGCTCTGACCACCACCAGAGTGAGTGACGCCGTTGATTTTGAAAAAAAAAAAACAAACGAAGGCAACGAAGATCGTTCAATATTTGGAGATCAAACTATCGTTGTCGTCGCCATCGTCGTCATCGCCATCATCATCATCATCATCATCTTGATTGGGTTGTGATTCTGCTTCTAATTGCAGGTGGGTGTGTGCGGTCGAATTGTCCGAGTTCGCCGATGGCTGTGACGCGGTCATGTGCTATCAGGACTGTGTCGGTAGTTGTGTATCCGAATAGAAGGTGACGAATCCCCTGACAGCCCTTATCGGAGCTAAGTTCGCGAGTTATGGATTTTCTTTTACTCGTAAATCGGAATTAGACGGATAATTTCCGATTGCATACTGAAATCAAAGTTGGCCCTGGATGGGGCTTTGACTACTTTTTTCGATACTGTAAACCAAGAGTTGATGGTGAAAGCAATTAAAATCAGGCGAAATATATTCCAATTTTGAATTGAAACTAAGGTAAATTTTTCTGACACTCTACACGCAAAAATTCAAGCTTTAATCATCCAATGTGTCCTTTCAATTCGCACAGAATTTGCTCTGACTTCGCACAACCAATGCGTGATACGCATAACGCAAAAGTTGTACAAGGAATACATTGACAGAGATCAAAATCAGAATATGTATCGTATACACAAAAATCGTAATGTCTTGGTGAACTTCGGCTTCGGGCGAACGATCAGTTTCGAGGCGCTCAAAAAAATCGTTCTTTAATTTCGCGAGCCGGTGCGTTTCAACGGCTCGTGCATCCCTAAAAATCGTCAGCAACCGAAACAGCCGATAACGAGCCTTGTTGCCGCGGAAGTCATTGACGCTGGTGCCAGTAACGCAGAACCGAATGCATGTGAATGAAACCAGAGTCATAATTAAATGCAAAATGTTTTGGACTAATCTCATGTTTTTGTTTATTGTTAATGATTGAAAGATGTTTTCAAATGACCTGATTCATGAAAGTGAATCGATCACACAATAATTTCTTCAATGGAATCAGTACCCAACTTATCAGTATTGATTGCTGGTTGCACTGTTTTAACGATGCCAACCTTCTGAACATCGGTTGATGCTTTATAAATGTAGTGGTTTGGAGCTGCGCAATACATTCAAAATACTCTAGAGCATCAAATGCGTTATGCCCAACGCACATGCGTTGTACTGGTTCCAATTTTAATCAGTAAATGCGCTAATTTCGCTCATAAATGATCTGGTTACGCAAACTCCAACTTTTGCGTGTATTGACATATTCTTGACACCTTTTAATGGTTTTTAACTCTTTTTGGCATTTCATAGTTTGTTGTTTAGATTAGTTTTTAATATTTTTTGGAAATACTTGACGCTTTTTGGATATTTTCTCAACATTTTGACACTTCCGGAAGCAGTTTAGAATTATTTTAAAATCGTCCAAACAATCAGAATGTTGGTTTATAAAACATTCTTCAACAACTGATTGATCTGTTTGTTTGAAGGGAGAACAATTCACGGCGAAATTTTCCTCGTCGAAGCCCGATCATTTCACCCCGAAAGCAGCATCCGAATTGTGCAACCTCACGCCTCTCGATCATAAATTCAACAATTAATTTAGCAAATCACAGGCCGGTACAGGCTCTGCCTGTCCTGCGCTGTATACCATGGAATGTCAAATCTCTACCCCTCCTACCTACCACAGCCAAGTCTTTGAGAATACGTTTATTTTTCGGTGCAAAACCCATAAAATATCATCACACTCTCGTTCGATCAATTCAAACCAATTAGCAGCTGATAGTGGGGTAAGGCAGCGACGACGTGACGAAATCGTACCTCGCCTTGACGCAGCAGGCGTAATTTGATTGCTGGTTCGTGCAGGCAATTGGCGAAAAAAAATTCGGTTACATATTCGCCTACTATTTAGAACTAGAGATCTGGGGTTGACAAGTGAAAGCACGAGAATACGACAGCAATAATAAATCATCACAATCGTGGCACTTGGTTGCATAAACCAGGCGCCATGGCTGCGAGGTCACCTTGGTTCTCGGTTCATAGCGTGTAGAGTGTAAGTTCCGGTTCGCTGCTGAGTTTAATATTCTAATGTTAATTGCGTCATTGCGTTACAGGAGCATTTCTACATGCCTACTTAATTGAGCAACGAGTTTGGTGTTGTGAAAGTGTTACGACAATTGAGTTATGGCTGTAATTATTAACTGATCTTGAGCAAGGTTAGAGAAGCAATATTTTAAAATTCAAGTTGAGCAACAGAAATTACCTACTACTCGTACCTATTACGACATTCAAATACGTGGAAACCCAAATCACGATTGAAAAAAAGAACGATCAAATCTAATCTCTGTTGTTGGTCAATTATTGCTCAAGAATCGATAAGCGTAACTTGTTGTTACAGGTTTTGCGAAATCGTACCGATTATGCACTCGAGCAATTGTGAGGACGAATGACGTCCATTTACATCGAAAATTCTCGGATTGACAAACCTAACTAAAGTAGCCAACGTCCAATTTAAGCATTAAAGCACATAAAAAAATAAGATCCATTTTTAGTGCTATGTTTAACAAGACCTCCAAGAACTACCGGTCTTGAAGTGTTTTCTCCATGATACACGTACTATGCAGGTCTTGGTCCATTCATGGGTTCATATTGGTAACCCCATCTTATCAATCAAAACCCATAATCCGATACTGAAGGCTATGCTGATAGTACGTACTACGTATGCTCTCGTGTGCTCTCCACTCATTCTGGCCATTCTGAGCGTTAAGATCTCCAATGAATCGTTTTCGTTACTTTGTTCCTGTATGGACCACTTGCTGCGACCAGAAACATTTATCTTTTGAGATATCACCCTTGCTTATGTCGAGCCTCGTTCTTTCTGCCAATGTTATCGTCTTTTATAATTCCCTGGAAAGATTTTTATTAACTGGGCCAGTTTTGTTGTATGGATTCATTTGTGTCAATCCGAAAGTCATCGGAGCACTTTAGAATTAATCGTGAAGGAAGAATTAATTGGGTTCCTGAGAATAAACTCATGCTCAAGTCCGTTCACATCAAATGGCCTGGATTCTATTAATATTCGAACCCACGATCACTCGCTTGTCAAAGGAGTCTCTGCAACCTTGCGGCTACGAAGTTTCTATTGTTCTGGTCTGTCTTTCTGGTCTTCATAAGCATTTTTTGGCTGGCTTTTAGGGCTAGCACGTGGACGGTGAGTGGCCACCACTAGCATGACGAGCAGACGCCTTTTAGAGCCGCTCTTACCATGGGAAACAGAGGGATAAGTTACACTCTCCGATGAGAGAAGTTCTGCTTCCCTGTCATCATACACCGAGGTTGGTTACCAGATCTTCCCTATGATTACTCGTGTGGTGCCGCGAGAGACAAGGGCTACTGGACAATAGGCTATGTAAAGCGTCACAAAACGAAATTTGCCCTCGAGAGTTTTTCAGATGTAAAAAAAAAGACCCAAAACGTGAGGCCGATTTGTGTAACATTTCTATTCTCACAACCATAGTCTGAAATAGTAACTGCGCGCGTTCATGCATTATAAGTGCTTTTAACGCACCTTACATTTTTGAAGTAGAATACTTCTCTCAGGAAGTTCGGCTACATAGGGATGTGAAATGAAAATCTAAAACCGAAAAAAGTGAAAAATATGTCCAATTTCAAATGCTAATAAATCGGTTAGTATTCGATGGATTTCCTTCGTTCTTGCAGCAATAGATTGTAAAATCTTCTAAGATTCTTCCCAAATGCAGAAAATTGTAATTTTATTTTTCAAACTATTGAAATATTGAAAATAGTCAAGCCTTGTCAAAACGAAAATTTCGGCCTATGATTGGTCGTTATATGATTGCTTTCCAAGCACGGTCGACAGAATCATAGACCTTGCCATTTGAAATGAGTTATTTGGCCTATATAAGAGTCTGTTTCACCCGAAGCCGCTCATTATAATTCTAGACTGCAACAACAGCAGTCCTTCCTTAGCAACAGCAGTGCGGCGAACAACGGCCACAGCTGTGGTATGGCAACGGATAGCGCAGCGCGTCTCAGCATCGATAGCAGGACCAGGTGATGCAGGGCAGCGGATACCAATAGCAACGGAAGCGTCCGCTACGGTGACAACGGAGCTAGCGCAGCAGTTGACGATGGTCTCAGCATCTATATAAGCAGGGCCAGCTGATGCAGCGTGGCATTTTAGTGAAATGCTGTCTCTGAGCGATAGCAAGCACACTAGCAAATGCATACAATTAAAAAAACGTTCTGGAAAGCTTTTCGGTGTTTATTTTCCCCCAAGAAATAATTTATTCGCACTGCCAGTGATAACGCAAGGATGTGATCGGCATCTTATCGAACATTGAATTAAACAAAAAATTGTCGTTTTCAGGATGAAATAAAAACCTAATTGAAAAGTTAAAATTTTCTCTTAAATCAATTTACACTTTCAAGAAATATAGAACAGATACATATTTGGCTTCATCTCCGTGTCTCAAAACGTACTGAATTATCTTTTCCATCAGTCATGAGCCCAACATCCGAAAAACTTTCATTATCAGCATAAAAAATAATTTTTCGCATAATTAAAATTCAAAAATTATCAAGTCTAAATCATGACAAGCAACTATATTATTGAGAATGGTCAATCCTTGCTAAAGCGCAAAATTCGACTGATCTGATTAGTCGTTAACATGATTGCTTCTCAAGCACGGTCGACAGAATCATAGGCCTTGTCATTTTGATTTTGTTATTTGTCTGTATAAAAGTAAGGATGGGAAATATCGATTGGAATGGCTATCGATAGTTATCAATGATTTCCTACTACTATCGATAACTATCGATAGGTTTTTCATCCCTATATAAGAGCCTGTTTCAGTCGAAGCCGCTCATAATAGTTCTAGACAGCGACAACAGCAGTCTTCCCTTCGCAGCAGCAGTAACAGTGCAGTGGATACCAGGCGGATAGCGGCCACAACTGTGGCATGGCAATGGATAGTGCACTAGTTGCAGCGGATCTCAGTATCGATAGCAGCTGGGCCAGCTGATGCAGGGACAGCGGATACCAATAGCAGCGTATAGCGGCCAAAATATTAGCATGGCTACGGATAGCGTAGCAGTTGCAGCGGGTTCAGCATCGATAGCAGCTGATGCAGTGAGGCACTTTAGTGAAATGCAGTCTCTGTGCGATAGCGGGCACTAGTAAATTTGATAAATCAGCTTTTCACTGTTTATTTTATCACAAGGAATAATTTATTCGCACTGTCATTGATAACGCCAAGATGTGATCGGTATTTTATCCGATATAAAATTGAACAACAAATTAAAAAATGACTGACACGCAAGCAGCCGGGTTTTCTTGTAAAAGTATTCTACTTCATCCTTGCGGTCGTGGCTTTGCACACAACCCTCCTGTGATTTTTTTAGTCCCCATAAGAAAAAAGGACATCGGGTGCATGGCCTAAATCGAACAAAAAAATAGCGGCCGCATGGCCACGGCTATGCAGAACGAATGATGGAGAATAACTGAGCCGAATAAGTAAATAACAGTTGTATGTTTGCGATTATGATCGGGAACAACAGAGGTTAGGGTTTTCTTTTCATAGTATTTAGGAGCGATAGGGTTAGAAAAGAACAAGGAGAAGAATCGGACAAAAAAACTGTTTCTCTCCAATTCTTAGGTCTTTTTTTTTCCTTTTTCCATTTCATGGTTAGGGAATTAAAATTACGTTGTCCATTGATGTGAATTTTTGTAATATTTAGGTACCTGCACCGACATGCTCCCAGTCAGGTAAAATATGGTTTTTGAAACCAATCAACTTCCCAGGATTCAAAGACCAAATCTCTTTGGTCTGTAAACAGCCACTGCCAAAAAATCTTGATCTGCATTTAAATAATGCACCACAACTGCACAACAGATGCTCCGATGACTCGCTTTTCAAACTACGAAAGCGACAGAACCCGGCCAATGTTCTTCAAATCATATCTACTCGGACAGTGCCCCGTTACTAGGCCGACGTATAGCTTTTTTGTTGAGCTCTAGGAGCTTTTTCGAATGATTCTCGTTTGGTGTTATAAATCTTTTAGATTGGGAACACTTCTTGACATCCAACCAATCGGTTATCACTTTTTGTTCCTCCCAGCGTTTAAGCTCCATTTTAAATGCACAGTTTGATATACCGCAGAAAGGTTCTGGGCCGATAAGCTGTGTGTTAGATCCTTGTTTTGCAAGTTTCGTCTGCCCCTTCATTTCCACCAATACCACAATGTCCTGGAACTCAATAAAAATTTACTGAGTGTGTCTGACACAGCTGTCGTAATGTGAGAATATATTCCCAGACAATCTTGGATGTACATTTGAAAGCACCAAGTGCTTTCAAAGCTGCCTGACTGTCAGAGAAAATAAAAATATTTACCTGTCGGTATTTTCTAGTCAGACAAGCAGTCGCACATTCAAGAATCGCAAAAATCTCCGCTTGAAATACTGTTGGCCAATGTCCCATTGCCACCGAAATATTCATTTCCAGGGCCGAAGATTCCTGCACCAGTGTTTGTACCTATAAAAATATCGTTGATCCTGGGCGGACATCAGGAACTCCGACTTTCCAATCTGTACACGTCGTTTCGCATACCTTGTAGGGAATATCATCATTTTTTTCAGCACCCGAAGTGGCTCCTGAATGGCTGCAATATAGGTCGGTTTGTTTCAATTACTGTTTGCTCACAGATTTCTTTGTCAAACTTTCTTCTCACCAAGATGACTATGAGCAATTCTCGCTGAAACTAGGCCACTAGGTGCACAAGGTCCTTCAAATTTGATATAAATGCACATATTTATTAGAAATAGAGAAAAAATGATAATGCCATTTTTGTTTGATCGAATTTGTTGACCCCTTGGTCATCAAGGGGCGACACAGTTTTCAGAAAAGTTGAAATTTTAGCAATTCTTGATGTATTATTTGAGCTATACCTGTAAAATTCGTTTTGTAAAGTACTACAAGTAGCGTAGCACTTTTCTGTAAAGAGGAATGATAGGGCTTTCATTTTAAGTGATCAGAATCAGGCCGCCATCTTGAATTCGGCCGCCATCATGAATTATATCAGAAAAATGCAATTATGACCGTGTTCGCGACTACCGATTTTCGATCTGAGACCAGCATTGGAAAGCTGAGAAAAAATACTATAAGATGCAAGAGAAAAATTAGGTGAGCATCAGTGTTAACCCATCAATTGAATCAATTGAAATATTCCAAGCTGAGTTTTAAAATATTTAACGTACACCGCGCGATCAACGTAGTAACCTGTCTACTGAGACCAAGTGGATGCACATGTTATAACCCTACTAGCTCCATAAATCACAATCAATTGATGCTACAACTAGTACGCAACTGCTGTTTTTTTTTTTTTCGAGTTTAATGAGAATAATGATTACAACACTAGCATGTTTGTTACTAACAAAGCGATAGGTTTTTTATTACTGAGCAGTTTCACAAAAAATGTGCCAGTTTTAATATTTCATTCATATTGTCATTTTTAATTTGACTAATACTTTGCATAGACGTTTCTATAGGCGAAAGATGTCATTTTATGTTCTTGGTTCAATTTTTTGGAACACGACTCATTTTTGAGAAGCTATTGAAAGTGCTTTTTTGATGATTACAAATATTTTTAGGGCCAGAACGGTTTGTTTGATCGGTATGACATCTTCGATAAAGTTGTAGATAATATATAGATACTAACAAAGCGATAGGTTTTTTATTACTGAGCAGTTCCACAAGAATGTCCCAGTTTTAAAGTTTCATTTAAATTGTCATTTTTAATTTGGCTGCAACTTTGCATAGACGTTTCTATAGGCAAAAGATGCCATTTTGTGCTACTGGTTTAATTTTTTGCAACACGACTCATTTTGTTGTATTCATTATTTTCACTAAACTCAAAAAAAAAACAGTTGTGGCGTACTAGTTGTAGCATCAATTTATTATAATATATGGAGCTAGTAGGGTTATAACATGTGCATCCACTTGGTCTCAGTAGACAGGTGACTACTTTGATCGCGCGGTGTACGTTGAATATTTTAAAACTCAGCTTGGAAAATAGGTTCAATTGATGGGTTAACACTGATGCTCACCTAATTTTTTTTCTTACATCTTGTAGCATTTTTTCTCAGCTTTCCAATGCTCAGTCTCAGATCGAAAATCGGTAGTTGCAAACACGGTCAAAATTGCATTTTTCTGATATAATCCAAGATGGCGGCCAAATTCAAGATGGCGGCCTAAATTCTGATCACTTCAAATAAAAGCCCAATCATTCCTCTTTACAGAAAAGTGCTACTTGTAGTACTTTACATAACGAATTTTAGAGATTAAGCTCAAACAATACAACAGGAATTGCTAAAATTTCAACTTTTCTGAAAACTGTTTCGCCCCTTGGTGACCAAGGGGTCAACAAATTCGATCAAACAAAAATGGCATTATCATTTTTTCTCTATTTCTAACAACTATGTGCATTTATATCAAATTTGAAGAACCTTGTGCACCTAGTGGCCTAGTTTCAGCGAGAATTGCTAATTATTCATGAAGAATCCAAGTCACTTAAATAGTCGTCACTGACGAGATGAGCAAAATGTTATATTAGAGAATACGAGTGAAACTTGGCTGGTGACAGCTGAGTCGAACAGTCCAAAATCCAGCCGACTCACCATCTGCAATATCAAAATTGGTCAGGCGACTCGTCACTCGCCTCGTTTTCTGTAATAAGCCCCTATAACAAAAAATCCCTAAACGCGATTACTCGCAATAATGTTTTTGGAGCTTGGTTCGACTGCTGTATTATGGGCAGGAATGGAATGGACTATATGGAGGCATGATGATGTTATAACCGCACGCAACCATTCACAAGCCGATAAGACAACATTAGCCGGAAACGATACACGATACAGTCGTCGTTCGCTGACTGCAACATGTTTACATTGCAGTTATCGAATGCCGTTCGATAACTGCAACACTTGACACATGCTAAAATTTAGAGGAGGGTCCGTCACTACCATTTTTGTTTCCAATGATGTCGAAATGTTTTTTTTTTTAATGGAATAGTGGCAAAAATAGCAGAAAACTAAAATAGGCAAGCTTTTTGATTAATCAATTTGATAGTCATATTTCCGCATCGTAATTTATTGCCTTTTAGTAACTACTTTACATAACCAATATGAAGGCGAAGGTAAAGTTCATCACTACAGAAGACCATTTTACGAGACGTTTCTGAACTCAATTAAAAAAAAAATTTCAAAAGATCGAAAAAAGCGATCTTTTCAATTTTTCCAGGGCTGAAGAATCGATCAAAAAATTGAGAATCGGGGTTGAAATGATCGATCCTCCGTAGATCGATTCAAGATCGACCAATCCCAGCAAGGACCAGGGCTGCCAAGTATACAGATTTTTCTGTATTATACAGATTTTTTGACCACGATACAGAAATGATACAGAATACAGAATTCATACAGAATTTTGATTTTTATTACAGATTTGTACAGAATTTTAGCAATCGATTTTTTTTAATTCTTGCTTATTTTCCGTCGATCTGATTCCGCCACTGGTGGAGGCGACTCTACCCAGGACTCTAACTCTTCAACGGACCGGCGCCAACGGCTTTACTTCCTCATGCGATGGAATGCGTGATCCCAGAGTTTTTTCGCCTCAGAAAATCTCCCGGTGTCGGCTAGGACTAAACCTAGACCTGTTGGGTTGGTTGTGGGTGGATCACGCCACCCCACAACCATCGACACCTGTGTCGGCGTTGGGATTCTAACCCAGGCATCGAGCGTGGTTGTTCGAGTTCTGCTGGGCGTTTGGCATTTACTAAGCGGGAAATTCCTTTTGTTTGATTTCTTCTGGACATTCGACAGTTGGCTAAGCGGGAAAGCTTTGGAACAAAAATACCGGATTCTATTGCCTTTCTAGCAAAAAAAAAAATAGTTGATCTAAATTAGGATTATTATCAGAATTGGTGGTGTTCAAAATGTTTCTGAAGAGAAGAGTGAATCAAAAAAAAAAAAAAACAATTCCAATATAAGGTCAAAATCGCAGGGCAATGTTTCTGAAGGTTAGATAAGGAAATATTAGGAGGGTGGTATTCAAGACACGACCGCATGACGTTGACTACCGTATTCTTATATTCCATTGAAGCAAATAGTAGAGGGAATCGCAACGCTTCTTTTACAAAACGTCTGTAACAAAATTTCGAGGCACCAAAAGGTACCAGTTGCCGATTATTCTCGTTTACTGGTTAGTCCGTCCAGAATTCCAGCCATTTTAGTATTTTGCAGTAGCAATTTATTACTAACAGCCACCAGCATAACGGGTGAAACCGGCACGAGATGACCGGTACTATTTTGTCTTTCCTCCTTTCAGCTGCTAACACCTAGCGCTGTCGTGCAATTAACATCAACACAAACATGCATTTTTGCAAGGTTTTTTCCGCTAGCAGCAGCATTTTGTAAAACAGAAAATTCAACTAACCGCTTCTATTATAAAACTGCAAGGCACCAAAAGGTACCAGTTGCCGATTACTCTCGTTAACTGGTAGTCCGTCCAGAATTCCAGCCATTTTAGTATTTTGCAGTAGCTATTTATTACTAACAGCCACCAGCATAACAGGTGAAACCGGCAAGAGATGACCGGTACTATTTTGTTTTTCCTCCGTTTAGCTGCTAACACCTAGCGTCCGTATGTAACCGGTACGATTTAGGAATGAAACTGATGGGGTGAAATGTTCGAACGATACGTTTTATACCAAGGCTTCGTCAGATAATTAAAAAGAAGGAGGGGCTACATAGATGATGAAATAGTAGAGACAAATGTTTCTTGAAAGCTGCGCCGGCCGCTGTCGTAATATTAACACCAACACAAACATGCATTTTTGCAAGGTTTTTTCCGCTAGCAGCAGCATTTGGTAAAACAGAAAATTCAATTAGCCGCTTCTGTACCAAAATTTCGAGGCACCAAAAGGTGCCAGTTGCCGATTATAGTTTCCTGGTTAGTCCGTCCAGAATTCCAGCCATTTAAGTGTTTTGCAGTAGCCATTTACTACTAAAACCACCAGCATTACGGGTGAAACCGGCACGAGATGAGCGGTACTCTTTTGTATTTCCTCCTTTCAGCTGCTATCACCTAGAATCCGCATGTCACTGGTGCGGTTTTGGAATCAGAATGATGGGGCGCCGGCCGCTGTCGTAAAATTAACACCAACAAAAAGATGCATATTTGCAAGGTTTATTCCGCTAGCAGCAGCATAAACATCGGAAACAGAAAGTGACAACAACAATAACAACAAAGTCAGATCGATTGTATCCGTTAGTGTCGACTGTGCTTGGGAAGAGAGGTAGTGATTGGCTGCGCGGTATGATTTAGACAATCGATATTAATTACCAATTTTTCAATAGTGTATCTCAAACAATAGTTTGTTTTTGTTACATAAATTTAACCGTAGAAGAATTTCTGATCGATTGATGCCAAAACCTCGAAAACCTTATTATAGATGACTGCAAAATAAGCGCTCAAAACCTGACCACTTTTCTCTGGTTTTCCCTGGTTGAAATACTAGATTTTCAAATTCAGGGGCCTAACTTCGATATAGACGTTAGTCAACGTCAAAAAAACACGGTTATAGACCTAAGTTTTCTTTCAGGAACTTTACCCAACCTTTTTACGGTTTCAGGCAAAGTTTCAGGTTGGATGCCAAGCCCAGTTACCCCAAACCTGAGCACTTGTAAGCACACGAACAAAATACAGAAAAATACAGATTTTTTTACGGGTGCATACAGATTTTTCAAAATAAAATCTGGCAGTTCTGGTAAGGACGATCTTTAGTGGCGTGCGAAAGAACGGAATATAGACCATTTTACGAGACGTTTCTGAACTGATTTCATGAATGAAATTTTGACAGAAAGCTTGGAGCCGCTGACATAATGCACGCAAAAGCAACATCAACACCAGCAGGATCCGTGACACCTGTCAGTTCGTAAAATGGTCTATGGAGACGGAGGATGAACCCAGTATTGTCGCTGCAGCGATATACTCTGCAATTCGCTGGTGAGCAGCGATGCCAGATTTTTTTTTGGCAAGTCTGTATGATCCATAAAAATGTCTGTATAAGTCTGTATACCGCTGCGAAAAAAAGATACCTAATTATTTGTCGACCTGTCAGATTGTTTTGTTTTATTGCTTGTTTTGATTGTTCTTTTTCGAGTCTATCATAGTTGGTCGATTAATCGATAGCTAATTTATCTTTTTAATCTAAGTAACACATAGAAGTAAGAGTCTTTCCCGTGATAAAAATCGTCGTTCGTCGTAATGTAGCTAAACTGATACATGATGGCAGAAGTCTCGCAGTTATAAAAATAGTACCTTCAAGGTTTGGGACATTTTAAGTAATTCTTCAACGTTGGATATTGCTCCGAATAGAACAAACGGTCTTTTCACCAATATAACCTGCATGGCAATCGATCGAGACAATCAGCTGTTTGTTACTGGGGGCGAAACAGGCAGATTAGTGCCCACGGGGCCGATAAAAACCCCGATAGCCTGACTCGATTCCCGTTGTCATGATTTCACTCTCAAAAACGCAAGATTAATATGTTCAGCAAAGTGTTCAGTTCCTAGTTCACTTTTTCCAGCAACGGCTACAGTGACTTTTGGTTTTTGTGTTCGTTTTTTTGTGTATACTAGTAAAACCATTATGTAGAATATCAGATATCTGTGTAATATCTGTATTATACTAAATGTCTGTATAAAATCTGTAGGCTTATGCGTGTCTGTATCGCAACACAGAAAGTCTGTATAATACAGATTTGTCTGTATATCTGGCATCTCTGCTGGTGAGTCCAGCGACGCGAAGATTTCTAGGGATGTCATTTTGTATGATTATTTCTCGCACAGTACAATGCAGTTTTAATGTTCTTTGACTAAATTGACATAGTTTTGCGACCATAAAACAATTAAAGCTATTAGAAAATATTACAGTCACATATTCCGGGACATTTTATGTTGAATCAAAGCAAAGATGACTAGAACAAGATACCTGACTCTTGCAGAACTCATCGGACATGATTGTCGCTGCGCGTGAGCAAAAGTCGAACTCATTTATACACTGTTAATATGATGTATACTTAACGTCAAAATCAACTGACGACAAGGCCAAGGCATGACTGCTGAAAGGTGAAACAATTTTGTCAGTGTCCATGTGGACGACTGTACGGTGCTGCCATCCGAAAAATGATAATAGTGTGTACGAATGTTTAGTTCTAAAACATGAAACTTTCCGGAAGAATCAAGAATTATCGGCGCATCATTTAAAATAAAGCGTATCATCAGAACTTCCTGATAACCGCTATGAGCACACTCTACCTCTTGCCGAGGTTAATAAAACAAAAATCGGGTGTCCCGGTGAACCTGACCATATGTACAATGGTTCTGAAACCTGACTTGCGAAATATCAAACTTTGTTTTGGTAGAATTGGACCTGAAAATAACTTTAACCCCTCAATACAAACAGTCAATTTCACACTTTTCTTTCGTACTTTGAAGTGCAAAAAATATGGCAATAGCATTAAGTGCAAAAAATTACAATTTCATTAATCTGCATGTTATCTTAAGCGTCGAGCTGACCAAACTGCTACACCTTTTTCATATACAATCTTGAACAGCTCAACGATCGATGACGGACTATGCACGATAAATCGGTTTTGCTCATAGTGACAATTTTATGAGAATTTAAGTCATCAGATGGCAGCACTAGCCGTCGGAAATCGGTCGTGTTCAAAACGTATGAAAAATATGGAAGTTAGGTATCTTGTTCTAGTTATCTTTGATCAAAGACTACATTTTGTTAAAATACTACGAAATTCGCTGGAAAATCCTTGTCAGACGAGCGACTCGTCGCTTCCGATTTCTCTCTGCATGCACAATGTTCAAAAGGTGCCTAAAGCTGTCGCTTGCTATTAGAACACTGTTAAAACACTTTAAAAACATGTCTAAAGCTTTTTCAAGACATTGATGTTGAATAATTTTCAGCCATTGATAAGGGTACCATCCGTCCTGATTTAGCAGGACATGTCCTGATTTTGAAGTCCTATTTTGGCGTCCTGATTTATTTTTTATATTTTAGCATTTGTCCTGATTTTCTTGAGATATTTAACTGAATTGAGAACAGAATTGCTCAATAAGTGTTTTCGATTCTAGGTCGCAACGCTCACTGCGATCGAGATTTTTCATTGCTTGAATCTCACTAGAGTAATAAGACGAATCTCTCACGCGTTGACTGTTATTATTAAGTAGGGGTAAACAGGGTAAGACCGCTCACCGTAGTTTTACTACCAAGTTATAAAATAATTGAAAAATTTCTTTAACGTGTCTATTACAGTATAATTACATAACATTTTGCACGTTTTTTCTGTTTTGATAGTGCACGAACGGTCGCAGAAATAATCAAAAACAACCTTTCAGCTGGCAACCAGTCAATGTGCTATTGTTTTGCGGCAACGGGACTTAATGTTTTTCAGTCTAAAAATCTATTGTTTTGTTCGTGAATATACGTTCAATCGCTTGCCTGAATCTATCTTCTTTCGGAAATATCGAAGGCCGTGAGTAATCTTGTAATTTTGACTACTTTTTCGGTCAAATATGAAAATGTTCCACTGGGGGTAAAGTCGCCCACTATACAAGGGGTAAAACCGCCACGAATCCAACTGCTTGTTGTTTTACTTCAAGACCCAAATGCCTCGACGCTACAAAGGGAATATTTACAGGATCAGTAAAGCAATTTCAAGCCACATAAGACATCGATGTTAATCGACCATTTTCGATTTGGTTTAAGCTTTTCTTGTAATATATTTTAACAAAACTTATTTTTGAAAAAAGTAAACCTGTGTGAAAATAGTGTTAATGAACCAAAATAATTTTAGAGCCAGGACGGTGTGTTTGATATGTATGACGTCTCCGGCAGAATTGAAAATAGTAGTTTTTTACTTTCGGAAAAAGTACACACTCTAAAAAAATTTAAAGAAAAAATATAGAAATAGAATTAAGAACATTTTTTTTTCAATTTTTTTTGAAAAAACCTGTTTTTGCCTGTAAAATCTACAGAAGGTAAGCTAAAATTTTATGGTTGTTGGATCATGGAGTAATAGAAATATTAAGCTCCATTTTTGTGACGAATTTTTTTTTTGGACGGTTTATTTGGTGTATAGAGTCGTTGGTAATTTTGTTCTTCAAAAAAAAACATAGAAAATTGAAAATATAAATAAAAGAAATAATAATTATTAGTATTTTTCTATACATAATAAGTCTTAAAAAGAATCATACAGATAGGTTTAATGAGTTTTAATTTTTAGCTTAAAGATAGGTATATTATGAATTCAATATCTTGAAAAACCCCAATTCTGAAAAATCTATTTATTTTGAAAACCAAAAAAGTTACCTAAACATTGATTTGAACTTGAATAATCAGAAAACAAAATAAGTTAAAACATAGAAAAAAATTTTTTTCAGATTTTTCACAGTGTATATTTTATTTAAAAAGAAAAAAAATACCATCTACAACTTTGTCAGAGACACTCAACCGATAGAATCAACCGTTTCGGCCCTAAAAATATTGTTTATCCTCAAAAAATGGTGGGCGATCTTACCCCGCTGGTGGGCGGGCTTACCTCGCATGAAAAAGATCTGCACATTTTCAATGAATTTTTAAAATTAAAAAAAAAGCTGGAAAATAAACAAAAATATTTCAGTTCTTATTTTTTAAATGCGGGTATTGAATAGAAGAACCTCTTAGCGAAGAAAAAATGAAATTGCAGCCGCAACTTTTTTTTCTATAAACAGAATTGCTTAAGGGGGCGGTCTTACCCCGCTTACCCCTATCTGGCATTTGTTAAGTTCAAGTTGAAACAGTTTACGTGTTTTGAATTTTTAAAGTATCTACTAATGCGTAATAATTCAAAGTGGTTTGATGAGAGTGGATCTCCAGAGATACACTCGGATTTGTTACTAGGTATTTTTCTACACGGATTTTCGAATTAACGGTTTTATCACGCGGATTTTTAAATCAAGGGATTTTCAAATTACGCGTTTTCATACGCGTATTTTTTTTATTAACTCGTTTTTCCGCGAGGTACGTATCCCCGCGTAAAAAAAAAACTAAGTAAATCAAATATCACGTGTTATAGGGTAGGGAACATATTCTAAGCAGCTTTAGGAACCGCCTGTGTATTCTGACGAAATACTCGAAATGTGTTGGGTGAAACTCAAACAGTAGTATATCAATCTGTTCTCTATCGTTTTCTCTGTTTTCTCTGTTAGCAAACTATAAATATCATCAATCAAAGTTACCAATCGAGGGACACTATTCCAATCACCCCGAACCTATTTTAAGCAGTTTCCATTTGTTTTGCAGGCGTTTTTTTTTAGCACCCGAAGTAGCAATATAGGTCGATTTGTTTCAATTGCAATTGTTCACAGATTTATTTGTGATTAACGGTATTTTTTTTTATTCGTAAGACAGCAAGTTGTCGTTTCCATCATTGAAATTGTCGATATTGATCAAAATGCATGAGTTTGAGGCCTGTTTTCTTCGACTGATTAAAATAGGCGCTACTGCTTAAGCCGTTCCCTACCCTATTTGCTCATACTTCGAAGAATAGAATAACTTAGTCGAATTTGTGCCCAGAAAAGGTGTCCTGATTTCTAACTTCGACCAGATGGTATCCCTAGCCTTTGAGTATTTGAAAAATTATCGACACATTATTGAGACAATTTTGACATTTCTTTTAATGTTTTGAACATGATTCAAAATCTTGTAACCGTACTTTTCTTGATTAATTTTTTATGTAATGATTACCGATTACGCTATAACGATGAATACCTCTATGTTCGTAACATTTTAGGAAAGTCTTTTAATTTGTTTTAGGTATAGAGTTTCAGCAGACTCTAATTGCACCAAGTGCAGATAGGTTTATTTCTTCCTAGGATTTTACTGTTTCACTAAAATTGCTCCTAAAATTGTCCATGACACAAGTAAAAGAGATTTTTAAGGCTGTTCGCACCTACGCAAATTCTCATATGCAATTGTCAATTTATGTGTGAAAACAAAAGCAAAAATATTTCCCTCCTTCGCTTTCGCAAGTAAAAAACCAAACCAATATCAACAGAGTCGGTCGTGCGAACAGCCTTAAAAATCTCTTTTACTTGTGTCAGGGCCAATTATGTTAAAATAAGATGTGACGATAACTATTGACAGAACACCCTAATTACACACCATCAGACATCAGAAAAGCTTTTCAAATGCGAAAAAAATCACAGGAAGGTTGTGTGCAAAGCCACGACCGCAAGGTTGAAGTAGAATACTTCTACACAGCTCTACTTACGGCCGGCTGTACATTAACCTACGGCCGGGCGAATCGGTTCGCGCCGCTTTTCGCGTTTAGCCTGGCACGCCCAACACAATAGAAAGATGTTTTCGCATTGAAATTAGACACGGCTTTACTAAAGTAAGTGTTGGCAATTGCATCTACCGCTAATACCGCCGCTAACGTACGAAAGCGCGTCGTTTCATGTGGGGAATAATATCAACAACGAAAAATGACGCGCATCTAAGCACACCCGAACTGTTTCGCCGTGCCGCTTCCATTTTCCCTTATAACATCGGCCTCAGGGAAGTACTGGCTCCACCTACTGCTGAGGCTGTTACAATACTGCTACTGGTACCCAAAGCTATTAACTCTTTAAACTAAGTGTTTTATTTGTCCTCAAAAGAACAATTGTTCAATTACATATCGGATATAATGCAATCGCATCTCTCTAATATTACCGACAGTAATATTCTTCTGAACAAAATGATCCAAATTTTCCATTAAAGGGAGTGCCGGCTGATGTACGGCAAAAATCTCACCCGATCGCTCGCGTTGGCGTTCAGCATGGCAGAGGCCTGAGACGTGGTGACCAACCACAGGGCTAGTGATTTGTTTAATTTGAGGGCAGCTACAGGCGCAACCCGCTGCTATCCTCTGTTACTGCTGAGTGCTGATATCTGCAGCTACTGCTGTCAACGTTGTGGACAGCTCACCTTCCGACTAATGAATGTAGCTAGATTTCCCTGAAACACTCTTTTATAGTCGAATAGTGCTACGAAATAGGCCACGCCTTTCAGTTCAGTTTTTCCATTCTCTAATGTTCTTCAGACGAATTATTCCACAATTCGCAATTGATTTTTGTATCCAGCGAATAAACACCGATGGTACTCTCACACACGCAAAGATTCATCCCTAACCGTATTGCGGCTTATAACATCAAGTGATTACGTTTGCTTGCTGTTGCGTGTTGCATCATGTTGCAACTTGGCAGCTGGGAGACGACGAAATTCTGTTCATGCTGATTGATTGAATCGACTTCATATTAGCTCAGCATAGTCGAACTAACTGCTTTCGTGAATGCGTTCTAACAGGGCAGTTTGTTATTCAAAATCGATTATGCTGATCACAGCCTTTGCGCTGCCCCAACAGTGGGGGGTTAACTCAATAAAGTAAAAATTAGACAACTACAACAGAATTTGATTGCATCCCGCACAGAATGTCTGCTTGTGTTGATGCCAGAAAATTATTAACCTTCAATTATTTGTTTATTTGCCTTGAAAAAGGCATTTTGTGGTTCAAAGTCGGTTGTTAATCGCAACCTTCGAGCTGCCCTAACAGTAGGGGAATTAATGTCGTTTTCGTTTTTGCGGTGTAGCAACCCCGCGAACTACACGTTGTCCTATCACTGTTTTTTTTTACATTTTCCGGATTATCCCGGACTACCCTTTTTCTGTCCCGGACAGTCCGCGCAAGAAACAGAGTGTAGTTTTGAAGACACCAACACATTCACACGTATGTGTCAAAATAAAAAAAAATGTGTCAAAATCGGTTTGCTTTGATTATCGTTCTTCGCGTGTCAACCATCAGGTTGAATTTTATTTTGTTATTTTGTCATTTTTCAGTAAATTGGCAAATTTTCCGTACAGTAGCACAAATGCGATAAAAGACATTGGCGATAATGACCAAAACAAAAGTAACAGTTACCTCTGGTATTACGCACACCATTGCAACTGCTCGGAAAGTGTTTTTTTTTTTTTTTTTTTTGCTGCAAAGCGTAGTCCGGGACGGGATAGTCCTGCCGTAAAAACGAATTCGACATAAGATACACGGACAACATGCACTGTGGAAAATATTTCACATTCAGTTAATTAGACGGGTGCGACAGATTTAAATTGCTAGGATCCAACACAGAATGCTTGCTTGCGTTGTCGAAAATTATTAACTTTCAATAACTTGTTTATTTGCCTTGAAAAGGGCATTTTAATGTTCAAAATTGGATTTCCTGATGGCAATCTTCATGCTGCCCCAACACGGGACAATAATGGCAGTCTGGCTACACACGCTGAGAAGAACCGCGCTGCTCCTGAGACGTGGAGACCAACCACAGGGCTAGTGCTGCTGCTAAGGAAGGACGACTGCTGTTGTCACTGTCTAGAACTATTATGAGCGGCTTCGGCTGAAACAGGCTCTTATTTTGGGCAAATAGCATGTTTTCAATTGCAAGGTATATGATTCTGTCGACCGTGCTTAGGAAGCAATCATCTAACGACCAATCAGAGGTCGAATTTTCCGTTTTGACAAGGCTTGACTATTTTCAATAGTACAATAGTGCGAATAATAAAATTACAATTATCTTCTTTTAGGAAGAATCTTAGAAGATTTTCCAATCTATTGCTACAAGAACGAAGGAAATCCATCGAATACTAACCGATTAATTAGCATTCGAAATTGGACATATTTTTCACTTTTTTTTGGTTTTAAATTTTCATTTCACATCCCTATGTAGCCGAACTTCCTGAGAGAAGTATTCTACTTCAAAACGAACAATCAGCTCTCCTGCTCCCCTGAAAGAAAATTCAGCGAAAACGATTGGCTCGTTTGGTGGTAGTCGTACCCCAATTAACGAACTCGGACTATATTTGAAAAGGGAAAGTAAGAATGCTTTTCAAAAACTTTAAAGGAAGAATTGTTGATTTTTTGGGAATAAAACGAAATTATACGATAACGGTTAAGTGCCTTGAGATGGCCGAGAAAACATCTTGGATATATTCCTTTTTAATTGAAGCAGCAATTAGTTTAGTTAAAAAAGACACATACTAAACGAGCTTTCTGTAGTATAACAGGAATTGGGTTTACAACCCTATAAATAAATCTAAAACCTATTCTTGTAATGTATTCCAAAGGAGTTCAAGAATTCAGTATTGAAAAACGGAACTACAGTGGCAAGCTTATTTTTGTTACTCTTCAGCAAATTTAGCGAAATACCGTGTACAAGGTCGCTAAACAGCTTAAAAATCGAGAAAATCGCTCACTAAAATTAGCGTCACTGTTTAGGTATAGTTGAAACATTCAGCATTTTCCACTTACCATATTTTATTTGATTTGAATTAAAACGCATCGATCCGCATGCTATTTCCTAAGTCTATAAATTAACCAAACTGGCACGGCATTTTTCCAACAAACATCTAAATTGATAAACAACAGAAAAACAACACTTCTCATAGTTTTTCCATCATGATGCGCATTTGTTTCACTAAGCTACAGAAGCACAACTAAATCAAAGCGGGAACAACTAAACAGCACCGACTGACAGCTCGAACAATAGATTTCATTCATCCCTTTCTAAACACACGCCACGCAGAACAACTGGCAATCTGGATTACGCGCACCCGAAACTATCCAGCAAATAAAATAAGCGTGCCTTCCATTCCCACACTGAAATGATGAACTACATGAACAAGCACCGTCGATAGATGGCTGACAACTTCCCTGCGGACCTCGCGAGTGAGGACTACGCGCAACATTCGCGCAGTAATTGAATCGATATCGCGTTTCGCCTCCGCTCGTGCGTGCTTCCTTCTTCATTTTCTAACCCACACTCGAACGCAACTCAACGCGATTGATAAGAGCGTGAGGCACACACAATCGAACGATTTATCACTCGGGTGGACAAATTAGCCATCGGCGGTTCGACACGTTTTTTAGGACGACAATTTTCCACCCCTACCGTGATATCAATCGAGTTTTGGCTAATAATCGCTACCGATTGCCTTTACAGAGAACCACTTGAACTGAACTGATAACTGACAAGCGATGCAGTTTTAATTTCCTGACAAAGAACGGTTTTTTTTTTCTTGAACATGAAACAGAAGCTTAGTTTTTAATACTAAATAAACCGGCTTTATTGCTAGGCTTTTGTCAGGTTTCCTGACGAATTAAAATAGTAAAAAAAAAAACAGTTCGTTGTTGCGTATAGAGTAGAAGTTTGATTGCATGATAACCGACCGTGTGGTTAGGCGCGAGTATAAGTTTCGATTGCAGCAGCTGGATTTTGTTAGTCATCTACCTTCTCCGCTTCGTCTCCATGTGGGCGAGCAATTCGTCCACGGTGTAATACAGTACCGTGGAATGGACGCATTTACTGTGCCAGCAGCGTACTGGCTGCGGGAATGGCTGTCCAGGATGCTGCGACCGAAGGTGCCGTATCATCTGCAGGACAATCCATTTACCACAAACCAGACACTTCATACGGTTTTCCGAGTGTAGCTTTTCGTGTGTTCGGAGCTTCCGCTCTGAAGAGTAGCGCCGTTTGCAGAAAGTACATCCGAACAGTTCCTTCTCGTACATTCCCTGTTCCGCTTCCTCCAGCAGGGAATTGCTGCTCTCGTCGTCATCCAGCAGGATCGATGTGAGGATGGCACTGTTATCCATCGGTGGATAAACCTCCAGAGATGTTGGGTAGGGATCTTCCACCTCCTGTCCTTCGATTAGCTCGTAATCGTCCAGTGATGCATCGTCTTGATAATAAAGTTGAGCAGCATTGTAGAGTCCGTTGTTATCGGCCGCGGTTTGTGATTCCTCCTCATCATCGTCAATTACAACCTGAACCACCTCTTTTTGAGGTGGAAATTCCTCTTTAGCGGCCGTTACGACGGGTTGCGGTTCCGCTCGTTGTTCGTCTTCACTATCTTCGTCATCTAGGCAGACGACTTCCGGCGTTGCCTGCTGCTTGATCAACTGTATCCGCATCTCAAGCTGTTTCCTCCGATAGAAGTCATTGTTTACGATACACTGGATTTTAAAGGTGGACCACTCATTAAGCTTCTGGAGGCAGTCGGAGCAAATCGAGGACGGATAATCATCTGCGACATTTAACTGTAAAACGAAATTTAGAATTAACTAAGGTGTTGCATATACTAAAAACTAATTTACGCACCTTAATGGAAATACATTCTACCACCTTCTGGAGGACGAGGACGTTCGGTTCCATGGTGCGCTCGTTAAACAACGGAACGGTGCCGGAATTCGGCGTTAGACATAGGCGGCACATCAGCGGATCCATTGTGTTCACTGTGCGGCATTCAGTTAAGTACACCTTACCTAGTTTACCTTTAGAAGGAATGAAAACTGGTGAAAAATCATCTATAACAGAAGGAATGCATAAAAATAACTTCAGTTTGTACTGCTAATGCTGCAATGTAAATATGTGTACAAACAAGTTTTTTGTTTTGACAGCTTTTGGGCTTGGGGTCGACGTTGCTCGGCGAATGCCCACCCTATGTCGGCTACGGGGCGGACAACGTCGACATTCACCATAGTTGGTGTCATTTTGAACTGTACTTTCTAGTTTAATTCTGCGGTCTTATTTTTAAATTCACAAGATATGAATAAACATTTAAATTTATTATTTTTTATGTAATTTTTATCTGATTTCATTTTCATAAATCTAAAAGAGGATTTAAAACTGAAACGTACAAGAATAGTGAATGGCATAAAAGGCATAGAAAGCTAAAATCTCTTCAAAAAGCATACAAAAGTCACTAACAGACAGCAGGATTTTTTTATCAACCGTTGTAGAAAAGGTACACTCAAAAAATAAATCTCGTAGTATTCACTTGAAAAGTTACGTAGATTTTTTCCACCTAGTTTTTCAGGTGAATGTAACGTGTTCTGGATATGATTTATTGTGTAACGTTACTCAGGTAAAAATTAAGTAGTTTTCAAATAGAATTCACTGGAAAAAATAATAACAATTGCGTTGATTTCATTTAAAGGTTACGTGTTTGTACAGTGAATCTTATTGAATATCGTAGTATCATCTATGTGAATTAAATTTTAAAATCTGGTACATATGAAAACTAAGTTACATTCAGGCGAATTTCATCTGCTTTCTCAATAATTTTCTGTGGGTCAAAAAATTCCACAATTAACGAGATTTTTTTGTACTGCGGTTTCGAACATTCATTTTTTATTCTATATAAATCTTTTACTTAATTTGAATAGCAACAAATTATTCATCAGTTATAACATTAAATCTATTCTTAATTCTAAACATATAACTACTATTGATCTGGTGCAGCGTAACTGGTAGCGTGCTAAACGTATCAATATTTATTATTTCAACTACAGGAATTCTTTTCCCAGCTTCATATGCCATAAAATGATCATTATAATCAGTTATTTCCCAAAGCTGACTAATGACGTAAACGGTGCCTTCTAATAAAATAAATTCTAAAATTTCATAGAGATGCATTGTTTTTTCTATTAATATTGTTAAGAAATTGCCTGTATTGAATTTGGTGCCTTTGTAATCAATTGCGTTGGATAACATTAAAATAAAACCTGCATTCAATTGTAACGGTTGTAAAAGAGTACTAAAGTAGTGTCTTAGTCGGAGATCTCCTACGTTGAAAACACCAATAGAACTTCGTTTCATGAAAGTTTTGTTGGATAAATCGTAGTAAAATTGCAAACCAGCTTTTATCCCCAACGTGTAGCATAGATTTTTTCTGGACGACATGACATGTGAATATTGTTTGAATCCTCTATGCTTGGCTTCATAACGGAAGCACATCATTTTATCAATTGGTCCTGAAGTACGAATAATTGAGGGGTAGTGAACGATGAAGTGATGTTTCGGCTTTAGGTCTTTTTTGAATAAATTAATGTATAAAGTATGGTGATAATTAACACTCTCCTGTAATTCATGAATTTCTTCTATTGAAAATGAACGTTTGAGACACAAGTCAACGAGAGTTATCAGAGACTTGCAATAAGTCCATACTCGATCTTCAATAGGAACGTAACGACCAACAATCAATGTGAAATAATGAGTGAAGCAGCGCATTTCACTGGAAGTCATTCGCAATGAAATGGTTTTTTTTTCGTTCTTTGCTATTATAGGTTTCAGTTATATCTGGCATACGTTTGATTTCGTTGTCTAAGCACAATTTAGCAAGATTTTGTCGGTTTGAATTAAATTGATTAACCGTAAAATACTTTTTCTCGAAGATAAAATAATCCAGTGCAACAGTAAATCCGTATTTACAAATGCCGTTGCTGAAGATATCATGCATAGCGTCCACGCTGCGATTTTCCATTACATGAAAAGAAGGTAGGGTATTGAATATAGAGTTTCCTGAGATACCAGCTTCGCTATGTTGATTAATTATAATATCTTCGTTATAATCTTGCCTACGGCGAATACAATCTGCATGTTCCTTAACATCGCGTTTAAGTAACTCTTTCGGCCTCCTGCAAAAACGGCAGTAGAACGTAGCATTGAAACTGTGTGATGAATGCAGCATTGTATGCATTCCCAAATTATCACCTTGAACTAAACACAGTACGAACCGTACCACAGTTTCTCGACCATTCAGCGTAAATGTGATTCCAACTTCTTCTAGTTCTTTAAATTTGTCTACGAGTGCTGATATCAACTTATTGATTCCCAACGTTTTGATATCTACCTTCTTTAACATACCTGCCACGAAAATATTACATAACTTTCCTTGAAATTCTTCAGGGAAAGTTGGGAAACTATAATATATGCCACATATTGAGTGCCTATTACTGTGTGAACTTTGAGTGTCGTTGACTCCAAATTCATCACTGTATAACCATATTGGTATTATTACATCATTTTCGTATTTTTCTCTGATTTGTTTCCATTTACTGGCAGCAACAAAATTTAAAATATTAACGGACTTTTCCAGTTTCGTTGTGTTAAAAACAGTTTTTTCCAACAAATCCTCACATTGGAAAAAAATTTTAATTTGATACTCAAGAGGCATTAACATTTAATAACTACAGTTTCGTTCAGTATCTAAATCATCTACCGTACCGGCTAGTGTTCGATTAATACTATCATTTTCAATAGTAACCATTATAGGTAATTGAAATCCTTCGTTTGTATTCAAATATTTGAAAAAATTGTGATCAGTACTTATAAAGGAAAACATTTTCTTTAGCTTAGATATATAACACTTAAAATTAAATTCCTTCTCTGGTTCGTTAAATTGCATGTCCAGCTCTAGCAAAAGGTGAGCAACTTCATTGAACATAACAGAGACATGTTTTTGTATCTCATAAACATCCTTTCTGGTAAAATTGTTCTTCATGTGCATACTTAGTACGATACGAACAGCTGATTTATCAATGTCTTCTAATTTACTAAATGATGTGTTTGAGATCGAATTTGATGCATTCTCAATTATCGTTAGTTTTTGTTTCTTTTCAGGTATTTGGTTCTCTATGTTCAAAATACTATGATCCCTGCTTGGATAACTCGACGGTCCTAAATATTTATCAGTTTTTTGCAGTGTTGGGTTCACCAATGTCGAATGTCTTAACATGTTTTTCTTGAATGGATACTGTTTGGAAAATATTTGGTTGCAATTCGTCATGCGAAAATGCGATTCCGAATACGACAGATAGTTTCAAAAGTACGTCAGTGGCTCTAGCAGCTGTGTTCAATTCGTAGCAAATCTCGTTGTAACAAACATAAAAAGGACCATCGATTTGGGATACCCCTTCTCCAATAGCTATCAACTTAGGAACAAGCGGTAGATTTCGTTCTTGGTAACTCGAATTGATGACATCAATTTTTTCCTTAGCAATAATAAGTGATTTTGCAAAAACGACTGTATCCTCCTGCGTCTCACAAATGGTGGGTTTGTATCGTGACCCAGCTGCAATAGGAGGCAGCACAGTATGCAATGCTAGCAGTATATCACAGTGTTTGGTGTCTGTAAATTAAATTTGAAAAATTTCTGACAAATTCTTAACTATTTTTTGAGTCACCTTCACTGGTATTATTGTTTCTCAACAGATGCAATAAAGTTTTCGCTGAAGGATCCGCTGCCCTTTCCGATATATATTTGTTCAAACCATCAGTCGCACCCAGCGCCAAAAGCCGAAAGTCTATATCAATCTTAAAACCAAAAATATATCAGTAAATAGTACAACAGAAATAAAAAGTTTACAGACCAGCTGGAAACCATGCGAACTCTTATAATATGGGCACGCCTTCAAAATTTTTATGATAGATTTTCTCTGCCCCAATAATTTCTTGCGGTAATCATGACTCACTGACCATTTGTCAATCACTGCTGACCACGGTGCCTCATTAAGAGCAAGCCATTCGTATGCTTCAATAGATTGTTGACTGACAAAATCCTCACAACCCGTTTGTTTATCAGCTTGAATTTTTTTTAAATGTTCTTCTTCTCTTTCTTCGAGTTTACGTTTTTTCTGTTTTAAATTTCCGATTTTATTGATAATTTTGCCTCCGTGATTACGGCGGTCTCCACCTCGAGGAAGATAATAACTTTCCTGAATTGAGAAATATGTTACATTATGCCTTAAAATATTAAATGTTTGATTACCTTGCGTTCGAATTTGAATAGCGAAGTTATGGCTGACGCGTATCGTTCCAAATCACCAGAACGCAGTTTTTTCTCTTTTGCCAGATGATATTTAGCGATGATATCCGCTAATGATAGTTGCTTTGCTTCACTGAGCTCTCCAAACGACGACTTTTGCAAGATATCTTTTCCTTCTTCAGTTGCATTCAGAAGTACTGTAAGTACATTTGGGGAAAACAAACCGATGGACGATGATAAAGGCTCATTGTTTTTGTAATGCTTCGTTGTTTCGTTAAGAACGTCAGGTTCCTGATAAATAGTGCTTGCTGTGATCACCAATAATTAAACAAAAAAGTTACCTCTGTAGATTTCAAAATTATACTGATATATATCTCACCAGATGTACCAGCAAATTCTAAATCACCATTTCCATTTTCTCTTATTGGAGATGTGGTATATTCCACCAAATTTTCTTTCGCTGCAGCTAACTTTGGCTCATTTTCGCAGAAAAATACTGGGGGCTCAGCTTCGTTTCCACACACCTTTCAGCTGTCTCGCTCGAAGTCTCGTGTCTGCTTAATGCTCTTATTATTGCGGCTTTCTGTTAAAAAAAAGTTATGTTATTAGTTTTGGATGCATAAATTTCTAGTATTTTAAACTTACATTTTGTTTTCGCCAAGAGCGGATGAGTTCAAACACGACCGTCAGGTTCCACTGGATATCTGTTCTGTCTGAATATTCTTTCAGTTCCTCAACTGAAATTGTGACCAGCTCAAACAATCCGATACCACATTCTGTTGAAGTATTATAACTTTAATTATAATTCGCTACCTCGGACTACGATGGTTACTTACGGTTAAAAACATCAAGCAAACCTTCTGGAAATCCACTCTCGTTTAGCAACGAAAAACCAGTGCACTCACCAACACGCACGTAACATATATTTTAAGTTCACGTAACATTTACTAGTATGACACTTGAATATCAAATGAAAATCCATTGATGTTTACTGCGATGCGAATAAGATTTATGTGACACAAGTAACTCTTATTGGATTCCAATTTTTTGTCGTTTATGTGACATTTCAGGTGAATCTTACGTTTGTCGTTGGTTCAGTGTACAAAAGTGCAAAACGAAAGAAATTAAGAAAAAGGGCAAAAAAACAGTATAAAAATAACACAAGTAAATACCAAAAACAAAAAACGTCTCAAAGAGACAGGAAAACAATACAAATGTGTTCAAAATTAATACCAAACTTAGCAAAAAATTAGCGAAGGATTTTTTTCGAAAGCTAGCAAAAAAACTTAAAATCTTTTGTTCAGAAAACGTAGAAAATTTTTTCCTAATTCAGTCTATCACACTTAAAATAAAGCACCGAATTCAGTAAAATTTTACCGGAGTCTCAACAGCTGAACGTTAGGTGAAACCTTCGGTGCTTTCGAAAATTACCGAACAGTTTGTGAAACCTAGGGATACCATCTGGTCAGAGGTACAAATCAGTACATCTATTTTTTCGGCACAAATTTAATCCAAATAATTTTTATTCTAGTTTAAAATGGTGGTATGTGATTTGCACTTCAAAATGCTATTCGGTTGATAATTTATTCAACATGTATCTCGAACGATCCAATTTTATCAAGCAACACGTAAACTGTTTAAAATTAAATATAAAAATTGTCAAATGTTTAACACTATTCACTTTACTCAGGCTTAACCAAAGAAATAATTTACGCAGTGAGCGTTGTGTGGTCTGGATCGAGATTTATCTGAATTATCTACATAATTAAACATGTATCAAGATAGACAGGTTTAATGTGTAATCTCCCAGATATTTCAAAAATAATGCAGATTTTTCCTGATTTTGGGACCGATTACAGGTAACGAGGCGAGCAATTTGCCTTGCCTAGAGTCGCTGACAAGCAAAATGTTGTATTAGGAAACGCGAGTGAAACTTGGCTGGTGACAGCTGAGTGGAGCAGTTTCTCAGACAAGCTACTCGTCCGAGATCCAGCCGACTCACCTTCTGTTATATCTAAAATAGTCAGGCGAGTAACTCATTGCTCACCTCGTTGACTGTAATAGGCCCCTTTATTTCCTTTAGCCCGCAAAACGGTCATCACTTCAAGTTTTACAATTTTACCTCATAAAATGTTACTTTAAGATTTTCATCGGAGAAAATTGTCCTTTTGAAATGTTCCAAACCGAGCCGCCAGTAAAATTTACCGAAAGAAACTGTAAAAATGAACAAAAATACCGAACGCACCTGTAAAAAATACCGGTGGCAGAAAATGTCGGTTATAAATGAGCCTGCCGGTACCGTCTCTAAAATCAAACTAAATTAACCCGATTACTTACGAAAAATGTTAGCGACTCGTACATCCTGTTTCAGTAATTCACCATAAACACTTTCCAAATTAAAAATATCCTATGTTTACACACAACAACAATTAAAACAAACCAGCAGCCCCAGTAGAAAATATTCGGGTCTTGCACGGTTGCACGTACGAGAAAAATGGCCACCACATTCATAATTTGGCATTTTTTCAGATTGTTCGGTAAAAAGTTATACAGATTTCGGTGAATGTGTATTAAGCAAATATTTCGGTAAAAATAAACAAAATTATTGTAAAACTTACAGATCGTACTTTCTCACCTTTCTGTTGATTTAATTTTGATTTATTGACTTGCCGATTTGAACTCAGAAAACACTATGAGACAAAATCTGATCCCAAACTCGGCAGAAAATTTCGAAAGGCAAGGATAAAAGCATGGGCGCAACTAAGGAAAATTTCTAGGGGGAGCTAGTTTTCATATATGTCATTTTAAAAAAGAGAAAAAAGAGTTTGTATATGCTTATTTAATAACGCTTAAAATAGTATCGTAAAATCAGAAACAAATCACTTAGGGATAGAATCTCCGAAGATGTACTGAATATCTTGAACACACCGTCAACGCCAAGCTCTTTCAGCAACACTGATTTGTTATTGAGGAGAGCCAGATTTGGTAAATGGCTGGGCAGTGTTTTTTAACAGTTCACCCGTACTAGTTAGATTAAAATAGAGCCCAGTGTGGTTCAAGGCATAATGCCCTATTCCTCCCTCCACGTGGTACCGACTGGGATACGAGCAACCAAGGAAAAACCGGTGAACCGGTAGGAACTTGGTCGTATGCTGACAGGAAGGGGTAGTCTGCGCGTCTACCCCACAGGCTAAGGGCGGCTCAAACAGCGACTGATCCGGACCGGACGGTTGAACTATGAAATGCGGTGTCTCGCCAGCTACATCTATGGCGGCAGCTCCGTCGCGAGACTAGGCATCGCAGCCCTAGTAAGGCAGCATACTAAAATCAACATACTACGGAGAATCAAGAATTCAAAACCCAGCCGACGAAATAAAGCAGGCATTAGACGAAGCAAATATTTGCTATTTTTTTAATACAGAATTTATTTTGTGCAAATCAAAATCGTACCAAAAATAGCAAATATTTGCGTCGTCTAATACCTGCTTAAGGACGACGATTAGAAGCTCAGTACATGTAACAGTAGATCGCTTAACGACCCGGATCCTGGATCGTTGCGCTCCAGGAGCTTTGACGGAAAGGAGAGAAGGTACGGTGGATTTGTGGCCGCAGGGCACGATAGCTGCTCGCGTAGAGACATCAAGATCGTCGTTGGGGACATGAACGGAAGGAAAGACTTATATAAGCCGGTTATCGGCCCGCACAGCCTGCTATGCACCAACTTCGCAGCTTCCCGCGGATTAGCAGTCCAAAGTCCTTTCTTTACTCGACCAACGTGCAGCAAAACAAATTGACCACGTTCTCAACGACGGCCCGTTCTTCTCAGACATTAAGAACGTACGCACCTATCACGGTGATGATCGGACATGACCACTTCGATACAAAAAACTACAAACCCCTGATATAACCGGTAGTCCTCTACGGAAGTCCTTTTGGTGTTTTCGAACAGAAGGTGCCTATCGGCGAACAGAAGGTGACTATCTACGGTGGAGCACAAGCGGACGACGGATAATGGCGACAGCGCATGAACCATGAGCTACAAGCGCTGCTTGGAGAGAACCCCATTGCACACCTGGCGAAAGACAACAGGTTGCGGTGGGCCGGTCACATCGTAAGAATGCCGGACGACAACCCTGTGAAATCACTTCTCTTCAGCAACCCTACCGTCACAAGAAATTAAAGGGCGCAGCGTGCATGATGGCTCGACCAGATCGAAAGAGACTTGCGAGTGATGAGACGTCTGGGGAACGGGTGAAACACAGCCCAAAACCAAGTAAAATGGCGACTTCTTGATACAACACGAGTTATTACAGCTCTCGTCTGACTGGTAAGGTGAGTAAGAGAGCATGGGTTGAGAATCGATTCTGGGTGCAGAACTAGTTCTTAGCCAATGAATGACGATATCTCAATTTGTGTTGATTTTGATGCTCTGATAAGTAATATGGAATGTAGATATATTGAATACAATCATTTTCCCAGAGAATTCTAGGGGGGGCTAAACACTTTCTAGGGGGGGCTTCATTCCCGGGGTAACACGGCACAAAAGCGACGACGAGTAATCGCGAGTGAGGGTTGTTTTTTAGCGAAAGAAAACAGCCAATATTTCTCCTCCCACGCAGAAGAAGAAGAAAGAGTGGAGCGGAAGTGCGATGGCGAGAAACGATGGACAAAGTGGTGCCGGTGCTGCGGCGAATCACGTGCACCAGCAGCAGCAACCGCCTTCATTCCAATTTCTACAGCTCAGCGGCAGCATTTTGTGTTCATCCCGCCCTAGCAACTAGAGGTGAGCAATTCGCTCACGAACTGAGCTAAAGAGCTGGTTCTTCAAAGTGAGTGAGTTTTTACCGCTCTTTTTTTTAAAGAGCTGTAACTCTGCTGCTTTGTTGATCAGACACCGCAAGCGAGAGTCATATGAAAGCTTTACACTTCTCTAGGAATGGGCGAAACGGCTCTTTTGCAAGAGCGGCTCTGAACCGCTCACTCAACGTTCCGAACCGACTCACATGAACGGCTCATGGTTTACAATAAATCACGAGCGTTGACAGTTCGTGTTTTCTCGGTAAACTTCGGGTTCGCGCGAACCCATCAGTTCTGGTGCGCTCAAAGAACCGTAGCTCTTTTTCGTGAGCCGTTCGTTCTTTCGCTCTTTTCTAAGAATCGGTTCATTTGAACGGCTCGTGAGCCGTTCGCCCATCCCTACACTTCTCTTACCAAGCGCAAAACCACGCACAAAACTGCAATAGAACTCCCAGCAACCAGCTGCCACCGGCTGTCTGCTCTACAATACATATTTCGTTTTTTTTCAAGGAATTGACTCTTCTGATCAGCTCGCAAGCGGCCTGCATCTATATAGATTCAGAAGATCATTGAACCAGTTCTTACGTTCATTTCGTTGGTGAATGGTGGCAAGTTAATTTTTGTTTGCTCTCGCGGTTGGTGGATGGTTATGCATAGCAGAGCGTAGCTATTCGCTCGGTAAGTGTAAAGCTTTCACGTAGCTTTCGCATGCGGTGTATGATAATAAACTATACTGATCAAAGAAAATTATGTAGAACGAAGAGAGCGAGTAACGATTGGTGCGTGTTACTCGAGATATGATATTCTCTTCGAGAAGGATGCTGCTACGCTGGACGACGAAGCAAAAGTTTGCCTTCTTCTGCGGACGCTGGGTGCATCTGAGCATGAGAGGTATGTAAGTTACATTTTACAAGTGATCAGTTCTCACTCAACCCAGCTAGCTCTTTATGGGGTTATCTCAGGGTCGGCAACCGACTGTTGGGGGACTCATGCAACCCGACGACTTACCGTTAGCGAAGCGGAACAACCAAGAGACGTTTAGGAAAGTGTAACTGGCTCTTTATATACAAAAAAAAGGGAAATTCATGCTATATACTATTTATTACGCATCATCGATACAGCGCAAACCGACACGAACGTTGGGGCCCTTTGATGAACGACGCACAGAAGAAGAGGAGAGGGACACACCTTGATGACACGATGATGATGACACGCGGTCCGGTCGATGACGAAGGGTCGGGAGATTCCCACGGCTCGCACGGGAAGTCCGAAGTATCACCTGGCTCACCCAGAAGATCCGCCGCAGCAGGATAGAAGGCCTCAGAACCAGGTGGACCGCCTCCACAACGTCCACGTGTTCGAACGACGATAAAGATGCCAACGATCGGGAGTTGATTCCGGCCACTCGTGGCCTTGTGCTGAAGTCCACGGGGGAGAGTCGGACGGCTCCCGGTAGTCGCCCTCTGACGAATGTCGATCCTCGGAACTGGGATGGATTACACTCCGGCTTAACCGCCAACTCTGGCTAACAAAACTTGTCACAACTTCAGCCAGTTTTTTATCACCTTTTTAAATTTTCCGTTTACTTTAACTTTCTTCGACTGTCTTTCTTGATGGCTTTCTTCAGACTATCCCTTCTCGATCTGTCACCTTCCCGATCGTGTCCTCTCTCTCACTCTCCTATCTCCATACCGGATACCAAATTTTCGTGCAGTTGCACAAGTGGTATAAACTTCTTCCTGGATCGTTTTAAGGGGTGGGTTATTTTAGTGCGGACTTTTTGCCGTCTTATCGTTGCGGTCTTTCCGTTACATATATATATATATATATATATATATATATATATATATATATATATATATATATATATATATATATATATATATATATATATATATATATATATATATATATATATATATATATATATATATATATATATATATATATATATATGTGTATATCTGGGGTTATTACCGTTTAAGGAGTGAGGCTGTCCCTTCCCTGGGCTATGTTTTACGTCGGCTTTAGTGCCTTCGTGCTAAGCCCCAACACCTGGTCTGGATGTTCCGGGGTGGACACGGAAGGTCTCTTTTACGGGCCCAGGGATTGCATTTTAGACAGTGCCCCTCACTTCCTCAAACGGTAACGTTCACATCGAATATTTTTCCGCAATTTTTCAAAGCCTAATTATCGGTTGGAATTAGTTTATTGGTTAGTACACTTACACTATGTTAAACAAAAATACAAAATGATTCAGCAAAAAAAAATAACTAACAACAATTAACAGAAAAGAGCCAGAAAAACAACAAAAACTACTTTACTTAACCTACCTTACATACTAATATTTAACCTCTAACATTTAATTTTACAAAAACCCACACCAAAACGTCTTACATTCGTTACTGTTTCATTTTAACCAAATGTCCGGTAACAATTTTGCCCAAATTCTCAAAAAAATTTCAGTTTTCCGTAACGGTGGCTAAGCTCGAGACCCTGTTCAGAGCTAAACAATTGGTAATTGGCCGTCGTTAGCGATGCCTGCAGATTGCAATTGAAGAGTTAGCTTACTTGCAAAAAAAATCTACGATTTGCGTGCAGCCTTCCGGCAGTTAACCGGAACATTCGCCATGGCGGACGAAAACATGCGTGTAGGCATGTCTTTAAATTCTTTTTTCGTTTTATTTATCAATTCCTCCTGAAATTTCGCGACAAAATTGTTGAAGTAGATCTTACGCTTCAGGCTTGCCAGAAATCCTCGATAAGACGCAACTTGGGAACGTTGGGCGGGTTCGCCCCCTTGGGTACCACATCGACATTTAGCCGTTCCATCTCCTCAAACGATCGCCTCGAATAGTGAGCCAACTCCAGATCCGGCCGAAACACTGTGTCTGCGGCCTTTTTTGGTATTTTTTGGTGAACGACGCAACTTCCGGCAGGTACTTCGTACTAGTGCTGGGATTAAAATATCCAGATATCCGGCATCGGATATTCGACAAATATCCTAAATCCGGATCAAACGGATATCCGAATATTATCCGACAGGACATCCGGATTCTCGGATAGTCGGATATCCGGATTTTGTATCCAAACATAGTTTAAAGAGAGTTATGCAAATAATTACTCACGAGGGGATGGGGGATTGTGAAAAAAGTCATTTTTCGTGTTACGTTTTATTTGGCGGGGTTTCAAAAGACAGAAAAAAATTATGGATATCCGGATAATAAATATCCGGATACCCGAATATCCGACTAATGTCCGAGTATCCGGATAGTATTCGGTTACCCATCCGTGATCCGAGCTTCGGATAACCGGATCTCGATTATATCCGGTCGAAGATCCCCTCCGCACTATAAATTCCCCCGTTCACTGCCCCCCTCTGGCTACGCCCATGCAGGATCACCTACGTCAACGAGTGCGCTTCGTCATTTCCGGAAGCTTTTCGCGAGAATCTCGGCATGTGCACCAAAACTAAAATAAAGTTAGAGCTCAAAGAACACGTTAAACCTGTGTCTTGCCTGAAGTGATGGCTACGCCCGGATCCGGCCAAAATCGTGCGTTCTTCATGCTATGCTACGAAAACCTCCTCAACTCAGATGTGAAGTTCCACTTGAGTTTGGGGTGCCAAAGTTCGTTCGACTAATTTAAATAGATCCTCTCGTCGATGCATTTTATGCATTACGATCCGAGGCGGGAGATCATCGTTTCTGCTGACGTTTCTTCCGTTGGTCAAGGGGCTACCATTAGCCACAGGTTGCCCGATGGCACTCACGAAGGCAGAGCAAGGCAACAACCAGCCCGTTCGTGAAGATTTGGCCGTCATTTTCGCCATCACTAAGTTCCATAAGATGCTCTTCGGCCGGGATTTCCGACTGCAAATTGTTGTTCTACGGTTTCGAGATCGAGTAACGCGGACGTGCTCTCCCGCTCAATCAATTAGAGTGGATTGGTGCATCTTATTTGCCGAACGACTCGTCATCCCATCGCTGCATAGAAAGCGGTGCCTCAAACAGCTTCACACCGTGAGAATTTTCTGCAATGCGTGAAGTAAAGTCGTCATTCATCATGTCTTTTTCCTACAAATCTTTTTAAGGTGAAACCTCATTGAATCCAAAAATGGCCGACTTCGAGTCAACACTTCGAATTTTCGAGAGCACAAGACTCGGAAATAGTTAATGCGTTCCCTGTGAAAATGATATTTTATGTTTGCTATGGTGAAGCAATCATGAAATAGAATTTTTATAGGGAATGCAATGAGTATTTTACTCCAATCGGTAATTCATTATCGTCTCCCGAACCGATCGAGCCGTGGAACAAAAATCTTTGATTTAAATCACCTTGTGAGTGAGAGTGTCCCGATAATCGTAAAATTGTATCGCAAAAGGCAGCGTAAAACAGGGACACCAGATTTACAGAATTGTCTGTGAAATGCAGATTTTCAGAGTCCGTGGCCGATTTTGTTTTTTCTAATGGCAAATATTTGTTGTTACTTTTTGCATAGTTTGCAAATTTTTTTTTTGATTCTATTTATATTTGCGAATTTTTTTTCCAAAATGTATGCAGGTTTTTGCTTGTTTAAAAAAACTTCGATATCGGCCAACATACATCAGTGAACAAACCTTCGATGCAAATAAAACCGACGAACAAAGATACATTGAGACAATGACAACAGCAAGCAACGTTTTGTTGAACGATGAAAAACCTATTTTACTATCAACACTTGCGACTCAGAAAGAAAGGGGGATAATTGTTCAAGCGATCGCAATCACTTCTCTTTTCCGATAATTATCGTCTCGCGATTCTTCTTCTTTGTTTCGACACTGGGATTCTATCAGCGAATAGTGAATCATCGGTTTGTAGAACTATTGGAAATTCCATCTCTGAGAGAGAATGAATTATCTCAGCGAATCTCCGAATTGGCTCACTCGGACTGGCGTATCGTACGATAAATGTTAGAACCGACTGAGAGACGAAGTTGACTAATACGCTGATACTGCCGATTTTATCGCCGATCACCATCATTGGATGCCGCTTATGATTCGCTGCCACCTTCTTCATCGTCGCCGCTACGTCTGAATTACGATTGCCGCCGCTTCCAGGCTTCCAGGCGGTCGACAGACGCTCCCCAAACCTGTTTGAAATATATGTTACGGTCGATTTGGCCACATCCAGCAATTTTGCCAATTTGGCGTGCGCGAACGTCGCATTCTCTTGCTGCGCGAGCAAAATTTTGACACGCTGTTCTTCTTGCTTGGACGCCATTTTGAAAATTGGAGAGCAATGGGTGAAAACTCATTTTAGCAACCATTGCATATACACTCAACTTCCAAATGCAACATTTCATGTTTTTTTTTTGATGCATTTTTAACAGAAATGCACCAATTTGAAGTCGACCAATTTTTGCGCGTTCCAGTCTCTATATGAGTTTGTAACTGCATAAACGCTTCTTAAAACTAAACATAGCGAAAAAATGTTTCTGTAGATCAGAGATGGTTACAAAATAATTTCTAATTTAGCTCGAAAGGACAAAAAAATTTTCTCAATGTTAGATGAGGACAAAAAAGATATAATTCCCAATTAAGCTTATAGTAGCAAAAGAAAAACGCTTCATGAAACCAGGAAAGAGCAAAATATAAGTTGATGCTAATTCAAGCGCAGAACGCCGGAATAACGCATTTAAAGGCTAGAGAAAGGTAAAAAATGATCTCAAACAGAGCTTATAAAATGCGCATAAATTTTACCAAATTGAACTTCGAACGGCGAAAAGATTACTGAAAGTAAATTGAACTCAGAATGGCGAGAAACGCTTCTGAAGGTCAGGAAAGTAAAAAATGAAAGTGAAAAAATACACTTCTTGTTGTAATTTTCTCAACATCATGTCAAGGTTGTAGAATAAATCAAAATAAAACACAAAACGAAAAGTCCCCAATAAATCACGTGTCAGTTCGGATTTAATGCAGTTTTCAAGATTTCTTATATCGCGTTAAGAAACGCTTGATTTGAGAATATTGTAGATAAGTTGTTTTTAAAATTTAGAAGGAAATAAAAGTGTCGGATTTGACAATGCGTTAAAAATGCTGCTATAAATACTTGGTTTTCAATTTAAATACCAAGAAGTAAACAATTAAAGTAGAAAACATTAAAAATTTAGGAATTCAAATAAATAAAATGTCAAAAACAACAATTTATCCATAAAAAATTAGAAAAAAATATCTTGAAAATAACTTGATTTTGGTTGCTGATGCTTTTGCAATAGGGATGGGCGAACGGCTCACGAGCCGTTCAAATGAACCGGTTCTTAGTACAGAGCGAAAAAACGAGCGGCTCACGAAAAAGAGCTTTTTGAGTTCTTTGAGCGCACTAGAACTGATGGGTTCGCGCGAACCCGAAGTTTACCGGGAAAACACGAACTGTCAACGCTCGTGAATCATTGTGAACCATGAGCCGTTCATGTGAGTCGGTTCGGAACGGTGAGTGAGTGGTTCAGAGCCGCTCTTGCAAAAGAGCCGTTTTGTTTTGCCCACCCCTATTTTGTAATGCTGATGCACGAGAAATAAAAAGGTGCAGAGCAACGTACGTCGACTCCGAAACCGAAATGTCAACCCACACACGCACACATCGTTGCACGCAATTTGCTAACATTTTCTCAGTGCGGTTAGGTTGCGGCTCTCGTGCGTCAAAAAAGGTGAATATTTTGCTGGAAAATTAAACCCAAGCTGGTCAAAACATGGGTTCAAGTGTGCCGGAACAAGTTAACGTTAATGTTCTGCTGTGAAAAGTAGGTTTAATGTGTGGATTTTATCATACGGTGAGTTTTTTGCTGGTTGCGAAGTACATCGCGATAGAGGCTGGCGTTCGGTCGGCGAAAAGGAACTCCCCTTTCGGCTGTGTTCGTGCAGAAAAAGTGTGACATAATAGTGCAATCGTGTTTGTGTGTTGTACGCAGCGCGTGGTTTGCCATGTGGAAGAGCAACAATAAAAACAATGCAAAAAATTCGAATTGTCTCGATCCGCGTTCCGTTCTGATAGGTGCACAGCAGAAATAGAAGAAAAACAATCCAAGAGTGGAGTGTGGCTAAATTTAGTGACTACAGATCGTTAGTTAGCCTGTAATGTAGTAATAATAACTTGGTGGTTTATTGAGCGCGTTTGTTGGCCTTGTAAATGTCGTTCTGTGTGCGCTGGTGTGCGTTGACCTGCGAGCAGTGCGAGCCATTTGTTGCATGTGTACAAAATCAAAACAAACAGAAGTTGCTGTAGGCAGGTGTAGGAATGGTTCATAAAATTAATCAAAATTATGTTTGTCTAGCAAAAAGAAAAAATGTTACAGGCTCTATTATTCTGCTTAATAATTTTAATTTCGGTCAAATGATTGAGTTTAATGAACGCTGAACTTTACGGACGTCATCTCAGTATCGCATGCTCTGCTCCATAGGCAACGTATAAGGCAATCCACGAGACAGTTGCGATCAGTTATGACAGCTTTATGTATGTTCGATCGGTCTCAACTTGGATGCAATCCGGATCCAGAAGCGTGAAAAACAAATGTTATCCGATCGGTAGCTCTAGTATCGCGAGTGCCAAACCTAAATACAACAATATAAAATCACTTGATATTATTGCCGACATTAAAAGATTTCGGTTTTGGTCGTGTTTTGGTTTTGCAGCTTGAAAAACAGCAACAAAAACAAACGTACAAGCAAAGAAACGTCACCCGTGGATTGCCTTATACACCTGAGAGTATACACTAAGCTCTCATTTTACTCATAACCAGTGATGACAGATCTGCTAGAAAAACTGTTGATCTTTAAAATTAACTGCTTTTTGCAGAAATAGGTATAAACAAAAATTATAAAAAATATACAAGAAAAGTTATGCTCTTAATAATAATAAAACAAGCCTCTTGGGACTCTCGGAGAATTCATACGGCCGGGCCAGACGACGACAACGACAACAGTCACGGACATTTGCGTCGTCGGAAAGAAACGAGAGGCGCAAACCTCTATATGCACACTCGTATAAATACAGTAATCACCCGATTATATCTGTACCCGATTTTATCTGCCCCCGATTTCATCTGCCCCCGATTTTATCACATTTTTTACCCGATTATATCATCATAAAACATTTCATTAAAAAAATGTCAGGGTGAACTGATTTCCTATTACGCTTCAATATTTAAGATATTTTTCATAATTCTGTGTATCATTCTGGATGCAGTTTACATTAAAAATTCAACCGATGCGCAATGTTACATTTTGCTGTTATCGTGCGAATAATTGAATAGTGATACAAATGTTTATTATAACTGTATAATATGTTCGGAGAAGTTTCAAAATATTTGAAAACGTATCTTTTAAAGTAGAAAGCTGGGTTATCAATCCTCCTAAAAGTGAGATATTTACTTTTTCATTAGATAAAGATAGACGCTTGGTGTCTTAGGCAAAGTATTAGGTGATTGCATTGGGCGATACGACGGAGAGTATCGATACTTCAGTATCGATACCCGAAGAACCAAAAGTATCGAGATACTCAAAATATCGGTCAAAAAGTATCGCTACCAAAAGTATCGATACTATAGCTGAGATCATTTTTTGAATTTTTGATAAATACATTTACTCAGGGTGGCCACTTTACCGGAAAAACGGGAAAAGCGGGAAAAAGCTGGGAATTTTAAATCACCGGGAAAAAAATACGGGAAAACCGGGAAATTAGGCTTCACGCCGGGAAAATCATACTCCTTCATGTCTGCCGCTTTATTTGTACAACAGTTTCTGAGGAAATGTCAACATGAGACCCTGTTTTTTTTATGTTTACCTAACTGGCATGATTCTTCCGGATAGGGGAAAGCTGGTTGTTGGTTTCAGTTAAAGTCGACAGCGGCTTCGCAGCAAGATCTGCGTCAAATAAAATCAGGCTTGATCAGGTGGATCAATTTACTGTTCCGTAACATATATTGTCAGATTTTAAAGAAGTCAAAAAGTTATCAGCGTCGCGGGAGGCGTATTGAAACTTCTTGTGAATAGTGTTCGACATCGCATCGGGGAGAATCCGGTCAAAAGTCAAATAGGACCGGAAACTTCGAGTCTCGATTTTATTTCGAACCGGACTGGAACGGAGCTACCCGGTTTGTACTTCCCGATTTTTGGTATGATTTTAACCACAAGCAGCAAAAAGCAGCAAAAAAAATTTTTTCATTCTGTGTTGGACCTTTTGACTACTTGATTTTGTTGGGGAAAGACGCCACCTTGAAGTGCTATTTGTTTAAGATTTCTCAGATTTTTTCTATATCAAAAACAAACAGTAGCTAAATTATTTTTTTTTTTTTCAAATTGTTTATTCAGAGTGTCAGTGGAATTTATTTTACGAACCAAGACAAAATTTCTTATACATTACATTGACCCCAGCTCGAAAATTTTAAAGTCCCAGGATCGAAGTTTTACGAAAAAAAAAATTGTTTTGAAATAACAGATCTCAACGTTTCATGCATTTTGCAAAATGCATCTAGACAGTTTTATGTGCAATTTTTTTCATTGGTCACTCTGAGGCTCTTCTTATCAAAGTCCGCTTGAAGTTTTGCCTGAGGACATTTTTCTAGAAGACAAAAACTCTATGCCCCAACTCTTGAATTTATCCCACGCATTTCATTGGCATCCTGATACAGAAGCACTGCAAGCTCGAGAGAAGGTTGACAGAGAAAGATGCAGAAGGAAGCAAAAACGCGCGAGAAGGCAAAGATTGTCAACGATTTGGAGATAAAGAGGGCGAAAATTGTGCAGCAGATCACCATGAAGGTACTTGCTTAAGTCGACAAACAGCTAAACACGATGAAGGAGGAATGTTTTTCATAGTTTTGTAACACTATTTTTGCAAGGCACAAATAAGCATGTGAAAATTGATTTTTTTCTCATATGTTTTAAAAATAAAACACCGGGAAATTTCACTAAATATCATCGGGAAAACCGGGAAATTGAAAATTGATATTGAGTGGTTCGCGGATTCAGTGATTCGCGAAAATACAGCAAAACTATTTGCTGAACAGAAAACAGTAAATGAATGGTTGCTGGAATCCAGCAAAAGAATTGATATGTCAAAAAATTTACGTCAAGCTGTCATTAGTAAAACGTGCCAAATCGCTGTGCAGCTGGAACGGGATCATCGCTAAGCTCCTGATAGCGAATATGGGACCATAGCTAAGTCCTTGTTGGGCTAGATGAACTTAAAAGTTGAAATGATAATCATACATCCCTAGTTCAACAGTAATTTGCCTATGATCCGATGGGCGGATGGAATCTGGTGCCTGACGGAAACATGGTTCCCTTGAATTAACTGGTTAACCAGCAAATTGATTTATGCTTTGCTGAATGAACAGCAAATTGTCATAGCTGACAACCAGCAAGTTGTATTTTGTTTTACCGAACATGCAGCAAACGACCTGTCACTTTTATGCAATTGAGCATTACTGAATAATTAGCAAATTTCATTTTGCTGAACAGATTGCTGGAAGCACAGCACACCAAAAATCAGCAAAATTTTGGTGGTTTCCAGCAATGAAAATTTGATGTGCCGACTTTTTGTTGTTTTTTTCTGGTATCTATCCGCATTCTCTAGAGCAGCATGAATCAAATGACTTCACAAACAAATACATACAGGTAATGCAGAAATTCTGAGCTTTGGCAAACAAATGAATTAAACAACTTATATCTTCAAGATTTGTATTCACTGGCCCAATGGGCTGTGAAGCTCCCGTCTTATTTGTATAAATTATTGAAACACTTCCATATTAATTGATGAGGAAGTTGATGACATAAAAAAGTTAGATATGTCAGCGAAAGTAAGATAGTGAAGTCTACCGCTGATTTTTTCTAACTAAGAAATATTGCAATTTTTTTTTTCACTTGTACTCTAACTTGTGTCGTCGGAAAGCATGAGTTAGTTTCCGCTTCCAAATATTCGATCTGAACAGTATAACTAGAAAACTTATATTCGTTTTTAAAATACAGTCAAATTTCGCTCGTTGGACTATGTTTAGTTGGGCTACGATTTAGTTGGGCTCCCGCTCGTTGGGTTATAGCCCAACTAAATCGAAGCCAAACATCATTTCTGATAACGTTGAATTTCGTTTGAGGGGTTTGTGGATGCATTTTAACGCAGAAAGTAGAATTAATTGAAATAAAAACAAATGAAGCTGAGTATAAATGTAAACAAACAATATTTTAATCAATTGTCAGAGAAACAATATAAGTTTTGTGCTTTAATAATGCAACGTAGAGCTATGCCTATTTTTGAAAGTATTTGAGAACACGTTATTATTGAGCACTCCTTTTTGGCTTTAAATGTGTGGCTTAAGTAAAACAAATTTCGAATTTGGCCCTATGCTGCGTTTGGCTCAGATTTTGACAGTTCGTTTGGCTCACAACATTCTATCTATTCCTCCATCTAAAGCCTGTAGTACACTCTTTGTTTAATGGTCAAATTTTTGACCTTCTGACATAATGGTCAAATTTATTTGACATCATGGTTGTTGTTTGCCCGTGTTTGCCTCATGTTAAAATTGGAGAGTGACAAATAATTATCTTCGACCAAATTTTTATCTGTCAAAAAGTGCCAAATATTCGACGCTTGGTCAAAGAGTGTAATACAGGCTTAAGTCTTGCTAGTGCAAATAGACTTGTGCGATTCTTATACTGACAGTGGCAGCTTTTCAGTGGTTCCAGCTCGTATCAACTAGCTGGCATCTCCATCCGATTTGCTTTGCTTTATCGCAGACAACATCGCAGCGGTTCTACGATGTGTGGGCTCCACTGACGCTGACAGACAGCATAACATAGCGTATCAAAAGTGGCGGTGATCTCGTGTACACATTGAGATGTTAGCCCTTGTAACATGTCAGCTAGCTGGTCCGTATGCATAAAAGAATATCGATACAAATATCGCGGTTTTCAGTATCGATACGGTCGAGTATCGGACGCTTGTGTATCGATCCAAAAAATCGAAATATCGTCTCAAAAGTATCAATATTTCCGATACCGATACAATATCGCCCATTGCTATTAGGTGATCTCAAGACAAGAAACTTTACAGAAGACATCATGTTTCTATCTCTTACATATTGCAAGCAACATAAAGTTTTCTATGAGAAGGCATTAAAAATCGTTATTTACATTTTAAGATTTTTCTGGTTGCAATATGTGAGAGATATCAGCATGCTGTCTTCGGCAAAGTTTAGTGTTGTGAGGACATCTAATATTTTGCTTATGGTACTGCGCTACAAAAAAGCAAGTAATTCATTTTACCAATTCAAACAAAAACATGAACGAATAAAAAACTCAATTGTAATTTATTTGCAACTTTACATCGGTTTTTTTAGGTTTTTTATTTTTTTAGGTTTGTTCAGAAAAGGTTCAGGCAACTGAATTATCTATCTAAAAAAATGTTTTAAAAAAATAGTGATGATGATGGTAGTCCCTTTTTGTTTCTGAATTTTTTTTTAGTACAGGATCTCAAATTGAGTTTTTTAAATATCGTTTATAAAAGCTCAGACAGTTTTCTCAAATTCATCCCTTGACAACTTTTCTCTATCTTTTGTCATTATTCAGATATATCGATTTATGAAAAAACAACTGCAGCTTTTTTCATATGTTTGTACAGATAAATTTTCCAAAAAAATTAAAATCGCTGATTTTACGTATTTAGTTATTGATTTAACATCTTCAATAAAAAAAAATAAAATTTTAAAAATTTCCCGATTATATCACTTTCCCTATTTTATCACGCCAAAAATCATCAGGGTGAGATATAATCGGGTGATCACTGTATAAAACAAAACACGACACGGCCCATTTCGGTTGATGCAGGCACGGCTCGGCTCAACTCCCTCCTGCTGTTGCTGCTGAACAACAAACGCACCACTCGCGGACGGGTTTAGTCTAGTCTAGTCGTTCAGTCGTCGATCTCGCGAAGCACCAGTAGCAGCACCACCGGTTTTCTTCTTCTGCAATACAGCTTCTAGGACGGAACGTGACTTTCGACAATTCGAACCACTCAATGGCGATAGATTCTTCGCTCAAGTGTTGATTTATTTTGCCTCAAGTGTTTGATCTATCGCGAAGTGTCTGTGTATTTGTGTAGATTTTGCTCTGGAGACAACAAAGTGCCTCTTCTAGAGTGTAATCGCACTGAAGGCGCCATTAGCGAACGTGGGTGTCATTAACCAACACTCCAGAACATCACTTTAAGCTTAACAACAAGAAAAAATTGTGCTGTGGGAGGAAATCCCCACTGTTGCTTCGGCTTGAACCAGATACATAAATTTTACGTGATTCGAGAGTGTAGAATAAAGCTGTTCAAAAGAATAAATCCGGATGTAGCCGCCGTCGACTTCGTCGTCGTCGTCGTAGGACAGAACACAGCATGATGAGTGCAAATTAAAGTCAAAACCTGTGCTCGCCCGAAAAACGGATACCCACTTGAGAGAGTAGTGCAGTTTTGTGTTTGTGCAAAAGCGAAGCGGCAGCAAAGCTGGAGACCGAGCCGGAAATAGCAACGCAACCGGTGATGGAGGAGGAGGAGGATGTCGAGGCAACGCTAGACGACGTAGTCGAATCGACCGACGAGACGATGGACGAGACTGCAGCAGCAGGTAAGCAGGTTTTGTTTTTGTTTCGATTCGAATTTTTCATTGTATTGAGTTCGGTTGGTTCTGGTGGCGGTGTTGAATTATTTATAGAACTCAAAGTTGGGGCTTTAAATAACCTGCAACGCCGCGGCAGCCGTCGCCTGAAACAAAACCGAAAGGGTGAATTCAAGTTTCGCACTTGACCACCGGCGGTGTTAAGAAACCGGTGTAGTTGGGGGTCAGGTAAACTGGGTAGTGAAATTGGGAATCTGCCTAAATACGTAGTCACATCAAGGCCAAAATATATTTGATCCCAATCTATGCTCAGTCAGCTATATGATAGAACGATACATGAAATTGTCTTGAACTGACTCCCTAATAAACCCGAAAAACTCCATTGTAGAGATTTCGAACATTTTTTATAATCGACATTTGCTACAAATGCGATCAAAATCGATTCAGAATCACAAAACATGCTTCCAAAGGACAGAAAGGGTCAAATCAGAAAACAATCACAAATTGAGCGATTCGAATCGCCGGTACATGTGATGCCACTTAAGTCGAAGGTGTTTATTGGCTATCATGAGAGAAAAAAAAAAACACAACTCACGCTAGCAGTTCCTAGAAAAATTTCCTACTTGTAAATTGTCGCAGCCGCACACCGCGAACATACGTCAATTAGCGAAAATTTGTCACCTCACGCATTCGCGCGCTGATAAATAATTCCGATACCGCAACGTTGGTAAACAAGGCCAGGGATACCGTAAAACCCCCGCCGCATAGTCTTATCTTTTTGCCGACTGTCCGCTGGTATCAAAACTGATTTAGTAGGAAATTTACACCCTAGAGATGTTTGAGTCTGAGGAATGCCCGGAATGTGGTTCTGTGGGAATTGTGAAAACATTCGAACAAATTGTCACTAAATGATACACGTTATGTGACCGCCACACACGGTATTGCTCTGTTTCTAATGCGTGTGTGTTTGTGTGGCGCGTTTTGACGGCGCCAATGAACAAAATTGGTCTGTCACTTAGGTGGCGCCCCTCTATCGTCCCTCTCGATCCCTCCGGTGATATCGATTTTCATCATACTAGCGATAATTGCTTGACTGCCTGCCTGCGGTTGGTTGCGTGTGGACGCGACCCACACACCGCTCTCGTATGATGTTATGATTCGGACACGTGCTCTAATACATGATCGGATGTTGCCCTAGAATCGATCGGATTTAGCCTTTCACTTTTTTGCTGAATGGGTAGAAGTGGCATTGGGTATGTTACTTCGAATGATTGTCAGGCCAGGTAATAGCGACTCACGAGTGGTCCATTGTTTTCCTGAATGATAAAGTCAAACAAAATTAGATCCCATAATGACAATAATCTTTAAATCAAGGAGATCGGATCTGACTATTAAAATCAGATTTCAAGGCAGCACATGATACAGTTAACTGCACAGTAAATTTTAGCAGATAATGAGCAAATATTCTTTTTCTCTGTCTCCGAAATCGACGATATATTGAAGGCATTTTTCATTGCATGAAATCAGAACTTTTTGGCTAATGTTGTTATTTTTGAGATAAGATGAAGGTGCTATTTAAACTATTCAAAAGCACCCTAATAACTAAGTAATTTAGAGTTGCCAAATGAAAAAAATTATTTAAAAAATTACAAGATGGTTAAGCCTTAAGTAGTGGGCCGATGCCTAACGCCGAAGCAACTTCTGGCAGGCACTTCGTACTATAAATTTCCCCGTTCACGGCCAGCCCGGAGCAAAAGAAGAGCAACTTGGACATCCCTTTCTTGCTGATTGTCAGCCACAGCCGCACCTTCTTGGGGAACTTGGTCTGTGAAATAAACTTCACCTCGGTGCTCACTTCCTTCGTGGGGGAGGTAAAATACGAAATGCCCTGCTAATCGGCTTGAACATCTTATTCAACCGCTGTCGCTACGTTATTGCCTGCACCTCTGAGACCAGTGGAAGACCAGTGAATACTTTTTCACTGTTTTACCGCATGCACCAACCTCCCGGCCTTGTGCACGCAGTGATTTAGTCACTTTTTCCTCGGTCTTCCTCTTCAGCATCCTCTGAAGCTTCTTTTCGCTCAGGGTTGTTGGCCGTCCGGAACCGGGCTTTCTTTCGATGCTCTGATCGTTGTCCAATAGTGTCAAGATGTTTTAGATGCCGGAACGGGCATACCCGGCGTTCACAAGGTGCCCCACGATGTCCGTTTTTTGAACGCGCAAACTTCTGAACGGAGTAGCTTTGCTTTTTTCGTCATCACAGTTAGAGTTTGGCTGATAGAGCTGTCAATTTTTTTTGAAGTAGAATACTTCTCTCAGGAAGTTCGGCTACATGGGGATGTGAAATGAAAATCTAAAACCGAAAAAAGTGAAAAATATGTCCAATTTCAAATGCTAATAAATCGGTTAGTATTCGATGGATTTCCTTCGTTCTTGCAGCAATAGATTGAAAAATCTTTTAAGATTCTTCCCAAATGCAGAAAATTGTAATTTTATTTTTCAAACTATTGAAATATTGAAAATAGTCAAGCCTTGTCAAAACGAAAATTTCGGCCTATGATTGGTCGTTATATGATTGCTTCCCAAGCACGGTCGACAGAATCATAGACCTTGCCATTTGAAATGAGTTATTTGGCCTATATAAGAGTCTGTTTCACCCGAAGCCGCTCATTATAATTCTAGACTGCAACAACAGCAGTCCTTCCTTAGCAACAGCAGTGCGGCGAACAACGGCCACAGCTGTGGTATGGCAACGGATAGCGCAGCGCGTCTCAGCATCGATAGCAGGACCAGGTGATGCAGGGCAGCGGATACCAATAGCAACGGAAGCGTCCGCTACGGTGACAACGGAGCTAGCGCAGCAGTTGACGATGGTCTCAGCATCTATATAAGCAGGGCCAGCTGATGCAGTGTGGCATTTTAGTGAAATGCTGTCTCTGAGCGATAGCAAGCACACTAGCAAATGCATACAATTAAAAAAACGTTCTGGAAAGCTTTTCGGTGTTTATTTTCCCCCAAGAAATAATTTATTCGCACTGCCAGTGATAACGCAAGGATGTGATCGGCATCTTATCAAACATTGAATTAAACAAAAAATTGTCCTTTTCAGGATGAAATGAAAACCTAATTGAAAAGTTAAAATTTTCTCTTAAATCAATTTACACTTTCAAGAAATTTAGAACAGATACATATTTGGCTTCATCTCCGTGTCTCAAAACGTACTGAATTATCTTTTCCATCAGTCATGAGCCCAACATCCGAAAAACTTTCATTATCAGCATAAAAAATAATTTTTCGCATAATTAAAATTCAAAAATTATCAAGTCTAAATCATGACAAGCAACTATGTTATTGAGAATGGTCAATCCTTGCTAAAGCGCAAAATTCGACTGATCTGATTAGTCGTTAACATGATTGCTTCCCAAGCACGGTCGACAGAATCATAGGCCTTGTCATTTTGATTTTGCTATTTGTCTGTATAAGAGTAAGGATGGGAAATATCGATTGGAATGGCTATCGATAGTTATCAATGATTTCCTACTACTATCGATAACTATCGATAGGTTTTTCATCCCTATATAAGAGCCTGTTTCAGTCGAAGCCGCTCATAATAGTTCTAGACAGCGACAACAGCAGTCTTCCCTTCGCAGCAGCAGTTACAGTGCAGTGGATACCAGGCGGATAGCGGCCACAACTGTGGCATGGCAATGGATAGTGCACTAGTTGCAGCGGATCTCAGTATCGATAGCAGCTGGGCCAGCTGATGCAGGGACAGCGGATACCAATAGCAGCGTATAGCGGCCAAAATATTAGCATGGCTACGGATAGCGTAGCAGTTGCAGCGGGTTTAGCATCGATAGCAGCTGATGCAGTGAGGCACTTTAGTGAAATGCAGTCTCTGTGCGATAGCGGGCACTAGTAAATGCATTCAATGAAAAGTTGACTCATTTTGATAAATCAGCTTTTCACTGTTTATTTTATCACAAGGAATAATTTAGTCGCACTGTCATTGATAACGCCAAGATGTGATCGGTATTTTATCCGATATAAAATTGAACAACAAATTAAAAAATGACTGACACACAAGCAGCCGGGTTTTCTTGTAAAAGTATTCTACTTCATCCTTGCGGTCGTGGCTTTGCACACAACCCTCCTGTGATTTTTTCTAACTAACAGGGTTACTATGATTGATGATGCATGAGTAGTTTCGTCAGTGCGATTAAAGGTAAACCCATAAAGAATCGGTAATTTTTGTCTATTATTTTACCGCAAACGTTAATAATGCTTCTATCATATTACGATACCCCGTTGTATTCTCAAACGGTTCACCACGATCGTCCAGCTTCAAATAAACGCTGTCTTTCATCCGGAAACAATCTGCCAATTGGTCGACAAAGCCACCAAGACTGATGCTATACATTCCATTGGCTCCCTTCACTTGCATATCCAAGAAGAAGCTCAAATCTCCCAAGTACGCTGTGACAAAGATTTGTTTCAGGCTTCATACACTGTCACGGTTTCAGCATCAACTTTGTACCCAACTACTATGTCGTCAAAGTATGTCAACATATACACGATTTTATTATTAACAACTTTCATATACAGGCGCTGATCCGATTGACTTGGTTAGAATTTCATCCTGCTCAGCGCTTCGTTTTCGGTTCCAGCATCTTGCCGACTGTTAGGCGTTTTTTTGGGATCATTTTCTTTTTTGGCGTTTTCTGGCCTTTAGAAGGCGTTTTTGGCAATTCTGAGCTCAATTTGGGATCATTTTCTTTTCTGGCCTTTGAAAGGCGTTTTTGGCGATTCTGAGCTCAGTTTGGGATCATTTTCTTTTTTGCCGTTCTCTGGCCTTTAGAAGGCGTTTTTGGCGATCTGAGTTCAATTTGGGATCTTTTTCTTATTTTGCGTTTTCTGGCCTTTAGAAGGCGTTTTGGCGATTCTGAGTTCAATTTGGGATCATTTTCTTTCTTGGCATTTTCTGGCCTTTAGAACGCGTTTTTTGCGATTCTAAGCTCAATTTGGGATCATTTTCTTTTTTGGCCTTTTCTGGCCTTTAGAAGGCGTTTTTAGCGATTCTGAGCTCAATTTGGGATCATTTTATTTGTTGACTATTTTTGGCCTTTAGAAGGCGTTTTTGGCAATTCTGAGCTCAATTTGTGATCATTTTCTTATTTGGGCGTTTTCTGGCCTTTAGAAGGCGTTTTTGGCGATTCTGAGCTCAATTTGGGATCATTTTCTTTTTTGGCCTTTTCTGGCCTTTAGGAGGCGTTTTTGACGATTCTGAGCTCAATTTGGGATCATTTTTTTTTTGGCCTTTAGAAGGCATTTTAGGGGATCATTTTCTTTTTTGGCTTTTAGAAGGCGTTTTTGGCTCAATTTTGGATCATTTTCTTTTTTGGCCTTTAGAAGGCGTTTTTTGCGATTCTGAGCTCAATTTGGGATCATTTTCTTTTTTATCCTTTTCTGGCCTTTAGAAGGCGATTATGAGCTCAATTTGGGATCATTTTCTGTTTTGGCCTTTAGAAGGCGTTTTTGGCGATTCTGAGCTCAATTTGGGATCGTTTTCTTATTTGGCGTTTTCTGGCCTTTACAAGGCGTTTTTGGTGATTCTGAGCTCAATTTGGGATCATATTCTTTTTTGGGGTTTAGAAGGCGTTTTTGGCGATTCTGAGCTCAATTTGGGATCATTTTCTTTTTTGGCCTTTTCTGGCCTTTAGAAGGCGATTATGAGCTCAATTTGGGATCATTTTCTGTTTTGGCCTTTTCCTGAAAAGCTGAGCCTGAGCTCAATTTGGGATTATTTTCTTTTTTGGCCTTTTCTGGGCTTTAGAAGGCGTTTTTGGTGATTATGGGCTCAATTTGGGATTATTTTTTTTTGAGCCTTTAGAAGGCGTTTTTGGCGATTCTGAGCTCAATTTGGGATCATTTTCTTTTTTGGCGTTTTCTGGCATTTAGAAGGCGTTTTTGGCAATTCTGAGCTCAATTTGGGATCATTTTCTTTTTTGGCGTTTTTTGGCCTGTAGAAGGCGTTTTTGGCGATTCTGAGCTCAATTCGGGATCATTTTCGTTTATGGCCTTTAGAAGGCGTTTTTGACGATTCTGAGCTCAATTTGGGATCATTTTCTTTTTTGGCGTTTTCTGGCATTTAGAAGGCGTTTTTGGCAATTCTGAGCTCAATTTGGGATCATTTTCTTTTTTGGCGTTTTTTGGCCTGTAAAAGGCGTTTTTGGCGATTCTGAGCTCAATTTGGGATCATTTTCTTTTTTGGCCTTTAGAAGGCGTTTTTGGCGATTCTGGGCTCAATTTGGGATCATTTTCTGTTTTGGCCTTTTCTGGCCTTTAGAAGGCGTTTTTGGCAATTCTGAGCTCAATTTGGGATCATTTTCTTTTTTGGCGTTTTTTAGCCTGTAGAAGGCATTTTGGCGATTCTGAGCTCAATTTGGGATCATTTTTTCTTTGGCCTTTAGAAGGCGTTTTTGGCGATTCTGGGCTCAATTTGGGATCATATTCTGTTTTGGCCTTTTCTGGCCTTTAAAAGGCGTTTTTGGCGATTCTGAGCTCAATTTGGGATCAATTTCTTTTTTGGCGTTTTCTGGCCTTTAGAAGACGTTTTTGGCGATTATGAGCTCAATTTGGGATAGTATATTTTTTTGGCGTTTTCTGGCATTTAGAAGGCGTTTTTAGCGATTCTTAGCTCAATTTGGGATCATTTTCTTTTTTGGCCTTTAGAAGGCGTTTTTAGTGATTCTGAGCTCAATTTGGGATCATTTTTTTTATGGTGTTTTCTGACCTTAGAAGGCGTTTTTGGCGATTCTGAGCTCAATTTGGGATCATTTTCTTTTTTGGCCTTTTCTGGCCTTTAGAAGGCGTTTTTCGCGATTCTGAGCTCAATTTGGGATCATTTTCTTTTTTGGCCTTTTCTGGCCTTTAGAAGGCGTTTCTGGTGATTCAGAGCTCAATTTGGGATTATTTTCTTTTTAAGCCTTTAGAAGGCGTTTCTGGCGATTCTAAGCTCAATTTGGGATCATTTTCGTTTTTGGCCTTTAGAAGGCGTTTTTGACGATTCTGAGCTCAATTTGGGATCATTTTCTTTTTTGGCGTTTTCTGGCCTTTAGAAGACGTTTTTGGCGATTCTGAGCGCAATTTGGGATAATTTATTTTTTTGGCGTTTTCTGGCATTTAGAAGGCGTTTTTAGCGATTCTTAGCTCAATTTGGGATCATTTTCTTTTTTGGCCTTTAGAAGGTGTTTTTGGCGATTCTGAACTCAATTTGGGATCATTTTCTTTTTTGGCCTTTTCTGGCCTTTAGAAGGCGTTTTTCGCGATTCTGAGCTCAATTTGGGATCATTTTCTTTATTGGCCTTTGCTGGCCTTCAGAAGGCGTTTTAGTGATTCTGAGCTTAATCTGGGATCATTTTCTTTTTTGGTGTTTTCTGACCTTAGAAGGCGTTTTTGGCGATTCTGAGCTCAATTTGGGATCATTTTCTTTTTTGGCGTTTTCTGGCCTTTAGAAGGCGTTTTTGGCGATTCTGAGCTCAATTTGGGATCATTTTCTTTTTTGGCCTTTAGAAGGCGTTTTTAGCGGTTCTGAGTTCAATTTGGGATCATTTTCTTTTTTGGCCTTTGCTGGCCTTTAGAAGGCGTTTTTGGCGATTCTGAGCTCAATTTTTGATCATATTCGTTTTTGGCCTTTTCTGGCCTTTAGAAGGCGTTTTTGGCGATTCTGAGCTCGATTTGGGATTCGCGATTCTGAGCTCAATTTGGGATCATTTTCTTTTTTGGCTTTAGAAGGCGTTTCTGGTGATTCTGAGCTCAATTTGGGATTATTTTCTTTCTGAGCTTTTAGGAGGCGTTTTTGGCGATTCTGAGCTCAATTTGGGATAATTTATTTTTTTGGCGTTTTCTGGCATTTAGAAGGCGTTTTTAGCGATTCTTAGCTCAATTTGGGATCATTTTCATTTTTGGCCTTTAGAAGGTGTTTTTGGCGATTCTGAACTCAATTTGGGATCATTTTCTTTTTTGGCCTTTTCTGGCCTTTAGAAGGCGTTTTTCGCGATTCTGAGCTCAATTTGGGATCATTTTCTTTTTTGGCCTTTTCTGGCCTTTAGAAGGCGTTTTTCGCGATTCTGAGCTCAATTTGGGATCATTTTCTTTTTTTGGCCTTTTCTGGCCTTTAGAAGGCGTTTTTGGCGATTCTGAGCTCAATTTGGGATCATTTTCTTTTTTGGCCTTTTCTGGCCTTTAGAAGGCGTTTTTCGCGATTCTGAGCTCAATTTGGGATCATTTTCTTTTTTGGCCTTTAGAAGGCGTTTTTAGCGATTCTGAGTTCAATTTGGGATCATTTTCTTTTTTGGCCTTTGCTGGCCTTTAGAAGGCGTTTTTGGCGATTCTGAGCTCGATTTGGGATTATTTTCTTTTTTGATCTTTAGAAGGCGTTTTTAGCGATTCTGAGCTCAATTTTTGATCATATTCGTTTTTGGCCTTTTCTGGCTTTTAGAAGGCGTTTTTGGCGATTCTGAGCTCAATTTGGGATCATTTTCTTTTTTGGCCTTTAGAAGGCGTTTTTAGCGATTCTGAGTTCAATTTGGGATCATTTTCTTTTTTGGCCTTTGCTGGCCTTTAGAAGGCGTTTTTGGCGATTCTGAGCTCAATTTTTGATCATATTCGTTTTTGGCCTTTTCTGGCCTTTAGAAGGCGTTTTTGGCGATTCTGAGCTCGATTTGGGATTATTTTCTTTTTTGGCCTTTAGAAGGCGTTTTTCGCTATTCTGAGCTCAATTTGGGATCATTTTCTTTTTTGGCTTTAGAAGGCGTTTATGGTGATTCTGAGCTCAATTTGGGATTATTTTCTTTTTGAGCTTTTAGGAGGCGTTTTTGGCGATTCTGAGCTCAATTTGGGATCATTTTCTTTTTTGGCGTTTTCTGGCCTTTAGAAGACGTTTTTGACGATTCTGAGCTCAATTTGGGATCATTTTCTTTTTTGGCGTTTTCTGGCCTTTAGAAGACGTTTTTGGCGATTCTGAGCGCAATTTGGGATAATTTATTTTTTTGGCGTTTTCTGGCATTTAGAAGGCGTTTTTAGCGATTCTTAGCTCAATTTGGGATCATTTTCCTTTTTGGCCTTTAGAAGGTGTTTTTGGCGATTCTGAACTCAATTTGGGATCATTTTCTTTTTTGGCCTTTTCTGGCCTTTAGAAGGCGTTTTTCGCGATTCTGAGCTCAATTTGGGATCATTTTCTTTTTTGGCTTTAGAAGGCGTTGCTGGTGATTCTGAGCTCAATTTGGGATTATTTTCTTTTTGAGCTTTTAGGAGGCGTTTTTGGCGATTCTGAGCTCAATTTGGGATCATTTTCTTTTTTGGCGTTTTCTGGCCTTTAGAAGACGTTTTTGACGATTCTGAGCTCAATTTGGGATCATTTTCTTTTTTGGCGTTTTCTGGCCTTTAGAAGACGTTTTTGGCGATTCTGAGCGCAATTTGGGATAATTTATTTTTTTGGCGTTTTCTGGCATTTAGAAGGCGTTTTTAGCGATTCTTAGCTCAATTTGGGATCATTTTCCTTTTTGGCCTTTAGAAGGTGTTTTTGGCGATTCTGAACTCAATTTGGGATCATTTTCTTTTTTGGCCTTTTCTGGCCTTTAGAAGGCGTTTTTCGCGATTCTGAGCTCAATTTGGGATCATTTTCTTTTTTGGCCTTTTCTGGCCTTTAGAAGGCGTTTTTAGCGATTCTGAGTTCAATTTGGGATCATTTTCTTTTTTTGGCCTTTTCTGGCCTTTAGAAGGCGTTTTTGGCGATTCTGAGCTCAATTTGGGATCATTTTCTTTTCTGGCATTTAAAAGGCGTTTTTGGCGATTCTGAGCTCAATTTGGGATCATTTTCTTTTCTGGCATTTAAAAGGCGTTTTTGGCGATTCTGAGCTCAATTTGGGATCATTTTCTTTTTTGGCGTTCTGGCAGTCCTGAAATAAATTAAAGGATTCAGTCAAACGAATCATGTTTTTATCATAGCGTATTTTACTTACTAATGTGGTCATACACTGTACCGAGTTGTAACAGAATCGGTCCATATCAATTCGCTAAGTTGCGTCAAATGCGTCATTAATAAAACAGATTTTATACGTGAATGTATTTTATTTGCACTCTCATACCTACCATAAATTCTACCCAAGGTAGATCTGCTCCGCATATTTCACTAAATCCCTACCCCCGCGTCAGAAAAATTTACATAACTTTGTTTACATCTGCAAATACCCGCTTCTTATCGAAATAAAACGACGCCAGCCAGTTAGCCGCTAGTAGTAATGACGACGCTCTTAGTCTTTCCTTTTCTTGCGACCGCGGTCACCCACTTGTAGCACGTGTACTAGAGCGAGAGTAAACATTTCTGGATCACGGTTGGTAAACTCAGTGCTCTCAACTTCGGAACTCACTCGCTCACTCAGCACCCACAGACAGCAGCGGCACCGAACGCGGCACAGTCTTTCACTCACGGCTCCATCCGACGGTTGTGTTTTTTTTCGTTCGTTAGCGCCCATAATAATAACTCCAGCAGTGCGCCGGGGGAGTTCAAGTTCAAGATCTTCTTGTATCTTAGCGGTACTTCTTTGGTCAACCAACCAAAGTAAGGTCGGTCATCTTCGAAGCCATCAACGTGCTATTAGTCATCAGTTAACGACACTTCTAGTGTGGGATTTCTGCCCCGATGTGTAACGGTTAAAAAGCAGTGAAATATTTGAATCCTGAATCAATCACAGTTATTTTAATCAAGCCAAAAGTGATGTAAATGAAAAGTGTCCACTGTTCATGTGAGGAAAAAAAGTTTCAATTACCTGTACAGAAGTGAGCAGAGAAGCAAAAAAAAAGTTCAATCCATCTTTTATTTGAGCGAAGCGTTACTGAGCGATGTGATCATCGTCCGGAAATAGATCTGCTTTTGGTTTTGTTATTCAACAACGCATCGGTGGCGGTTTGGGACTACGCTGCTGTGGAGAGTAAAAAAAAAGAGATTACCCCTAGATCAGCAGCTTCCCGTAGCCGAGTTGATTTCGAGGATTTTGGATTATAAAGTTATAGGATGTATTCCAATCAACTGTACAAAAGTGAGTTACCACTACCTGGCATTACCGGTAGCGTGAAGATAACGAATATTACACCTATTTTGTGTCGTTTCGGATAGGCAGCTATGGCTGTTATCTTGATTTTTGGGAAGCTTGTTAGACGATTCGGCTACACACACCCAGGATTTTTGCTATTCAATATTGCGAGATAAGAGTCAAGTCGGGTTAGAAGTTTTTTGAAGAAATGGTTGAGTCAATCGTTAGTACAAATATAAGACTTCCGCTAAAAAAATTATTTTAGTCACCTACGTTCTGAGTGTTTTCCGAAATAAACTTGGTGGCGAAAGTGATGATGAGCATGGATTGGAAAACACTGTTGGACTTAGTTTAAGGTCAAAATTTTACTATTCTTACTCTAAAAATGGTACTTTCTGGCAAGCCAGCATTCTTTTGCCATTTTGTACTTAGTTTAAGATCAATAAATCAAAAACGTATGAACGTTTTTGATTAATTAAGTGAAAAATTTAAATATTATGCTGTTTCGTAAAATTTTTCAAACATATATCTGGACAAAGTATAGTATGTTTGCAACTAGGGATTATTTTCTATGCCGGAATAATTCTTTGCTCTATTTAACATTATTTTTGGGCGTTTTTTGGCCAACAGAAATATTCTTTGTTTATTTTACGCACAAATTGAGGTTTTCTTTACTTTTTGTTTTAGCTGTAAAACTGCAAAACTGCAAAAAATTTGTAGTTGTTAGGATTCTTATTGCGACCAGAAACAGTCTCGTGAGCCTCGTTTTTTCTGCTAATATTATCGCCAATTCAAATATCCTGGAGAGGCTTCAACTAAATATCCATCTGGCTAGTTTTATTGTAAGAGGGACTTTTTTATAAACTAAAAATCATTAAGGCTTTACAGAATGCAATGTGAAGGAAGGGTTAGTGGAAAACCTGAGAATGAACAGATGACATACCGCTTGTCAAAGCGGACATTGTAACTTTACGGATACGCAGCTCCAACAATTTTTCTGAGCGAAAAATTGTTCACTGAAGTCGTTCTTATTTAAAATCTTTTTGTTTTTGATAGACTTTAGGAGCCTGTTTTCGATTTATAAAGTTTTTTTTCTTGTTAGTCCTTTCTGGCAATTTGAAAGAGTTTCCTGCTTATGTGAGCTTAATTTGAGATAGTTTTCTATTTGGTGTTCAGCAGAGGCGTCTCGTCCACCTGTTCAACCTGTTCATAGGACAGGTAGACAATCTCAGAAAAAAAGTGATTTTTTCACATTTGTAGAGTGGATGAAAAATCATCGAAGGTAATTTATTTGTAATTTCAATAGGGGGATTCATGTCGAGCTCGTAAACAAATACCCAGCCGTAAAAATACTCACCTCCATTGACGAGTAATGGAAGATACGCAGTTTACGGCTCGGTATTCGTATACGAGCTCGATGTGAAGACCCCTAATGTTATCCCGAACATTCTTATTTTATTTTCTACATAGTTGAAATTTATGCACCGTGAAGAATGTAACCTGATGGGCTACACTTCAGACTACGCCATACAACTCAAACGAAACGCAACCCACACGGCCACACGCAATAATGACTACCGTTTGTTCAGACCTTTCGCCTGAACTAACCGTCGTTCAACACTTCTCTGCACCTTCAAGTGCGGCAGGGTAGATGCAGTCATTTATGCTCACCACTACTAATGCGACGCCTCGCGTAAAAATGACATTTTTGGTTCAAACTTTCTGCTGAACAAAACCGATGTCAACGAGAGAAAACATTCATTACACACCACCTCTCTTCAGTGTCTGGTAATCTGTTTCGTTATACCTTTCTGTTTCTTCTCTCGACGTCATTGAAATTTGAGATAGACCACGTGGCCGCGAGAGTTCGCAGATCCATCTTAGAGCTTTCGTAGTGCAAATGAAAAACGAGCAAATTCATTATTTCTGTCAATGTGGTGGAATTCTTCCGTCGATGTAGAGTTTCATTCATACCTCTACACCCATTTTGTTCATTCGAAAACTTGAACCTCGCATAGTCCGCATAGTATACGTTTGTCTTCTTACGCGCTGCTTTCTTTTTAGTTTAAAATTTTAACATCGTCAAAGGAAACGCTTTAGCATTGAACTAAGATCTGATAAACAAAGATAGGTTTTTTACTCATGCGAAAAGTTTCGAGGCAAAAAGATCATAAACATAATTTTAATTATCGTTGGACAAAACCTGAATGATACTGACATTGCATATCACAACGCCGTCCGTCGAGATAACTTTTCTAGTTCTTCGACGGATCAAGAGTTATTTACGACTAAAACCGATCATTGAAAATCATGATGTGATAAATGTGGAAAAAGATTTCCTCTATGAAATGATGCAGATATCATTATTCTACGAGAAAATTATCGGAAAACTCGCGGTCATTATAGACCGTAGAATTTCTTTGCCATATAGTGATAAAAGTTTTCGAAACGGTTATCACGATACTGTTGTTTCAGTGTTGCAAATGTTGATTGAACAGGTAGCCCACTTGGTCACGCGTCGCCTCTGGTGTTCAGAGGTTTTCTTTTACTATTTATAGCTAAGTTTAAGATCGCTTTCCTTTTTTCTTAATGACAAAAAAAAAAAAAATACTTCCGCGATCTGTTGAGCCTTTATTAATATTTATTTTTTTGTAGATCAAAGGGGAAAACTTGAATTTATAAGAAATTTTAAATGACTTTTTGAAAAGAACAACAATTTTTTTTTGTTAAAAAAATTTTGGAAGATCGAAAGAAAGATTGAAATTTATTTTCTAATTGATATTCAGAACGATTAAATCGATTTAATACTAACTTTGTCTCCAATTTGTTTAATTGGGGTTCATTTTCTTTTTTGCACTTCTCTAGCTTTAAAAGCATATTTTCGCCATTGATTCAATATACAGGGTGCGCCAAAATTATTGCAACAAGAAATAGAGGACCGTTAACGTAGACTCTTTACCAGAAGAGTTAACCCAGATTCTTTACCGAGAAACTCTTTACCGTTAGCAGGCTCACAACCCTCAAAACGACCGGGTGGTCGCACAAACATCAGGAGATGCTGATTCAGTTAAAAGAGCAATCCTTCGCTAATCTCACCCAACTTCTGTGATGGTTTTTGCTGGAGTGACCGACGATTCGCATACCGAGCTGCTTTTCGTCAAAAAAGGAGTGAGAATCGATAGTGATTACTACCTGGATGAAGTTTTGAAGAAGAATGTGATGGATTGGGCCCAGAAAACGAATAACAATCTAAACTGTATGTTCATGCAAGACGGTGCCCCGGCTCACACAAAGAAAACCGTTCAAGACTGGTGAAAGTTCTACTTTTCCTCTGTCAGCACCAAGGAACAGTGGTCTCCAAACTCGCCTCGTTTCAACGTGATGGACTTCTCGAATAGGGGGTGTTAGGAGCAAAGGCCTGCTCACGAAAACACACAAGTTTGGACGAGTTGAAGAAGTCTTTGCACAAAGTTTGGAAGGAAATGACATTCGGTCCGCCGTCGAATCTTATCCCAAGCGTCTTTGGAATTATATCTTTAGTCTATTTATATTGTCTTTCCTAGCTTTCGTCACCCTGAACACATGTTAGAGGGGTTTTTTGCTTCTTTCTGATCTTTAGAAGTACTTATTTTTCTTTTAGAGCTAAAGTTTGGATCATTGTTATGCTGTCTTTTCTTTCACCATTCTGTATTCAATGTTGGCATATTTATTTTTAGGCTTTGCTGGTCATTAGAAGCATATTTTCTTCATTCTGAGCTCGATGCTAGACTATTTTCTTTTTTGGATGAATTTTTGGCCATTCTGAGTTCAACTTGTGATTTCTTGGACTTCCTTGGCCTTGGAAAACATTTTTCGTAAATCAGAGCTCATTTCGGGATTATTTTGGCAAACTATTTTTCAACATTTTTAGATCTACTTGAGATCATTTCATTCTTTAAATTTTGTTGGTTTTAAAAGCAGTTTTTCGCCATTTTGATATTACATTTAAAAGTTATTTCGATATTGATTTCGCATCTGATCAATTTGAGAAAGACCAAAATTGTCTTTCCCTACTCCTTTTAAGCCTTTCTGGTTTTCTCATTTCAAACAAAATTTTACTTTTTTCTGTTCTTGTTTTGTCATTTTTCCTTAACAATTAGGGGTTCTTTTGCTCGGCGGAGCACTTTTTCAAACCAGAATATTTGGTGAAGCACCGGGATTTTTCAATCGATGAGCAAGCTGATGCAAAAATCAAGGTTGGTTAGCAAATTTTGATAAGTGTAACTCAAGGTACCGCTGCAACCTGCCAGCTGTAGCAAGAACGTCTCAATCTCAACTTCCTCAGCGTGCTAAGGATACAAGCAACCTTAATGAAGATCCGGTCCCAACCCCGGTGAAAATTTTGGTTCTATGCTAACTGAGGAGGGTTTTGGTAATCGCCATATAGAGCGGCATATAACTGCGTCTGGTTCTAAGCGGGCGGATGAAATGCAGTGTCTCGCCAGTTACATTCAAGGCAGGGCCCTGTCACGAGAGTAGGCATCGCAGCCCTAGTAAGACCGTATGTTGGAACTACCCTACTGTGAACACTTCAGAAGTAATCTCGACAATAAATTTCGAAACAGGCGGACGAATAGGAGCAATGATTTTGAAATTCGGTCCTTGTAACATCAGAGTTTTACTTGAACTGGTACTCATGGACATCGTAACCGGAGAACTGTGAATAGTATAGGTTAAAGTCGCAGCCATCCAGGAAGTGCGGTCACCAAAGAGGGGCAAGCGTGGGTCCCGAGCCAGAGATCTGGCAAACTGTAGCACATATTTTGCTTGAACAGATATCCGAGAACACACGGTGCTACACCCTACTGGCACAGCCTGCTCTTAGATCGACCTTATTCTTGTAGATAGATGGCGTTTCTCAGACATCTATCCTTCCGAGATTCGAACGTCGAAGGGAACCTAATAGCCGATGGGACTGGTGGCCAAGCGTCAAAAACAACATTTTGAGGTTGAACGGTGAAGAAAAAAGGGTTGTCGACAAAAACGGGAGAAAGATGAGTAAGCTGTGGATCGAGTGGTTAAGAAAGCTTGGAAAGAATTAAAGAGCCAATTTTTTTTTATTTTTCATTTTAAATTTGGAAGCGATCTTGACCATTGTGAGCTTATTTTGGAATGATTTGTTGTTTCCTCTTTTGTAATCTTTAAAGGTCTCCATTTGTTCCATTTTCCTGAGACCTTTTTGGAACTATTTACATTTTTGGCCTTTTCTTCTAGTTCTCAAAGGTGTATAGTTTCGTTTTGGTATTGTCTAATTTCAAAAATGATATTTCTGCTTTTGGTTTTTCTGGTCTTCAGCGACATTTTTGCACCATCTTGAGTTCAATTTGGGACTTTTCGAGTTTTCTACACCTTCGTAGTTCTAAGCACAAATCGGGATGATTATATTTTTTTATTTGTTTTGTACGTTAGGGATGATCCATTAATGATGTCACGCAAAATTTGGAAAAAATTAACTCCCCCCCCTTAATTACGTCACGTTTTTATATCCCCTTCCCCCTTCTTTGGTGATTGATTGATTGAAAATAGAAAATGTATTGTTAGGAATGTATTTTTTTCTGATAAGAACGATTTTACTGAAAGAAAAACTGGAACTAGAAAAGAAGATTATAGAAGATAACTAGAAAAGGCGTTTAGTTCTGCTCATTTCAAGATGGCTTGACAAAGTATTTTTTTTCAATTCTTTTAGCACCAATGTTTATTGGTTAATTTGTGGTTTCGAAATCCAATTTGTGGTAATTTGTGGTTGAATAATTTCTGAGAAATTTTCAGAAAACTGAGTCAAGCCATCTCTGAAAATGATTTCGCTTCAAATGAATCGGACAACGATGATATATACATCAATCGAAAGCTCTTAATTTGTGGTTCACGAAAATGTAATTTTTGTAGGCATAGTTCAAATTAAAATAATTAAAAAAAAACTATTATTTAAATTTTTGAACATTGTTTAACTCTTGTTGTCAACACCGATTTTTTTTTTTTTTTTTTTTTTAAGGGGGGATTTGTTAGTAGCTTAAGTATTTATGATAAATATTAGTAAATAATGAGTATGTGTGTCCAATCACAAATGGTGACTTCTCAACACTGTTAGAAATTTGAAATTTTAATTGTTAGGATTTGTTTGCTTTCGCAATAAGGACTTATCATTCGTAGGGATTTAAACCTACTTGTCAGAAAAGGGGAAGTAAACTTACAACTAACTTAATTGCTAACTTATTGGCTATAAAGAGAGCTTATCGTAGCAATTGAGGATTGCAACGATTTTTGTCGAAAATTGTTAATAATTTTATTTGACATAGCTTCTAATGGTTCAACACCAGTAAGTCTATGTAATTCGAGTGTACCAAACCAAGGAGGACGCTTCAAAATCATTTTCAGAATTTTATTCTGAATCCTTTGGAGCGTTTTCTTCCTTGTTGAACAGCAACTTGACCAGATCGGTACAGCATAAAGCATTGCTGGTCTAAAAATTTGTTTGTAAATCAAAAGTTTGTTCTTTAAACAAAGTTTAGAATTCTTGTTAATGAGAGGATATAAACATCTCGTATATTTGATGCACTTGGCTTGTATACTCTCAATGTGCTCTTTGAAAATAAGTTTTTTATCATAAATTAGTCCCAAGTACTTAACCTTGTCGGACCAACTTAAAATAACCCCATTCATCTTGACAACGTGATTATTGTTTGGCTTGAGGAAAGACGCCCTAGGCTTATGCGGAAAAATTATCATTTGAGTTTTAGAAGCATTGGGAGAGATTTTCCACTTTTGCAAGTAGGAAGAAAAAATATCTAAACTTTTCTGCAATCGACTGCATATGACACGAAGGCTTTTTCCTTTTACGGAAATGCTTGTGTCATCGCAGAACAATGACTTTGTGCATCCTGGAGGCAAATCAGGAAGATCTGAAGTGAATATGTTGTACAGGACTGGCCCCAAGACTGAACCTTGAGGTACACCTGCTCTGACAGGAAATCTATCAGATTTTGAATTCTGATAGACAACCTGCAGAGTTCGATCAGTAAGATAATTTTTTAAAATTTTGATAAGGAAAATCGGAAAATTAAAAGTTTGCAATTTCGCAATCAAACCTTTATGCCAAACACTGTCGAATGCTTTTTCTATGTCTAAAAGAGCAGCTCCAGTGGAATAACCTTCAGATTTGTTAGCTCGTATCATATTAGTAACTCTGAGCAATTGATGAGTTGTGGAATGCCCATGGCGAAATCCAAACTGTTCATTTGCAAAAATTGAATTTTCGTTGATGTGTGACATCATTCTGTTAAGAATAATTCTCTCAAACAATTTACTTATTGAAGAAAGCAAACTGATTGGTCGGTAACTTGAAACTTCAGCTGGATTCTTATCCGGCTTTAAAATTGGAGTAATTTTTGCATTTTCCATAATTTGGGAAAATATGCAATTTTGAAGCAGCAATTGAAAAGTTTCACTAAAAATTCCATTGTGCTCTCAGGGAGATGTTTGATTAGTATATTAAAGATTCCATCGTCACCAGGTGCTTTCATATTTTTGAAATTTTTAATAATTGATTTAATCTCATTCAAGTTAGTTTCAATTATTTCTACAGGTAAAAAATTCTGGGAAGAAATTAAATCAAATTGACGTGTGCCTTCATTTTCAATTGGACTCACAAAATTCAAATTTGAGTTATGAACACTCTCAAACTGCTGAGCAAGTCTTTGAGCCTTTTGTTCATTGGATACAAGAAAACGTTCACCATCTTTTAAAACTGGAATAGGCTTTGAAGGTTTCTTAAGAATCTTCGACAGCTTCCAAAATGGTTTTGAATATGGTTTCAATTTTTCAACTTTAGTCTCAAAATTTTGATTTCTCAGAAGAGTAAATCTATGTTTAATCTCTTTTTGTAAATCTTTATAAATAGTTTTAAAAACAGGGTCACGAGAACGTTGATATTGACGTCTGCGGACATTTTTCAAAAGAATTAGAAGTTGAAGATTTTCGTCAATTATTGATGAATCAAATTTCACTTGAGCCTTTGGAACAGAATAATTCCTGGCATCAACAATTGCACATTTTAATGCTTCCAAAGCGGAATCAATATTCACTTCGTTTTGCAAATCAAGCTCATTATTGAAATTTCTCTCAATATGAGTTTTGTATCTTTCCCAATTAGCCTTGTTATTATTAAAAACAGAGCTCATAGGGTTTAAAACTGATTCATGTGATAAAGAAAAAGTTATTGGAAGATGGTCAGAATAAAAGTCAGCATGTGTGATCAAATCACTACACACATGACTTTGATCTGTTAGCACCAAATCAATTGTTGAAGGGTTTCTTACAGAAGAAAAGCATGTAGGACTATTCGGAGACAAAATAGAATAGTATCCTGAAGAACAATCATTGAATAAAATTTTTCCATTGGAATTACTTTGAGAATTATTCCATGAACGATGTTTAGCGTTAAAATCGCCGATTATGAAAAATTTCGAACGATTTCTGGTGAGTTATTGTAAATCACCTTTAAAATAATTTTTGAGCTCGCGTGTGCATTGAAATGGTAAATATGCTGCGGCAATAAATAAAATCCCAAGTTCAGTTTGAACTTCAATTCCCAAAGTTTCAATAACTTTCGTCTCAAGATGGGGAAGAGCACGATGTTTGATTCGGCGATGAATAACAATTGCAACTCCACCGCCGGAACCCTGAATCCTATCATATCTATGAACCACGTAATTGGGATCATATTTTAATTTTATGTTAGGTTTCAAAAATGTTTCAGTAATAATTGCAATATGCACATTATTTACTGTTAAAAAATTAAAAAGCTCATTCTCATTGGCCTTCATTGAGCGAGCATTCCAATTTAATATTTTAATTGTTTTATTTAAAATCATTGCTAAATTTTAAATTAGAAACAATTTTAATAGTAAAATTTGTGCCTATTTGAATGGCTTCAAACATTGATTTTGCCTGCAACATGGCGTTCATAAGATCGAACATTGCCTGTTGCAAAAAAGGAAGTTTACCTGCCGTAATAGGCCCCAGGCAGTTGACATTAGAAAAAATATTTTCGGTAGCAATATTAGCTGGAGTGATAGGTGTACAATTATTTTCTAGCGTGTTTTGCTTACCCATATTAACGGTCATTTTCGAACTACCAACACTAGGCGGTATAATGTTCGAACTACCTGTAACCTGTGCATAAGTTAAACGGGTATGCAAAGGAGTAGGTAAACTATGCGTCACTGGTACGCTTGGAGAATTTTGTTTTGAAGTTGGTTTTAATTGAGAAATTGAATTTTGTTTACCTTGCCTTGCCTTAACAATTGCTAACCGGACTGGGCATTGATAAAAATTTGACATATGGTTGCCGTTACAATTCGCACAGCGAAAATTTTTACTCTCTTTCACAGGACATGTGTCCTTTTTGTGAGAAGAGTCTCCACAATAAAGACATTTTTGGTTCATGTTACAGAATTTAGAACCATGGCCATAACGTTGGCAAGTACGGCATTGGGTGATATGCTTTTCACCTCCGCCATACTTCCTATAAGTTTCCCACTTTACACGCACATTATACAAAGCATGTGCTTTTTCAAAAAATTTTAAGTTGTTAACCTCATTGCGGTTAAAATGAATTAAATAATTAACAAGGGAAATTCCAGTTCTCTGACTGTTTTCGCCTTGTGATCTTTGTTTCATTAGAATTACTTGGGTAGGGGCTATGCCAAGTAATTCTGTTAAAGTAAGTTTGATCTCATCAACGGTTTGATCGTTGGTGAGACCTTTCAAGACAACCTTGAACGGCTTGGCGTTCTTGGTGTCATATGTAAAAAATTTGTACATCTTGTCAGTTAAATACTGAACAAGACGATCACGACCCTTTACTGAGTCGGCTAATAAGCGGCATTCACCTCTACGGCCAATTTGATAGGTAACTTTAACGTCAGAAACAAACGTTGAAAGTTCCTTTTTGAATATATTAAATTCAGAAGAAATAGTTACCACAATAGGTGGAACTTTCTCCTTTTTTAAAGATTTTATATTTTGTATAGTTTCATTATTGGTAACTTCCATTTCACCAGCTTCTTGCTCAGGCAAAATATCAAAAGGATTGTCACTACAGACACTCGATGTGTCAGAAAGAGATGCCTCTCTTTTCCTCCCCGCAGCGATGCGAGGTTTCTTTTTCCGTCCAGCCATTTCAGGTGATACGAAAAAAGTTAAAACAAATGTTAAATTCAAAAGTAGGTAGTCTTGAGAAAGACTGATGGGAAATAACTTTCAGGTAGTCTTTAAAAGGCACACTGACAAAACACAAACTTTGAAGCTATAGGCAGTCAAAGACCAGTCCACAAGCAACCGAAAAAACGTCTGATCTGTAGGACAGTTCAAGACGCACTGGGGCTTCAAACATTGATTTTGCCTGCAACATGGCGTTCATAAGATCGAACATTGCCTGTTGCAAAAAAGAAAGTTTACCTACCGTAATAGGCCCCAGGCAGTTGACATTAGAAAAAATATTTTCGGCAACAATATTAGCTGGAGTGATAGGTGTACTATTATTTTCTAGCGTGTTTTGCTTACCCATATTAACGGTCATTTTCGAACTACCAACACTAGGCGGTATAATGTTCGAACTACCTGTAACCTGTGCATAAGTTAAACGGGTATGCAAAGGAGTAGGTAAACTATGCGTCACTGGTACGCTTGGAGAATTTTGTTTTGAAGTTGGTTTTAATTGAGAAATTAAATTTTGTTTACCTTGCCTTGCCTTGACAATTGCTAACCGGACTGGGCATTGATAAAAATTTGACATATGGTTGCCGTTACAATTCGCACAGCGAAAATTTTTATTCTCTTTCACAGGACATGTGTCCTTTTTGTGAGAAGAGTCTCCACAATTAAGACATTTTTGGTCCATGTTACAGAATTTGGAACCATGGCCATAACGTTGGCAAGTACGGCATTGGGTGATATGCTTTTCACCTCCGCCATACTTCCTATAAGTTTCCCACTTTACACGCACATTATACAAAGCATGTGCTTTTTCAAAAAATTTTAAGTTGTTAACCTCATTGCGGTTAAAATGAATTAAATAATTAACAAGGGAAATTCCAGTTCTCTGACTGTTTTCGCCTCGTGATTTTTGTTTCATTAGAATTACTTGGGTAGGGGCTATGCCAAGTAATTCTGTTAAAGTAAGTTTGATCTCATCAACGGTTTGATCGTTGGTGAGACCTTTCAAGACAACCTTGAACGGCTTGGCGTTCTTGGTGTCATATGTAAAAAATTTGTACATCTTGTCAGTTAAATACTGGACAAGACGATCACGACCCTTTACTGAGTCGGCTAATAAGCGGCATTCACCTCTACGGCCAACTTGATAGGTAACTTTAACGTCAGAAACAAACGTTGAAAGTTCCTTTTTGAATATATTAAATTCAGAAGAAATAGTTACCACAATAGGTGGAACTTTCTCCTTTTTTAAAGATTTTATATTTTGTATAGTTTCATTATTAACAACTTCCATTTCACCAGCTTCTTGCTCAGGCAAAATATCAAAAGGATTGTCACTACAGACACTCGAAGTGTCAGAAAGAGATGCCTCTCTTTTCGTCCCCGCAGCGATGCGAGGTTTCTTTTTCCGTCCAGCCATTTCAGGTGGTACGAAAAAAGTTAAAACAAATGTTAAATTCAAAAGTAGGTAGTCTTGAGAAAGACTGATGGGAAATAACTTTCAGGTAGTCTTTAAAAGACACACTGACAAAACACAAACTTTGAAGCTATAGGCAGTCAAAGACCAGTCCACAAGCAACCGAAAAAACGTCTGACCTGTAGGACAGTTCAAGACGCACTGTTGTCAACACCGATCGTACGCGGCTTTGGATGAGCATAGTACTGGCACCTGCCGATGTTAGTGCTAGTGGGTTATCTAGAACATATCGACAGTCGTTCATATACTAAGGTCGTTTTTTACGCGGGGGATGTGTTCCAAATTTGTATGGGCCCGCGTAAAAAACGACTTTTTAGAGTTGCAAATATAACAAAGAAAATCGTCCTAAAACGTTAAAACCTCGTTATAATATGATAGTGGCCAATCTAGAGACCAAAATTCAATATTTTAAATTCTGAGTGTTTACACCAATAATTGTGATTTTTTTTTTAAAACTGATATATGATCACTCGTGGCCTAAAACGGAAAACGTGATTGAAATGAGGTCGATATCTTGTACCGTTTTTAGGTAATGGAGGAAAGCAACCCGCGTAAAAAAAACGCGGAAAAAGCGACTTTACTGTATACGACATACAGTTGTCGCTGCCGTTGAAAGCTTTTCTGTTTTATTATTCAGGGGGTAGTTGTAGTAGCATATTCCTGAGGCGAGAAAATATCGAATTTTAATTCTATTCAGGGCTCACACCTTTGGGCATTTACCATGCGTTTCAACCGTTCCCTACAGTTCTAAGGCCCATTCCCGACCTTCAGGCATCATTCCGGTTTCTAAAATACCCAACAGTCGAATACAGTTGCGTAGTTGGTTACCAAAATATTATTATATTTATCGAAACAAAAAATTGTTCTTTATTATTATCAGGCTGTAATTTATTCAAAGAGTTAAAACGTATGTGCTAATAGATTTTAACATATAATAGATTTTGTATGAGAAAGACCAGATCACACCCCTAGGTGTATTAATTTAGGTTTTTTTTTTTTCAAACAATCGGTGAACGGCAAAACTACATTTCCGGAAATGATTCGACCGAAGATCGAGAAATTTACGCTCGCATGTCTACGTGAAACTTCACTTATTTTGAGGAAATTTACGTAAAACACACGGAGGCTTGTCAACTACAAATACCTGCTAATTGATCAACATTTGTATTTCGCAGCAAATCTGCACATATAGTATCCCTGCTGTTTTCATACTGTTTCACCTAGAAATACTCAGAGGAAGAGATTCGCGGTGAAAAAAATCGCCAATTCGGCAGCTGGGTTTCATATGTCAGAGGTGTCAGATCTTTTCTCAAAGCGCAATGTTGACTAACATTCGACTTGTATGATCGGTGGTGACGGTGAAAGTCCCTAAGAACAGTGAAGTGCTTCGCGAAAACTGTTAAGGTGATATATTTTATGTTTATGTTTAATTTTATACACCTTCACTTATTTTGTTACCTATACACAAGGTTTGTTGAACTCCGGGTAAAAATCACTCACAGCATTCTTAATTCATTCATTGGCAATAGAACAAAAAATCGTATAGAAATAAACACGTTCTTTTTTGTACCTGATTGCAATACCTCTTAATGTGGTGTTACCTTTCTTGTTCGTTTGGCTCCAATTTTGACGGTTTGTTTGGCTCACCGCATATCTCTCCCTTTGAGTATCTCTAGTTTCACCATACTCATCACTACACGAAAGCCTTCTGGGAAAAAATCATCTTGATGGTCTACCAGCGCCGCGTACGGTCGGTGTTGACAACAAGAGGTAAACAATGTTCAAAAGTTCAAATAATAGTTTTTTAATTATTTTATTATGAAGTATGCCCACAAAAACTACATTTTCGTGAACCACAAATTAAGAGCTTTCGTTTGATGTATATATCATCGTTGTCCGATTCATTTGAAGTGAAAACATTTTCAGATATTGCTTGACTCAGTTTTCTGAAAATTTCTCAGAAATTATTCAACCACAAATTACCACAAATTGGATTTCGAAACCACAAATTAACCACTAAATATTGGTGCTAGAAGAATTAAAAAAAAAAAACTTTGTCAAGCCATCTTAAAATGAGCTTTAGTTCTTAGTCCAAGGATGCTGCTGATGGAGTCGCATATCGACGACATAGAAAGCCGAGACATTAACTGCAGCATCTTTGCTGATTTTTGAAAATCCGTCAATATTTAGTTCCTCTTCTTAAAACAATTCGCAATCCAAATCTTCTCCACATGTTACAATAACCAAGCATTTTTATTTACGTTTTGTCACAATTTTTGTATTGATTGGATTGAGAGACACTAAAAATTAATGAAATTGCGCTGTCATTCATAAATGAACATGCACAGTAACACAAAATTAAAGAACATTATGCTTTTTTAGCGAGAAAAAAATTGTCATATATTTTATCTAAAGCAAATCTTAAGCAAAAAAAGGGATCGTAGAACTATAAATGAACGATGCAAACATTATAAATGGTTCTGAGTTGATCTCTGTGGTTAGGTATGTGACTTTTTTATTTTTTTTTTTAGTTGAAATGTGTGACATACACTCAAGCTAACCCCCATATGTCACAAAATGTCACAATAATTGAAACCCCCTGCCCCCCCCCCCCCCCCCTAAACGCGTGACATCATTAATGAATGGTCCCTTATACGTTATGTTTTTCTACGTTCTAACCACAACTTGCGGTAATTTCTCAACGTGTCTGACTTTAAAAGCATTTTTAACGTAGGACTACGTTTTTCTTTAGCCTACCACATAGGGATGTAAATAGGAAAACTATAAACGAAAAGGGGACGAAAATTGTCCCTTTTTAAATGCTCGGTTTGTTTTCAACCGATTTCCTTCATTTTTGCAGCAATTGATTGGAAAATTATACACGCATCCACCCAAATGTAGAAAATTATTGATTGATTTTGCGAACTATTGTACTATTGATAATTGTCAAGCCTTGTTGAAATGAAAATTACGTCATCTGATTGGTCGCTCGCTGCCTTTCCCTAAAAAGGTCGACAGAATAGTATAGCTAATTAGCTGCAGTGTAGCGAATTGCGGAAGTAGCAGTAGCGGGTTGCGCCAGTACGCAAATCACAGTACACAGCAGCAGCGAGGTAGCACCAAACGTCTCGATTTGCCAGTTAAGGGCTTCGGCCTTCTGCCCGCAATAAAGTTTTGCTTTATCTTGGCAACAGCACATTCTGTGCTGAATCCAAGAAAACATAATCTGTCACGGCCGTCTTATTTACTGAATGCGAAAATAGCTTTTACAGATTTTGAACAGCAGAATGCCTTTCTCAAGGCAAATAATCAAGTAATTGAAGGTTAATAATTTTTGGCAATAACACAATCATTCTGTGCTGGATCCTAGCAATCAAATCCTGTCGCGGTCAAAAAATTTGCTCTATTTATTTACTGTTGGGGCAGCACGAAAGCTGCGATCAGCATAACCGATTTTGAGCAACAAACTGCCCTGTCCTGTTAGAACGCCTCAACAAAGGCGATCAATTCGACTTTACAGGAATAAATTGAAATCGATTCAATCAATCTGCATGAACAGAATTTCGTCGTATCCCAGCTGCTCAGTTACAACATGATGCAACACGCAACAGCGAGCAAACGAAATGGCTTGCTTGATCACAAGCCGTAATACGATACGAGTTAAAATCGTTGCGTGCATGAGAGCACCATAGGTGTTTATTCGCTGGATACAAAAATCAAATGCGAATTGTGGAATAATTCGTCTAAAGAAAATTACAGAATGGGAAAACTGAACAGAAAGACGTGGCCTATTTCGTAGCAACCTTCGGCTATAAAAGAGTGTCCCTGGCAAAATCAGTTACATTCTTTAGTTGGAAGGTGAACTGGACGGACGTCCAGTCCACAACGTTGACAGTGGCAGGAGCGGATACCAACAGTAGCAGCGGGTTGCGCCTGTAGCTGCTTTCGGATTAAACAAATCACTTGGCCGGTGGTTGGTCACATGTCTCAGGAGCAGCGTGTGTCGTCAGAGGGCCGTTATTTCCTCACTGTTGGGGCAGCATAAAAATTGCCATCAGCAAATCAAATTTTACACAGCAAAATGCCTTTTTCAAGACAAATAAACACGTCATTGAAGGTTAATAATTTCTGTGCTGGATCCTAGCAATTTAAATCTGTCGCGGCAACAGCGAGCAAACGAAATCGCTTGAAGCCGCAATACGATACGGGTTGCGTGTGTAAGAGCACAATCGGTGTTATTCCGCTGGATACAAAGATTAAATGCGAATTGTGGAATTATTCGTCTGAAGAACATGAGACAATGGTAAAACTTAGAAATGAGGCGTGGCCTATTTCATAGTAACCTTCGGCTATAAACGAGTTTCCTTGGTAAAATCAGTTACATTTTTTAGTCGGAAGGTAAACTGACGGACCGTCCATAACGTTGACAGTAGCAGGAGCGGATTGCAGCAGTAGCAGCGGGTTGCTTTGTAGCTGAGTTACGATTAAACAAATTACTTGCGCGGTGGTTGGTCACATGTCTCAGTAGCAGCGCGGTTCGCAGCATGTGTCGTCAGAGTACCGTTAAGCCCCCATTGTTGGGGCAGCACAAAAGTTGCCATCAGCATATCCGATTTTGAATAGCAATATGCCTTTTGAACTAGTAATTGAAGGTTAATTATTTTTGACAATACAAGCAAGTAATCTGTGCTGTATCCTTAGAATCAAATTCTGTCGCGGCCGTCTAATTTACTGAATGGAAATGGAAACAGCTTTCACAGTGCGTGTGCCTTTATTGATTTTGAACAGCAAACTGTGCCTTTCTTAAGGCAAAAAAAAAACAAATGATCGAAGATTAATCGTATTTTCGAAAGATCTCGAGCGCCAGATTTTAACAGGAATTTCTTTCAGTTTGTTCATTGACATCGTATTTTTTCATATGCGAATTAGAAGCCTATAGCACTGAAATTGCAAAAATACATCGAATTTAAAGCGTCACTGCATGTTTATTATTTTTTTTATTCGCTGTTATTCTCGTTCATGTTAAGCTAGCAACATTTAATACAGTAGTAATAAACCCTTTTCTAACCTTATGGCTGTTTTAGTTCAAGGTAAAACGCTCACTTAGCATGTGAAAAAGTACGGGGATATTGCTCAGTTGAAATGGGTCGATAGATGTGGAATTTTCTTAACCATGTGAGTTCCAGATCACACAGCCGTATATTTTGTACTCCAGCACGGCACAAAACGTGCAAAGTATTGTATTATTCTCGTACAGTAGACTTCCAGAGTTCATTCAATGAAAAGTTTCTCGATTCGAGCAAGCAAAAGTAGATTTTAAGACTCGTTAATGAAACAATGCAAACCAACCATTTGTTATTTTGTACTCCAGCACGGCACAAAACGTGCAAAGTATTGTATTATTCTCGTACAGTAGACTTCCAGAGTTCATTCAATGAAAAGTTTCTCGATTCGAGCAAGCAAAAGTAGATTTTAAGACTCGTTAATGAAACAATGCAAACCAACCATTTGTTAAAGGGGGGGTTTCTCTCGAAACCATGTTTTTCAACTGGTGGTACGTTTTTCTCAGCATCTACTGCGTCGATTTGACTGAAATTGTTTTACAGCTGCTTGTAAAATTTTAGCCAAATCGGTTCGGTAGATGCTGAGAAAAACGTACCACCAGTTGAAAAACACTGCCAATAGCGTAATACTCACTATATTTGCACCCACGGTACATAAAATACATCTTCAAATATACCTTAATCAATAGCCAAAATTCCCGAACACTTCACCTTTCTTTAAACACCTAATTTTCCAAATATAACGAAAATTTATTATTTTTCAACTTTTCAGAGTACAGTCCACTCTTAATACTGTGCGTAGTTCTACGTCGGTTATACGGTCGTGTCTTGGAAGTAACCTCCTACTTTTTTTTAAATTTGGGATAAATAGGTTCATTAGGAGGACGGTATGTGCAGTAGGGAAAGCGAAAAATAAGCGAACTGGAAATATGATACATATTTGGAAAAGTATACCGCATCCCTACGGGACTTGAACCCGCAATCTCCCTGTCTCCGACATGGTGGGTTGACCAATTGAACTACGGAGTCAGCTGATGCTGATAACTCTTATGGACCTGTGTGGTCGAGACCAAAGTCAGTCTGACTGAGTCGTGCTTGCAAGTGCGACACAACAACGAAAGGGGCTCCGTAGGGCTGAATTTTTCGAACTAAATTTTTATTTTTAACAACGGCTTTTACCATGGGCGCAACTAAGGGAAATTTCTAGGGGGCCTAGTTTTCATACATTTCATTTAAAAAAAATAGGAAAAAGAGTTACAATGCGCCTATTTGAAAACGCATAAAATAGTGTCGTAACAAAAGACAAAATCACTTCAATCGGAAATAAATCTCCGAAGATGTATTGAATATCTTGACCACCTCTTTCAGCTGACACTGATTCGATATTGAGGAGAACCAGGTTTGGTAAACGACTGGGCAGTGCGTACCAACAGTACACCTGTGCTAGTCGGCATAAAATAGATCCCAGTGTGGTTCAAGGCATAATGCCATATTCTTAATTCCACGTGAAACCGACTGGAATACGAGCAACCAAGAGAAGATTGGGAAACCGGTGGGAACTTGGCCGTATGCTGACAGGGAAGCGGTAGTTGTTTTCCTTGGAGAGCAGCTTGTCTGAGCGTCTGTTTTCCAGGATAGGGGCGGCTCGAACAGCAACTGATCCGAAGTGAACGGTGAACTATGAAATGCGGTGTCTCGCCTCTACACCCAAGACGGCGGCCTCGTCGCGAGACTAGGTATCGCAGCCCTAGTAAAGCAGCATGTTTAAATAAACATACTACGAACAATCAAGAATTGAAAACGAACCGGAATTACCCGCAATGATCTAGTGACGAAATGAGGACGACGATTAGAAGCTCGGTACATGTAACAGTAGATCGCTTAACGCCCCGGTACCAAAGGGGCAAAGTATTGATGAGACCTAGGTTTGAGAATCGATCCTGGGCACAGTACTAGTTCTCAGCCAATGAATGATGACATCTCAATTTGTGATGATTTTGATGCTCTACTAAGCAGTATGGAATGTATTTTTATTGACTACAATTATTCTCTGGGAAGTTTTAGGGGGGGGGGCTTAAAACTTTCTAGAGGGGGCTGTAGCCCCCCCTAGCCCCCCGTAGTTGCGCCCATGGCTTTTACCCGTTAACACACAAGTTCATTAAGCAGACAGTAAAGCCAAATCTGTATCATATTTCCAGTTCGCTTATTTTTCGCTTTCCCTACTGCACATACTGTCTGCTTAATGAACTTGTGTGTTAACGGGTAAAAGCCACTGTTAAAAATAGAAATTTAGTTGGGATAGATAATTTATTTTTTTATACCGGTGTAAAACTTATTTGTAAGAAATGCGATTGCAAAAAACAACATAAACTGGGAGTTTTCCTGAAATATCATGAAGACGACTATACTCAGGGATGTGCACAAACCGATCAAAATTACATCAAAAATGGTTATTTGCCGTCAAAACGTAAAATTCATGTACAAATATGGAGTTCAAAAATGTACAAAAAGTTGTCCTAGCTTCGGCTGGACATATACTTAAAGTGGAACGATACAGAGAAGATTAGCATGGCCCCTGCGCAAGGATGACACGCAAAATCGTGAAGCGTTCCACATTTTTTGTGGTCCCCGTGGTTCTGTGGTTAGCGATGTCGGACGGCTAGCTCTCCCACACGGTTGTTATATCGGGTTCGATTCCCGATCGATTCGAGGATCTTTTCGAGCTGGAAATTTTCTCGACTCAGCACTGGGGCACGTTGTATCGTTGTACTTATCCTACACATACAAAATGTGCCAAAAACATTATCGATAACGAATTCTCTCGATAAAAAAAAGTTGTTCTTCAAAAATCAATTGCGACTAATTTTTTAAAGCTTCTAAAGACATCAATCAAAGAAATAGTTATCGGTTTCCGTTATACTCTACTAAATTTTTTGGAAATAAATATTGAAATTCAGTCCGCAAACATATATTTCGACTGTGACGTACAGTCTTCCTCAGTGCTTATGTGGACTGGTAACGGAAACCGATAACTATTTCTTTGATTGATCTCAATCACCCTGCTAAGACGCTCGTTATTGATTTTCTAGATTTTTCTAAAGACATGTTTTGAAAATTTCTTCTGCGTCGTTTTCAACAACAAACTTTGAGTCAGAATTTTCTAAATACCTGGCGAAGGGTCTTGTATCCTCTAGTTAAAAATACGTACAAAGTTCATCAGAATAAGCGTTTTTTCGTCATTTTTAGCTCAATTTAGTTTTTTTTTTTTTTTTTTAAAGGGGTAAATTAGTAAAAAAAAATTAGTAAAATAAAAAATTAGTAAATTAGTAAATAATGAGTATGTGTGTCCAATCACAAATGGTGACTTCTCAACACTGTTAGAAATTTGTAATTTTAATTGTTAGGATTTGTTTGCTTTCGCAATTAGGACTTATCATTCGTAGGGATTTAAACCTACTTGTCAGAAAAGGGGAAGTAAACTTACAACTAACTTAATTGCTAACTTATTGGCTATAAAGAGAGCTTATCGTAGCAATTGAGGATTGCAACGATTTTTGTCGAAAATTGTTAATAATTTTATTTGACATAGCTTCTAATGGTTCAACACCAGTAAGTCTATGTAATTCGAGTGTACCAAACCAAGGAGGACGCTTCAAAATCATTTTCAGAATTTTATTCTGAATCCTTTGAAGCGTTTTCTTCCTTGTTGAACAGCAACTTGACCAGATCGGTACAGCATAAAGCATTGCTGGTCTAAAAATTTGTTTGTAAATCAAAAGTTTGTTCTTTAAACAAAGTTTAGAATTCCTGTTAATGAGAGGATATAAACATCTCGTATATTTGATGCACTTGGCTTGTATACTCTCAATGTGCTCTTTGAAAATAAGTTTTTTATTATAAATTAGTCCCAAGTACTTAACCTTGTTGGACCAACTTAAAATAACCCCATTCATCTTGACAACGTGATTATTGTTTGGCTTGAGGAAAGAAGCCCTAGGCTTATGCGGAAAAATTATCATTTGAGTTTTAGAAGCATTGGGGGAGATTTTCCACTTTTGCAAGTAGGAAGAAAAAATATCTAAACTTTTCTGCAATCGACTGCATATGACACGAAGACTTTTTCCTTTTACGGAAATGCTTGTGTCATCGCAGAACAATGACTTTGTGCATCCTGGAGGCAAATCAGGAAGATCTGAAGTGAATATGTTGTACAGGACTGGACCCAAGACTGAACCTTGAGGTACACCTGCTCTGACAGGAAATCTATCAGATTTTGAATTCTGATAGACAACCTGCAGAGTTTGATCAGTAAGATAATTTTTTAAAATTTTGATTAGGAAAATTGAAAAATTAAAAGTTTGCAATTTCGCAATCAAACCTTTATGCCAAACACTGTCGAATGCTTTTTCTATGTCTAAAAGAGCAGCTCCAGTGGAATAACCTTCAGATTTGTTAGCTCGTATCATATTAGTAACTCTGAGCAATTGATGAGTATGAGTTGTGGAATGCCCATGGCGAAATCCAAACTGTTCATTTGCAAAAATTGAATTTTCGTTGATGTGTGACATCATTCTGTTAAGAATAACTCTCTCAAACAGTTTACTTATTGAAGAAAGCAAACTGATTGGTCGATAACTTGAAACTTCAGCTGGGTTCTTATCCGGTTTTAAAATGGGAGTAATTTTTGCATTTTTCCATAATTTGGGAAAATATGCAATTTTGAAGCAGCAATTGAAAATTTTTACTAAAAATTCCATTGTGCTCTCAGGGAGATGTTTGATTAGTATATTAAAGATTCCATCGTCACCAGGTGCTTTCATATTTTTGAAATTTTTAATAATTGATTTAATCTCATTCAAGTTAGTTTCAATTATTTCTGCAGGTAAAAAATTCTGGGAAGAAATTAGATCAAATTGACGTGTGACTTCATTTTCAATTGGACTCACAAAATTCAAATTTGAGTTATGAACACTCTCAAACTGCTGAGCAAGTCTTTGAGCCTTTTGTTAGCTCAATTTAGTTTATTTTTGCTTTTCAAAGCCTTCTGAAGCGATTTTTCGATAAATTCTGGCCAATCTGAACTCGATTTGGAATCTTTCTCTAATTCGGCCTTTGTTGGCTTATAGAATACGAGACTTCTTTATATAAACGTCTTCCTTTTTGAGATTAGTTTGCTTCTTCGAACTTTACTTCTGGTCTTCAGCAGCAATTCTTTTGGGTGTTTTTTCATTTCTAGAAGAGTTTTTCGCTATTTTAATCCTAATTCGGCATCATAAAATGTGTCTTTCGGTTTTCAAATCGGCTTATCGCCATTCTTTTTCTTGTTTTGTGGGTTTCGAAAATATTTATTCACCTTTATGAAGTCAACTTCAGATTTATTTTTGAACTTATTCTGGTTTTAGGTAATTCTTAATCACTGTGAGCCATATTTAGAATAATTTTTTCCACCTTTTCTATACTGGTCTTAAGAGTGATTTTTTACGTTCCAAACATTAACTTGGTTTGTTCTGACCTTGGCGTTTACAGATTTTTATAGATTTATCTTATTTCGATCCCAAATCGGATCATTTCTATCTTGGCTTTGTCTGATCGCCAACTTGAGTTTGCTTTTCGACTTTCTTGTTTGGATTTTCTAGTTTTTAGTAACGTTTTTTCGTCATTTTAAGTTCAATCTCAAACGTCATATTATCGTGTTTCTGAGTTCAACTTTGTTCAGAGTTTTTTTTTATCTAGAAGTGTTTTTCTCTATTCTGATCAAATCTAAGAATACACTGGCCAACAGGTTCACTCCAAAATGAACTGTGAGTTTCCTCGTAAACTTAACGTTAAAACGACGAACCCGGCGAGCAATGTCTATACGACACTTCACGTGAGGGCTGCGTTTTGGTAATGGTTAAGGGCACCAAAATTCATAGGAATGGTTGAAAATCTATAATCTTTCATTTCTTTCGGCTTAGGCTATTGGAATGCTCTTTTTTTCCATTTTATCGACCAGTGTTATTTCGTTTTTAGTCTTAAAGTGATATTTTGAACCTAAAAAGCATTTTTCGACGTAACTCTGAATTCAATTCACGTCTTTTTTGTTTTTTTTTTTACCTTGGGAAACGTTTTTCTAGCCTTTAAAGCGATTCTTCACCATTGTTTGATTTTATTTCCTGGTCTTCAGAAACCTTTTGTCTCTTTTCTGAACTTTATTCGGGATTTATTTCTGGCCTTTCTAAACTGGCCTGAAACCGTTTTTTTTTCCATTACAAAACTAATTTGAAATAACCCAATTTTTTTCGCAATGGTGGGCTTAATGTGGAATAGCTCTTTCTGACTTCAGAAGCCTTCTTGGCAGGTTTAATATCAAATCGAGTTCATTTTTTCTATCTTCTCTGGTTCAAAAACGGGGTTTCATTGTTCTGAACCTAATTATGGATTACTTTAATTTGCTTTTTTTTGTCTTCTAGAAGCGTTCGTTGTTCTGAGCTTAATTTAATTTTTTTTTCAACATAAGAAACTTGTGTCGTGTTGCTGAGCTAAATTTTGGAAAAGTTTTTGGGCCCTTTCTACCCTTTCTAGCGAATTTTTTTTTGTTTTAGATATTTTTTTTACTTTTTTGGCCCTAAGATGCATATTTTCTCCATTCTGATTTGAGTTTTGAGTCATTTTTCTTTTTAGCGTTTTTTGGACATTTTTGCCATTGTGGATAGGATTTTGTGTATTTTTTTTTGCGTGGAATATTCATGCTTTGTTATTCCTAGCTCAATTTATGCAAATTATGCATTTAGAGGTGCTAATGTACAGCTAAAAAAATATATATATAATATATATTTAAATGCTTACGTCTTTCCAAATCTAGTTTCAAACTTTAAACTAATTATTTTTTTTCTATTTCCATGTTCCAGAGCCCCTCCCATCGCCGGGGATCAATGCGACGTCCTTCGCGGACAGCATGTCCAATCTGAGCGACATCTCCTCGACAACGGCTATCCTCAACGGGGGCAATGCTTTGTCTGGCAGTGCCAGCAATAGTGCCATTGCGGCCGCAGCAGCTGCAGCGGCTGCTGGTGGAACTGGCAGTGGATCCCAGGCCGGTTCCAGCCGGCCGCGTATGGATATAGCCTGTGTAATTGACACTCACCAGGCGCAGCGAAAGGCCGCTTTCGAAGAGCTTAAGTTAGCATGCATTCAGGTTTGCGCCAATATGCAGCTGCTCGAGTTTGAGAAGCTGGACTTTGGCGAACTCAATTCGGTGGATTGCTTCTATAATGCTGATGTGGCCGTGGTGGATCTTAGTGTCCAAGCACAGCAGAGTACCCTTAGTTACCATCTGGGCGTCCGGGAGAGCTTCGAGATGAAAGAAAATATTGTGATTTACAACGACGTAGAAAGTGAAGCGACACTGAGGATGAAGATTTCCTGTGGTAATTATACGTTTGTGCCTTACCGGGCTGTGGAGGGGGCCGGTTGTGTAGTGACCAATCCCGGAAAAGGTGGTTATTTGGAGGAGGTTGAATCAAAGGTCGCTTTGCTGGGTCGGCTGAGAAAGATCTTTCAGGATGTGGAGATTCAATCGAAAGCTCATCTAAGGGAGAAATTTCTGGCGGACTTACGCAGTCTGAGGGACCAGTATGCCGGAAATGTGGAAGAGCTACAAAAGATGCTGCGCAATATGCGCAAGAGGTTGGACGATCCTCATGTACTGTCGAAGGAAATTGTACAAACCTACATGCTATCCCTGCGGGATGTTCAAGACTATGACGCCATGGTTCAAGTGGTAGACGATTTGCAAACGGTTCCAAACAAGCAAAACTACATTAACACCGGTAATATGAACTATCTGTACGCGTTCGCCCTGAACCGGAGAAACAAGGAAGGCGACCGAGATGCTGCGCTGAAAACATGCATCAAAGCTCTGGAAAAGAAAGAAAATCATTTCCCGGATATGCTCTGCTTGTGTGGTCGAATCTACAAAGACATTTTTGTAGAGTCAAATCGAACCGATAAGGAATCGCTAAAAAACGCCATCACTTGGTACAGAAAAAGTTTCGAAATTCAACCGAACGAATTCGCTGGGATAAATCTGGCCACCCTCCTCGTTATCGAGGGGAAAGATTTCACGGACTCGGAACTGCAGCACATTGGAATGGTACTGAACAATCTGATCGGCAAGAAAGGATCTCTCTCCTCCATCAAAGACTACTGGAACGTGGCGACGTTCTTCGAAATCTCTGTACTAGCCGAGAACTACGCCAAAGCCATCCAAGCCGCGGAATGCATGTTCCGGCTGAAACCCCCCAAGTGGTATCTCAAATCCACGATCGGAAACATCACACTAATCGATTGCTGCCGTCGCAAATCGGAAGAATCACTAACCTCAATCGAGCAGCAAATCTTCCAATTTTGGATGGAATTTTTCCTCGAAGCCACCAACGCCGAACCTTCCTCCACGGTTCGCTTCCCCATTCTCATCCAAGAAACTCAGAAGATCCTCATGCCCTCGTACGTGGCAATTCACATGAACGCCGAGCAAAAATCAATTGACATCACAAATATCTGCCAGCAGCACGAGAAGGACAAATGCCGAAAGGTGCATGATTTCAACTTTCTCGCCAGCCAAATCAAATCGGTTAGCTTGTACAAACGGGACGAACGGTGCGCCTATCTTTACGTACAGCAAAATTCCGATGATTTCCAGATGTATTTCCCGTCGGTCCAGTGCCGGCAGCAGTTTTACGATCTGATTCTGCAGATGACAGCCGAACAGGGCTGTGGATTTATCGATCTTTCCACCGAAACTACCAACGACGAAATCAACTACGAGTACGAGTTGGACGATAAGAATCGACGGATCGTGCTGGGTCGGGGTACGTACGGCTCGGTTTATGCCGCTCGCGATCTCAACACGCAGGTGAAAATCGCCGTTAAAGAAGTGCCGGAGAAATTTAGTCATGAAGTGCAGCCGCTGCATGAGGAAATCAAACTGCACTCGCAGTTGCGCCATCGGAACATTGTTCAGTATTGGGGCTCCAAATCGGAGGATAATTTCTTCAAAATTTTCATGGAGCAGGTGCCAGGAGGCTCGCTTTCCGCTTTGCTGCGTTCCAAGTGGGGTCCGTTGAAGGATAATGAAGCGACAATCGCTTTCTACTCGAAGCAAATCCTCGAGGGCTTGAAGTATCTACACGATCAGAAGATCGTGCACCGAGATATTAAGGGAGATAATGTGTTGGTTAACACGTACAGTGGGGTGGTGAAGATTTCCGACTTTGGAACTTCGAAGCGTCTAGCTGGGATCAATCCCATCACGGAAACTTTTACCGGAACGCTGCAGTACATGGCTCCGGAGGTTATCGATCAGGGTGTGCGTGGTTATGGTCCTGCTGCTGATATTTGGTCCTTTGGGTGTACCATCGTCGAGATGGCAACCGGAAAGCCACCGTTTGTAGAACTTGGTTCTCCCCAGGCTGCCATGTTTAAGGTGGGATTCTATAAGAAGCACCCGGAAATACCGGCCGAGCTGTCGCCGGTGGCGAAGAATTTTATCAAGCGCTGCTTCGAAGTGGACGTGGATAAACGAGCGACGGCGGCCGATCTGCTGGAGGATCCGTTTTTGTCGGAGTAAGTAATGAAATTGGTATTGAGAGGTTATATAAAAATTGATGTGAAACTGTAGACCACTTGGTTGTAACACGCCCTGAAGTATGCATTTATTTTTAGTTCATGAAAACGCAGTATTCGAAAGATTTTGGAAATTTCAAAGAAATACTCTGGGATGATGATGTGTAGTACTTATGAAAAAATAATTCATTCTAGTGTAAAAAACTAGTGGATATCTATCGTAACTATTTTCCACGTTTAGTCATTCAGAAGTTAAACCTGCACCGTCCTGATTGTATCCTGATTGAATCTCGGATGTACAACCTGCAAACAAAGCGATTGCCCCAGACTGAACACTGATTGACAATCTTAAGATGTAATTGATTATTCCCGGGAAACAATATTGATTCTAATAGATCCAAGATCAATTCTCCCTGGGATTGGTGGTTAGCCTATAGGGCGCGTACTCCCGGGTGGCGGATGGGAGTGAGAGATGAAGAGAGTTGGTCATCTGTAAATTTCTTTTTTTCCTATTATGACTTCTCTTGGCTATCTCCTATGTGGGAGAATTCCACAAAATAAAATATGCTTTTAATTTTACAAAAGGCTAGTTTTGAAGAATGGATCTAACACGTGGACCAAACCACCGTTTTATTGTTTTTGTTTTTGTCTTTTTTTCTTTTTTTTTTCTCTCTTTTTCTTCTTTCTATGTTTCCTTTCTTTTTTCCTTCTACCTTTCCTAAGAATGAATCCTTGTTCATATCGTCGGTTGGATTCGGTGTTGGCGCGGCTTAGGGTTTTGCAGTTTTGAGTTTTTAATGACAAACGATGCAAAATACTATTAAATTTCATCTCACAAGGACCCGTTTTAAAATTCACAAAAAACCAGGTGTTGTAGGTGGATGTGCCTTTATGGCTCATGTTTGGAATGTCTTAAAAGGAACCACTGAGTGAGGTTGCAACTCGTATAACTTGCTCGTTATAGACCTGAACAGGTTCAATAGGGGTGGGAAGTCTTAGAATTTTGGGTTTTCACGGAGATGAAAGGGGTTTTCGATGCTGATCCTTAAACGCGGTTTTCTCAAAGCTGTGAGTTTTGAGTTGTGCCGGGGTGGAGTTCATTCTGACAGTAATGTACATTGAAGTCTTTTATATACGGGGAATGGCGCGTAAAAAACCGCATAAGTTCGAAATCCGCGTAAAAAATAAACCGGGTGAATTCTGGAGTCCGCATAAGTTCCGAAATCCGCGTAAAACGATGCGTTGAAAACCGTGTAAGGGGAGACCTTAGTGTACCGATATTTATTATATCCTTTCTTCTCTTTTCTCATTTTATATAAAATAATGAGTCGGTTTCAGGTCAAACTAGAAAGAGAGAGGGATGAAAGAAGGAGGTGAACAAAAAAAAACAAGGAGTACACTAGAACGACCAAATGAAGAACAATCTTGATACATAAGATCCTTGAAAGGATAGCAAACATGATGCATGAAGGATCAGAGATATAACAATATAGAGATATAACAAGGCAAATTAATGCGAAACGACTCGTAAATGAAAGTATGAACGACTACACATAAGGTAAAAAATCCATACAAATAAAATTTGACGGCAATCACACCACACAGGGCGAAAAGATTACCTTCACAGATGTATATATTCCTCAGTCGACATTGACTCACCTCTGCCTGTGAAGGCCGATAATACAAACAATTCATTCGTCAAAGATAACATTCTTTGACCTTTTAACACATTTAATTTTCAGATTATAACAATGGTAAGAATGGTAGAAAGTGATCAAATTTAAATAAGATTGCGTCAATGTAGCATATATGTTGTCTTCTGTCCATACATATTACATAGTAAGTGGGCCGTGTGGGGGATGGCAGCTAAACAGTGTTTTAGTGGGTGACATTACCCGTTCCGTCTGGTATGCTACAACGCAAATCTGAAGAGTCCTACTTAGTTACCCCCAGCCCTCCGGCTCCAGCAGAATTAGGCTCTCCAAAAGACAAAAAGAAAAAAGACAAAATAGATCCAAGATCAATTCCGAAGGAACAACTAGTAAGCTCACCTTCGGTTGGTGGATTTTAACTCGGCGTACGATCCATTTGGGAAATTAGCTTTGAAACATAATGTATAACGGTAGTTTTCCGATGAAATTGATCAAAACGCTGAACTGGATGGATTAAAGTCATTGGAATGCCAGGCCAACCCCATGGGTCCACGTATGGCTGGGGCCTAACTCACACTTGGTAACGCGTAGACCACGGAGGTTCCACTGCAACGCGAGGCGTCTCTCTGAAGGCCTATGTTGGACATCCGGAATCGATGCAGATGATGATGGTGATGAATACGGTGAATTATCTATTTTTATTGTTGTTGGAGTGGTTGGGAGCGGGTTGGGGATTGTCTGTGGATATATAGGGGGGTGTGCTAGAGGTTGTTCTTAGTTTCTGGGCTTTGTTCTTGATGGGGATCGGGAACGGGGGATGGGTTGTGTAGAACGGTTCCCATTATCGATGTTGTTTGTAGCTGACTGTTGTTTGTTGTGTTTTCGTTCATTGTTGCTGTTGTTTAGTTCAGCGATGGGAAAACCGAAGAAAAGTGGTGATTCGATGCCTTTAGTGTCCGCTGTGTCCATTCCGTTGGTGTCTTCTGTATTGTGAGATGTCGATGCCGCTGCAGATTCTGGGGATGTGACATTCTCCAAGCCGAGCTTGCCCACTGGCGTCTCGGTTGGGAATTCGGTCGAGGAGATGGAAATTTGACTAGCAATTGAAACGGCGGACTTGGATCTATCCCGTTTTGTATTTTTGTCGACAGTTTTGTTGGTTTTACTGCGCCTAGCTCGCTTGATTTCGGTGAAATCCATGTAGGGATCGAAGCTGTTTTCCGCCGAGTTTCCAGCGTCAGCGCTGCTCACGGTGTTGCAATGATTAAGCATATTCAGCGCAGATTTGGGTAAAGTGTACATTTCGGTTACATTGTTTGCACGTCGCTACTTGCCCGCGGTAGGTGACGAGTGACATCTCCGTATCGATATGTACGTAAGATGGGATCGGTTTGGAGAGGATCATTCGTAAAATACGAACGCCGTTAGGTACGCCAAGCCAAAAATCATTCCAGGTCTCTTCTCGCACAGAGTGAATTTGGCCGTATTCATTCATCCTTTGTACCAGTTGATGGTTGGTAATTTTCGGTCGAATGTCATGGATCCTAACCTCAATTGTGCCGTCCTCCATGGATAGAGGAATGCGATAAAGTTTTCCGTCGTGTTCCAGCTCGTGTTGCATGTTGTGACTCTGGACCGTGTTGTCTATGTTTCATTTACTTGTTTTACATTTCGGTTCAATTTTGGTCACTCGTTACAATATTTCTATTAGTTTCTTGTCATTTCCGTCAATTTGTTTATATTTTACTGGCCTTGAGGCGTGATACACTATTAGAATATTTGTGGCTTTGGTGCGATTTCGAGAGTAAAGGAGGTAGAAATAGGAAAGAGAGTCAAAAACTACAAGGTATACAGCCCTAGGGGTTGTATGGAATGGTGACGTAGGACTAAATATTTAATATATGCTAAACTAAATATTGTTATATGCTGCGCTTAACTGTTCATAGGTAACACTACCGTTTATTTTTGATAGTCGTTATTTTAAAACTAACGATGCATGAATACATGAAAATTTTACACTAGTAGTAGTTGCGAAAATTCTCATAACTCTTATCTTCAAGCATCTATAGTTCTGAAAAGAACCGATTCCATAATATTCAGTTAAAAATTCGTGCTACAGAACGCTGATAATCGCACCATGAATATTTTGAGTTGACTCGTATGCAGCTCTCGTTTCTCAATGTCGCGTACCTTTAACAGCTGCACTCCTCTCGCTTATGTGTAACAAACTAAACTGAAGCTGAATTTTCTACACGCAGTCTTTTGTATCGAGTTCAGAGCAGATTTCTGCAATTAAGGCGTGGCTACGTAGCTTCGAGAAAGAGGAACAAACCAAAACACCTTCGATACTACTGAGAAAGGTTACTACAAAAGAAAGGTTTTGCTTTCCCGATGCGCAAATCACTCTGGTTCTTAGATTAACTAATTTTCGTTTCTAACATTTGACTGATAACGGTGTTCGAGTGAACACAAACGAACAATTAAACCGGAAAATCACTCAATTTAGCAGTGCAAATTCTTGAAATGAGGGTTATATCTTGTTGTGATAAACTATTCATAGGTAACACTACCGTTTATATTTGGTGCGTCCTGGTCGTTATTGTAAAAATGATTATTTAGAAATAGATAAAAATTTCACACTAGTAGTAGTTGTGAAAATTCTCATAACTCTTATCTTCATCATTTTATAGTTCTGAAAAGAACCGATTCGATAATCTTCAGCTCGAAATGTATGCTACAGAATGCTGATAATCACACCACCACCGGTAGCATCGATTATTTTGTTGGCCGCGTATAAAATTTGCTCTCCGCTGTGCCCTCCAGCAGCTGTGCCAGCAAAATATCCTGCAGCGTACGATGGTTATTGTTGCTGCCATGTGCAGAATACAGGTAACATGCTTCGCGGTGCCTGGAAGTTGACTCGTATGCAACTCTCGTTTCTCAATGTCGCAAAGCTTTAACAGCTGCACCGCAATCGCTATTGTGGAACAAACTAAACTGAAGCTGAATTTTCCACACGCAGTCTTTTGTATCGAGTTCAGCGTAGATTTTTACCATTAAGGCGTGGCCACGTAGCTTATAGAAAGAAAGAGAAACAAACCAATACATCTTCAATACTACTGAGTGATTTTCATAAGCATCAAAAGAAAGTTTTTGCTTTCCCGCTGCGAAAATCACTCTGGTTCTTAGATTAACTAGTTTTCGTTGCTAATATTTGACTGATAACGGTGTTCGAGTGAACACAAACAAACAATTAAACCGGAAAATCACTCAATTTAGCAGTGAAAATTCTTGAAATGAGGGTTATGTCTTGTTGTGATAAACTATTCATAGGCAACACTACCGTTTATTTTTGGTGCGCCCTGGTCGTTATTGTAAAAATGATTATTGAGAAATAGATGGACATTTCACACTAGGAGTAGTTGTGAAAGTTCTCGTAACTCTTATCTTCAAGCATTTATAGTTCTAAAAAGAACCGATTCGATAATCTTCAGCTCGAAATGTATGCTACAGAATGCTGATAATCACACCACCACCAGCTGTGCCCTCCAGCAGCTGTGCCAGCAAAATATCCTGCAGCGTACAATGGTTATTATTGCTGCCGTGTGCAGAATACAGGTAACATACTCCGCGGTGCCTGGAAGTTGACTCGTATGCAGCTCTCGTTTCTCAATGTCGCAAAAGTGCTGCACCGCACTCGCTATTGTGGAACAAACTAAACTGAAGCTAAATTTTCCACACGCAGTCTTTTGTATCGAGTTCAGCGTAGATTTTTACCATTAAGGCGTGGCCACACAGCTTGGAGAAAGCGGAACAAACCAAAACACTTTGTTGAGTCAAAATATGTGGGCAGTGGAATTTATTTCGTCCATGTTATTGTTATCTGTGCTTGGGAAGCAAGCCAAGAACAAGGGAAATGTATGGGAAAGCTTGACCTTGGAACTTTTCACCTTTTTCCACCATTAAGCAGTAAAGCAACAATGTTGAACATAATATCAAAAAATTGTTACACATTTTATCTATCCACCGAAATATAAATGACTAAGATGCATTAAGTCGTTCGCTTGCTATAACCGTTTGAAATCTGACGCATTATTTGCCAGTTTCATTTTCACAAAGTGTAATCTAGTATAGAAAACAAAGACGTAGTCCTACGTCAAAAATTGTACAGATTTTTCAAAATCAAGATCAAAAATACACCAAAATGATGCCAAACTCAGGTTCCTTTTGCTATTCCAAATTTTGTAGCAAAAAGTTAAAACTGATGCCGAAAATCGCTTTCAAACCAGTAAAATAAAATACATTTCCCACTTTCAGAGCCAATAAATGGTAAAAATTAATTTCGAATTCTGCTTGACAAAATTTTTTTTTGTCGGCAAATGCTAAATTATGTGCAAAGTGTTCTCAAATACTAGAATTGAAAAATAACCTTCCAAAGGCATGCCAAGAACGAGATACAGAAAAAAAGAATAGACAATATCAAGAGAAAGAGATAGAAAGAGAGAGAATGGTGAGAGAAGGAGAGAGTATGGAGAGAGAGGGGCAGAGTATGGAGAGAGAGAGGGAGAATGGAGAGAGCGAGAATGAAGAAAGAGGGAAAGCAAAGAGGCATAGAGAGAGAGCGTGAGAATGCATAGAGAGAGAGAACGGATAGAAAGAGAGGACGGATAGAGAGAGAGAGAACGGATAGAGAGAGAGAGAGCGGATAGAGAGAGAGAGAGAGAGAGAGAGAGAGAGAGAACGGATAGAGAGAGAGAACGGATAGAGAGAGAGAGAGAGAGAGAGAGAGAACGGATAGAGAGAAAGGGAATGGATAGAGAGAAAGAGAATAGATAGAGAGAGAGAGAATGGATAGAGAGAAAAAGAATGGATATGGAGAGAGAGAATGGATAGAGAGAAAGAGAATGGATAGAGAGAGAGAATGGATAGAGAAAGAGAATGGATAGAGAGAGAGAATTGGTAAAGAAAGAGAATGGATAGAGAGAGAGAGAGAGAGAAAATGGATAGGGAGAGAGAGAGAATGGATAGAGAGAAAGAGTATGGATAAAGAGAGAAAATCGATAGAGAGAGAGAGAATCGATAGAGAGAGAGAATGGAGAAAGAGAGGGAGAAAGAGTGGAGAGAGAAAGAGTAGAGAGAGAGAGAGAATAGAGAGAGACAGATAATAGAGAGAGACAGGAAATTGAGAGAGAGAGAATGGAGAGGACAAGAGAATGGGGAGAGAGAGAAAGCGAAAAAGAAGAGAGAAAATGGAGATAGAAAGATACATTTTATGTTAACATCTTTTGGCCTTTATTTGCTCCTCTTTCCTTATAGTTTTTATTTTTCTTCATGATATTGTGTTATAAGTGGTTTTTGTAAGAATCTAAGATAATTTCAACATTTTTTGCATTATATTGTATTTAACTCAATGATTTTCCATATTTTTTCTAATTAGTCAAAATTCACAATGTTCAAATTATCGTTGCTTTTCATCGTAGGATTGCCATTTTATAATTGTTCCAGATACTACATTTTTTTCACTTTTTAATCAAGCTTTTTAATGTTTCTCTACGGTTGTATGCCTTATAGTTGTAGAAAGTACATAATAAGTTATTCGATTTGTGTTATATGTATTATTTCGTTGCTATTCACGTACGCAATTTTGCCATTGCAAATTAAAATGTTCAAAAACTTGATCGGAATATGCAGTTTTCATTCAACTCAAATACAGTTGAACGGATATTGTTTTAGTTTTAGTGAAAATTGAAATGGTAGAGTTTACCATTAGGAGTCGTCAGGAATGGCTGCAGATATACTATCAGAATGTTCGCGGTTCCATGGCTCTTTGAGAGGGGGTGAGATAGACAAAAGTGATAGTGAAAAAGGACACAAAGAGAACGTCAGAAAAATAGAAATAAGTGAGATAGAAAAGGGCAGAAAGATATCAAAGGGAGAGAGAAAACAAAGAAAGAGAAAAAAGAAGGAAGAAAAAGGCGAAAATAGAAACAGAGAGAAAGTGAAAGAGATAGAAGGAGCGATAGAGAGAGAGAGAGAGAGAGAGAAATAGGTAAAGATGAATAGAGAAAGAAATAGAGAGAGAAAAATGAAAGATAGAGAGAAAAAATGAGAAATAGAGAGAGATGAGGAATAGAGAGAACTGAGAGTGAAATAGAAATAGAGAGTGAGAAATGAGTGATAGAGAGAAGAAAAAATAGAAAATTGATAGAAAATCACACATAGCAAACAAGAAGAAAAGAAGGAGAAAAAAAGAAAAAAAAAACGGAAAAAAAGAGTGAGAAATAAAGAAAAGTGAAATGATAAAAGAGAGAGGAAAAATGAGATAGATAGAAAAAAGAGAGCGATTGAGAAAAAAAGAAGAGAGAGAATGATATTTTTATACAGAAGAAAGAGAAACTACTGCTATCCCGTAATAGTTCAATGGTTGTTTGATACTCTTTCAATTCGAATAAATGGGTTTGAATTGAACATTTACTGATCTCTCTATCAGTTTCGCTAAAAACTTTAAGCTTCGTTTGTTAGGTCATGAAGTAAAAATAAATCATGATGAAGATTGGTTCTTGAAAGAGCATGCTAGAATATATTCAGGCGTTCAATCAATGTTGTTGTATTTTACTCTCAATCATCGATAACCACGTGATTTCTGCATTCCAGCAAACACAAGAAGATGCGCGCCTCCATCAGCATTCCTAACACAATCAGCACGGCCGAATTCTCCCGTAGCGTCAGCATGCCAGTGGATCGTCACATCAGCAAAACTCTCACATCACAGCAAAGTTCAGCCAGCTGCAACACACCAACAAACTCGGAGTCAGAGTAAGTTTCGATTCTTTTCCTTTCTCTCTAGTTGTCCTTTTTTAAAGTTCCCTCTTTTTCTTCGAAGTAGAGTTAAAATTAAGCTTTCACGATTATTTTTGCTCATTTTTAACGGCCTTATTTTCGATGTTGTGTTCTTGTTTCTATGTTCTCCTTTTCTGTTCATTGATCAATCATCACGATCATACGATAAAATAACAACCACCAACAACATGTACCAACTAAATCAACAACAAAACAAAACAAAAACAAAACAAATGCTACGACAGCGCTCCGCCAACATTTGCCTCGTCCCGATCGGCCTCCATCCGGAAGAACAAACATCTCGCCCATCTGACACCGATCCAAATGCCAAACCATGTCAGTAGCATTGGGTAAGTAAGCGACACTTTTCCCAAGAACTCTCCTGGTTGAAGCTCTCTCAACAGCCAATGTAAGATCTTGTTTTTAATGTGATATTTTTTCACTTTCAGGAATCTCGCAGAGACCCCATCGTTGGAAATTGAATCTATCGACCCGACTCCCGCTGGTTTTCAGTTGAACCGAAGGAGTTCCTCCGGGGGTTTGCTTTCGCCGGAGGTGAGCTTGCTCTCTTGCTTCGACTATCCCGTGACTGAATTTATCTTCTTGTAGGTTGAGCTTCTATCCAGCTCGAGTAAATCACCGCTCGGCGGTGAAGCGAACGAAAGCGATGGGTTCTATCTGCTCAAGAAGGACTCCCAGCGGCGGGCCACTCTGCACAAGGTTCTCGAGCATGACGAGCGCAAAATCTGCCAGGTTTGGATGGAGAAGATTGTGTCCGATCGGAAGGAGGCGGTCGTTATTAGTCTCTCGCACTTGGAGACGTTGATCAAAGCGCTGCGAACGTACATCACAGAGCAGAAGAAGGAGCAGCTGGAGGCCGTCATCAGTGGGCTGAAGAAGAGTTTGGATTTCGATTCGACGGCGATCGATCATCTGCATTTGGCGATGTATTCGTTCCAGGATGCGGTCATAACGGTACTGCGGTCGCACAATATCAAGCCTCACTGGATGTTTGCGTTGGACAATCTGGTTAAGAGTGCTGTTCAGGCGGCGATTATGATTCTATCGCCGGAGTTGGGTCGTAATTTGGCTGGGCATTTCCGTAATGATGAAGATGACGATGACGATGATGACACCAATGATACGCCGGGTGCTCGGCACGGGGCTGGTGGGGCGAGAGGTAATCGCGGACAGGCGGTCGACGATGACGATGACGACGGTGAACTGTCCACTTCGGGTGTGGGTACCGTGAATTCTGTGACACTAGCCAAGCCTGCTAAGCTGAGCCGCACGAAGGTGGTCACCGATCAGATAACGGCACTGCGTGCCGAAAACATAAGACTGATGGAAGATCTGTACGAATCTCACAAGACTTACCATGGCATTTTCAAAACTGCCCTCGAGGGCCAGTCCACGAACGTGGAAATGGTACGAACGTTGGCCGTTCAGCTTGCGTCGGTGGCCGGGCGGTATGACAGTCGAGTTTCGCAGGGGTATTAACAATTTATATATGTGTTAAGAATGTCATTAAAAAACGTCTTTTCAATTTTAGTTACGCTAGCGATCTAACGGACAGTCCCGGAATTACAGACGAAGCGGACTCAGCTAATAACAATTTTCTCCGACCGGCTCCTGTACGGAGCGGAGCGACCCGAAACACACAGGACCGACGGGCAACAGTTCGAGTTTCGAGGCCACAATCGGATGCCCGGCTAGACGAGTGGCTTATTCAGCAGGGTTTCGATGTGAATGTTCGGGAAGTTATCCACGGCGAAGATTTCAGCTACGATGATTTCGTGTACGAAATGGATCAGGAAGATCTGCGTCGCATTGGACTAAAGTAATTTGATCTTATAATAAACAAATATAACTTATTAATTATATTTTTAAACGTTGTTAGGATCGGCATCGAAGTCCGGTTATGGCGTGCAATTCGTGCCCATCGTCTCACGCATCCACGCTCTGTCTGGGCGCCGCTTCCAAATGCCGGCTCCCCATTGTCGCATTCCTCCTCCTCACTGGCAACGGTTCTGCTCACTAACGGCACAACACCGGCAGACGACCGTTTCGCGCAGCCCAAACCGATCTCTAACTCGAGCAGCTATGACTCAAGTCACTCGCTCGAAACGGCAGCTTCGTCCGATTACGATTCCTGTCCGGGGACCGACTCATGAGGCCGCGTGGCTAAGCGCCGGAAGCGATCATCCGGCTGCGTTGGCCACAATTCAAACAACGATAAATCTGTCCAGAAGCAATAAGAGGACATAAAGAAACATACATCATGATGAAGCCGACACTAAGGTAAGAAACTCCTATTATCTCATGCACAAAACAACGTAACGCAGAAGTCTCTCTTGAGTCGGGAGATCGAGAGAAAAGCTAGTGATTAAGTTAAACAGTAAAGAAAAAAAAATCAAGATAATCAAATTAACAATCAAAACTGTTCGAAGCAAAGCTTTCCTACATTGTGGTAGTATTTTTGTTTAGTGTTTCCAAATTCTCCACTCTTTCAATTGGATCTAATTTTTGTTTCTGTTTCTGTCTGTGCTTTTTTTGCTACTTACTAGTTTGTTGATATTATTGTAAGATATTTTAACCTTGTTAAAAGTTAAATACAAGTAGAAATGTAAGTCGCGCAACAGCAAAAAAACATGTGCTAGTGATTGCCATATATTATACACACACACACATACGCACATATTTTGTTATCGCTTATCGTCGTGTTACAAACTGTTCCCAGTGATGAACACCAGCAATAAAGCAGCGCTTCTAATCGCTGATTAGTAACTTCATTGGTTCGGTTTTGATCGGTAATATCACAGTCCGATTATTTTGTTTGAAAGTTCTATATCAGACTGAAGAGTGAACCTACTATAGTCTTCAATTCACTGTGTAATCTCTTCTCTTCGTAGTTTCCTGTTGCGACTTCCTTTCTCCTGTGTATCTAGTTTCTTCAGTTTCATTCGAACAAAAAAACTCTAAAATACATTTTTTACAGATTCCTTGGAATTACAGGTTTTTTATGGTAAAATTACTTAGTATATAATCTTGACATGAGTTTGATTTTGCAGGTTATGTATGTTGAAAAAAAAATATGTAAAAATCGATCAGAAGTATGCTTGGAAAAGTCCTGAGTCATCGACGTAGAAATACATTTCATACTAAATTTATCCACGAGCTAAGATTATTCAATGTTCCCCAAATTAGGGTCAAAATAAGCGAAAAAGATTTCGAGCTTGATTGAAGCTTGAAAATAAAAAATTAACAGATCAGAACTTGTGATAAGAAATTTATGTCGAAAAAAAACTGAGATTGGATGTAAAAAATAACTCCAAAAATCGCACTTTTAAGATCGAAAAAGTTTGAGGTTAGGAATGCCAAGAAATCCCCGGGCTTGGTAGTTGAGCTCCAATCTTGGGTTCTTATAGCTTTACAGAACCCTTCAAGATAGAGCCACAAAGTTGATTCAGCTTTAATAGCCCAAGGGCGCGTGCTTCCGGGTGGCGAATGGGAGCTAAGGGAGATCGTGAGAATCAGATATCTATGTTGTAGCTCTTCCTACTCTGATTTCGGCAGTCTCCTATGTGGGGAGAATTCATCACAATATTAATTGATAGTTTTGGCAAATTCTTTTTGCAAATTCTTTTTGCAAGCTCTGTTCTCATCTAGAAAGTGATACTTACCTACTTCTTAATTCTGTGTAGTTGGCTACTACAACTAGTACATAGTAGAAACAAGAGTTTGTGTTGTAAGCAGGGTTGATATTTGTTGACACTCTTGAGTGAAAGTGAAAAAAAGCATTCATAAACGTTATTTTTTTACAATCCTTTCAGAGTTCTCCCTTCCCGCTTCTTGCATGGAAGTGAACTGTCAAAACACCTCATTATATTTCATGCGATGAAAGTAAGACAACAAAATCAGTTTATCAGTTAACGAAGATTGTCAAGGCATCGGTCAGTGACAGTGAAAAAGTGTTTCGGTGAGGTTAATTTGGTTGAGTGGACTATTTGTTTTTCTTTTTCGCTTTGAAGTGAAGATCATTTGGTTGGATTTGTCGTCAACTTTTATTCCGTAATCGTGAACGTATGCGCGATCTATTTCATCTGAGTATAACAGTACGTTACAAGGACGAAAATCTAGTGTATCTGAAAGAGTGCTGCGATCATTGGAAGTGAAAATTGAAAAAGATTGGCTGTAATTTTCGAAGAATTTTGCTGGGGAAAATGACTTTTATCAGCACTGGTTGTAAGACGAGGTGCGCAAAAAGAAGAGCAGTAAACCCGGCAGTGCGTCTTGAACTGTCCTACAGATCAGACGTTTTTTCGGTTGCTTGTGGACTGGTCTTTGACTGCCTATAGCTTCAAAGTTTGTGTTTTGTCAGTGTGCCTTTTAAAGACTACCTGAAAGTTATTTCCCATCAGTCTTTCTCAAGACTACCTACTTTTGAATTTAACATTTGTTTTAACTTTTTTCGTATCACCTGAAATGGCTGGACGGAAAAAGAAACCTCGCATCGCTGCGGGGAGGAAAAGAGAGGCATCTCTTTCTGACACTTCGAGTGTCTGTAGTGACAATCCTTTTGATATTTTGCCTGAGCAAGAAGCTGGTGAAATGGAAGTTATGAGTAATGAAACTATACAAAATGTCAATTCTTTAAAAAAGGAAAAAGTTACACCTATTGTGGTAACTATTTCTTCTGAATTCAATATTTTCAAAAAGGAGCTTTCAACGTTTGTTTCTGACGTTAAAGTTACCTATCAAATTGGCCGTAGAGGCGAATGCCGCTTATTAGCCGACTCTATAAAGGGTCGTAATCGTCTTATTCAGTATTTAACTGAAAAGATGTATAAATTTTTTACATATGACACGATGAGCGCCAAGCCGTTCAAGGTCGTATTGAAAGGTCTCACCAACGATCAAACCGTTGATGAGATCAAACTTACTTTAACAGAATTACTTGGCATAGCCCCTGTTAATTATTTAATTCATTTTAACCGCAGTGAGGTTAATAACTTAAAATTTTTTGAAAAAGCACATGCTTTACTTAATGTGCGTGTAAAGTGGGAAATCTATGGGAAGTATGGCGGAGGTGAAAAGCATATCACCCAATGCCGTACTTGCCAACGTTATGGCCATGGTTCCAAATTCTGTAACATGAACCAAAAATGTCTTTATTGTGGAGACTCTTCTCACAAAAAGGACACATGTCCTGTGAAAGAGAGTAAAAATTTTCGCTGTGCGAATTGTAACGGCAACCATATGTCGAATTTTTATCAATGCCCAGTCCGTTTAGCAATTGTTAAGGCAAGGCAAGGTCAACAAAATTCAATTTCTCAATTAAAACCAACTCCAAAACAAAATTCTCCAAGCGTACCAGTGACGCATAGTTTACCTACTCCTTTGCATACCCGTTTAACTTATGCACAGGTTGCAGGTAGTTCGAACATTATACCGCCTAGTGTTGGTAGTTCGAAAATGACCGTTAATATGGGTAAGCAAAACTCGCTAGAAAATAATTGTACACCTATCACTCCAGCTAATATTGCTGCCGAAAATATTTTTTCTAATGTCAACTGCCTGGGGCCTATTACGGCAGGTAAACTTCCTTTTTTGCAACAGGCAATGTTCGATCTTATGAACGCCATGTTGCAGGCAAAATCAATGTTTGAAGCCATTCAAATGGGCACAAATTTTACTATTAAAATTGTTTCTAATTTAAAATTTAGCAATGATTTTAAATAAAACAATTAAAATATTAAATTGGAACGCTCGCTCATTGAAGGCCAATGAGAATGAGCTTTTTAATTTTTTAACAGTAAATAATGTGCATATTGCAATTATTACTGAAACATTTTTGAAACCTAACATAAAATTAAAATATGATCCCAATTACGTGGTTCATAGATATGATAGGATTCAGGGTTCCGGCGGTGAAGTTGCAATTGTTATTCATCGCCGAATCAAACATCGTGCTCTTCCCCATCTTGAGACGGAAGTTATTGAAACTTTGGGAATTGCAGTTCAAACTGAACTTGGGATTTTATTTATTGCCGCAGCATATTTACCATTTCAATGCACACGCGAGCACAAAAATTATTTTAAAGGTGATTTACAAAAACTCACCAGAAATCGTTCGAAATTTTTTATAATCGGCGATTTCAACGCTAAACATCGTTCATGGAATAATTCTCAAAGTAATTCCAATGGCAAAATTTTATTCAATGATTGTTCTTCAGGATACTATTATATTTTGTCTCCGAATAGTCCTACATGCTTTTCTTCTGTGAGAAACCCTTCAACAATTGATTTGGTGCTAACAGATCAAAGTCATGTATGTAGTGATTTGATCACACATGCTGACTTTGATTCTGACCATCTTCCAATAACTTTTTCTTTATCACATGAATCAGTTTTAAACCCTATGAGCTCTGTTTTTAATTATAACAAGGCTAATTGGGAAAGATACAAAACTTATATTGAGAGCAATTTCAATAATGAGCTTGATTTGCAAAACGAAGTGAATATTGATTCCGCTTTGGAAGCATTAAAATGTGCAATTGTTGATGCCAGGAATTATTCTGTTCCAAAGGCTCAAGTGAAATTTGATTCACCAATAATTGACGAAAATCTTCAACTTCTAATTCGTTTGAAAAATGTCCGCAGACGTCAATATCAACGTTCTCGTGACCCTGTTTTTAAAACTATTTATAAAGATTTACAGAAAGAGATTAAACAAAGATTTACTCTTCTGAGAAATCAAAATTTTGAGACTAAAGTTGAAAAATTGAAACCATATTCAAAACCTTTTTGGAAGCCGTCGAAGATTTTTAAGAAACCTTCAAAGCCTATTCCAGTTTTAAAAGATGGTGAACGTTTTCTTGTATCCAATGAACAAAAGGCTCAAAGACTTGCTCAGCAGTTTGAGAGTGTTCATAACTCAAATTTGAATTTTGTGAGTCCAATTGAAAATAAAGTCACACGTCAATTTGGTTTAATTTCTTCCCAGAATTTTTTACCTGCAGAAATAATTGAAACTAACTTGAATGAGATTAAATCAATTATTAAAAATTTCAAAAATATGAAAGCACCTGGTGACGATGGAATCTTTAATATACTAATCAAACATCTCCCTGAGAGCACAATGGAATTTTTAGTGAAAATTTTCAATTGCTGCTTCAAAATTGCATATTTTCCCAAATTATGGAAAAATGCAAAAATTACTCCCATTTTAAAACCGGATAAGAACCCAGCTGAAGTTTCAAGTTATCGACCAATCAGTTTGCTTTCTTCAATAAGTAAACTGTTTGAGAGATTTATTCTTAACAGAATGATGTCACACATCAACGAAAATTCAATTTTTGCAAATGAACAGTTTGGATTTCGCCATGGGCATTCCACAACTCATCAATTGCTCAGAGTTACTAATATGATACGAGCTAACAAATCTGAGGGTTTTTCTACTGGAACTGCTCTTTTAGACATAGAAAAAGCATTCGACAGTGTTTGGCATAAAGGTTTGATTGCGAAATTGCAAACTTTTAATTTTCCAATTTTTCTAATCAAAATTTTAAAAAATTATCTTACTGATCGAACTCTGCAGGTTGTCTATCAGTATTCAAAATCTGATAGATTTCCTGTCAGAGCAGGTGTACCTCAAGGCTCAGTCTTGGGTCCAGTCCTGTACAACATATTCACTTCAGATCTTCCTGATTTGCCTCTAGGATGCACAAAGTCATTGTTCTGCGATGACACAAGCATTTCCGCAAAAGGAAAAAGTCTTCGTGTCATATGCAGTCGATTGCAGAAAAGTTTAGATATTTTTTCTTCCTACTTGCAAAAGTGGAAAATCTCTCCCAATGCTTCTGAAACTCAAATGATAATTTTTCCGCATAAGCCTAGGGCTTCTTTCCTCAACCAAACAATAATCACGTTATCAAGATGAATGGGGTTATTTTACGTTGGTCTGACAAGGTTAAGTACTTGGGACTAATTTACGATAAAAAACTTATTTTCAAAGAGCACATTGAGAGTATACAAGCCAAGTGCATCAAATATACGAGATGTTTATATCCTCTCATTAACAGGAATTCTAAACTTTGTTTAAAGAACAAACTTTTGATTTACAAACAAATTTTAAGACCAGCAATGCTTTATGCTGTACCGATCTGGTCAAGTTGCTGTTCAACAAGGAAGAAAACGCTCCAAAGGATTCAGAATAAAATTCTGAAAATGATTTTGAAGCGTCCTCCTTGGTTTGGTACACTCGAATTACATAGACTTACTGGTGTTGAACCATTAGAAGCTATGTCAAAGAAAATTATTAACAATTTTCGACAAAAATCGTTGCCATCCTCAGTTGCTACGGTAAGCTCTCTTTATAGCCAATAAGTTAGTTGTAAGTTTACTTCCCCTTTTCTGACAAGTAGGTTTAAATTCCTACGAATGATAAGTCCTAATTGCGAAAGCAAACAAATCCTAACAATTAAAATTACAAATTTCTAACAGTGTTGAGAAGTCACCATTTGTGATTGGACACACATACTCATTATTTACTAATATTTATCATAAATACTTAAGCTACTAACAAATCCCCTCCTTAAAAAAAAAAAAAAAAAAAAACAGTAAACCCGGCAACCATCTGCTAATGTTTTATTTTATTTGAACAGTTCTAGTAAATCAGATTTAACTTTGCATGACCGCACTGGAAGGTGTCATGAATTTCGTAAAAATAAATAAATTTTGAGGTTTGTTCCACTGAATACTCGCAAAGTTTGAGTTCAAATGCATCACTCACAATATTGAGCACAACTTAAAGATATTTTGTTGAACCACAATTTATTTATTTATTTATTTTTTATTCTATTTTTTGTAGGTAATCGCTCCATTATTCATCTCAACAGTTTGTTGCACCTACATTCATCTTATTTCTCTCATTTGTCCAATTTACCGTCAAATTTCTACAAATTTTTGAAAGTAAATCTATTTGCTTCTCGATTTTCTCAAGTGGCTGAAAGTTTTACGTTGAAAATATGGTAAGATTTGACGATAAATTGATCAAAAAGGCGTGATGAGATGAATATAGGTACTGAGATGATTATAGGAGCGGTTACCCTATTTTTATTTATTTATTGTTTTTTTTTTTTTTTTTTTTTTGAACGCTCAAATACCTTCCCAATCTTTCCCCAATCCCTCCCAATGGCATTTATACAATCCCGCAAGTGGTAATCAGCTATTATCCTTCCTTAAATATCGGGGTTGGACAGACTTGGCTCCAACTGCCCCACCATCGAACGCAAAATGAAAATGAAATGAAAAATGGCAAAAAATGCTAACCAACTTCAGCTTATCAAACGGGAAGCTTTTTTTGAGATGGTAAAAGCGCAAAATAGAAGTCAAGTAAAAATGGCTCTACGATCGCGCAGACCGGATGCAGTTTGAAGGGCAAACCTTAGCTTAAATCCGACCCGGTGCTTTGGTCGACGTGGACATCTTCTTGGAGCAAATACTATCGACAGCAGAAGCAAGCATTCTACAGACAAGCAGAAAGACGAACTCCATGGTTTTAGAATTAATATGGGCAAATGTTAACGGGAGGGGGGGGGGGACTGGGGGGTGTTTCAAAATCGTTTAAAATCTGTTCACGAGGAATGTGAATGGCCCCTTAACAGATCGCGTCGCTGGATAATTCCAAGGTGTATGACACAATCTGGAGGCATTGGATCCTACGGACGTTGAAGAAATGGCCTCTATTATGGCGGTTGTTCAACATACTGGCCAGCTTCCTATCGAATCGTACGTTTCAAGTAGTGGTAACTGGGCACCTATCATAGGCTCTGTTCTATCGGTCACTCAATTCCTCGTGGCAATGCAACCAGTCTTTCAAGTTGTTTCAAATGGAGTCCATATTCTTCTCTGCGTCGATGACATGTTGCTGGTTGTGCCTGACTCTAGGAATCATCGGCTAGGTTAAAAACTACAAACTGCAATCAACGCGGCATTAAATGGGCAAAAAGCATCAGGTAATTCGACCGTGAAACGACTAGCACCAACCTACAACCGGATGGTCAGACTCGCTTCCGAAGCCTTCGTCACTAGCCATACACTCACTATAATGGCCGAGACTCGAGTGCTAGCTTTTGACCTGCTTATCCTTCAATCTCTAGCACGACTAACAGTCCAACTGCAAGAAAAAAATACGACGCTTCGAACTTCCCAGTTGGTCCGCAGAAGTCTAGATATGTTCACTGGAAAACCAAATTCGATCATTCCCGAAATCTGCCGAAGGCCTAGGTCAGCAGACCGTGAAACCGCTCATCACATGAGATGTAAAGCGGATGACCAGATAACGTTCGCCTCGGATACTCCATGCTCTACACCGGTATCCAAGAAAATGCCATAGCAGATCATCTGGTGGAGCAAGCCAGAAATAACAACCCACAGGAGATCCCTATACCAGCCATGGATGCAGTAAGGGAAATCAAACACACCATACTGATCCGCCTGAATGTGGATGTTGTGGGCAAGAATGTAAATTATCGTTTTTTCCGCAAGCTGATAGCTTATTTAATAAGCACAATTCTGAACAACTTTGCTGGTGGTTGAGAAGCTTGGGAGCCGGATGCAGTCTTCTTAATTTAACTGGCGACGAATGGAATCTATCAACAAAAACTTAGTTAGCCGGCGAAGAGAAATAAGTCAGGAAAACTGGATAGCAGTGTGTTCGGTCTAACCACAAGCTTCTCTCAACAAAAAATCCCACTGAATCCAGGCTGAACCGCCACCGACCAGAACCGGTTTAATGCAGCCTGTGAGGTCGTAGTTGTCCTGGACAGGAACTACGACAGGCAGTCGTCCCAGGCTACGGAGAGATCGACCATCGACAAGCATCGTGCCGTGCAGCAGCGAACTTTCGGGCTTACCTAGCAGAGTTACAACTTGTTTGAATAAAATGCATAGTAAAAGTTAACAGCGGACTTGATTTCTTGATCCCGAAGTAAACTCGGAGCCAACCCTGAGAACCTCCAAATCTCTTACGGCCGACAGGGAGTAGATAAGAGAGATCTTGGGAACCCAACCCAAACCTCGTCTTTTCGCTTCGGAGAAACACTACAGGGTAAGAGATTATATTTCATTGCGCAAACAACTACTCTCACACTGCTGAGCAAAGTGACGCACTTGCGCGAAGAGAGCAGCGAATCGTGTGTATCTGAGGAGCTCGCAAAAACATCACTGTAAAATCTGAAATATTTCTTTAGCGAGGTAAGAAACTGGTGTGATCTTTCTCACACGAAAGAATAATACGCTCTGAATAACAGAACTCACTGCATTGTTTTTACTGCGTATCAAATGAGGGGAAAATCTAAGTAGGAAAATGTAAAACGTTGTTTGCTTGCATCTCGAAACTGAATAAAAATCCAGCCGCCCGTCACTTGCTTGCTTTTTTGCACGCTTGCTTTTCGATTTCAATCGAATCGATCTGAGCAGTGTACTCCGCGGCGTAGTTCTGTGTATTTTCTCTAGAGAGATTCACAAAATTCACAAAACTGAAAGAAAAGTGTAGTGCGAAAACTTGCTACACACAGCTCTCATACTGGACTACAGTAAATGGTGAATATTCACTCTCCTCTTTTCATATGTTGAGGAGAATACCAAGCATGCCTCTAAGAGCTGAAAAACTCTTCAGGCTGAGCTGTGACATTCTTTATTTAGTTTAAAATAGGCTTATAAGCTTAAAATGATTTTAGATCGAACTAATTTGAGCATAGAGGAGAGGAAAAAAATTTTGCCAACCTAACAAATCGCAAAACACACAAGTGGGATAAATACTACAAGGTATACAGCCCTAGGGGTTGTATGAAATGGTGACGTAGGAATAAATGTATATATTATATGCTGCGTTAAACTGTTCATAGGCAGCACTACCGTTTATATTTGATGGTCGTTATTGTAAAACTCACGTTGCATAAATACATGAAAATTTTACACTAGTAGTAGTTGCGAAAATTCTCATAACTATTATCTTCAAGCATCCATAGTTCTGAAAAGAACCGATTCCATAATCTTCAGTATGGAATTCGTGCTACAGAACGCTGATAATCGCACCACCACCGGTAGTATTAAATATTTTTTTGGCCGCGCATAAAATTTTCTCTCCGCTGTGTCCTCCAGTAGCTGTGCCAGCAAAATATCCTGCAGCGTACGATGGTAAGTGTTGCTGCCGTATGAAAAATAAAGGTAACATGCTCCGCGGTGCCTGGAAGTTGACTCGTATGCAGCTCTCGTTTATCAATGTCGCGTACCTCTAACAGCTATACTCCACTCGCAGTTGTGTGACGAACTAGACTGAAGCTGAATTTTCTACACGCAGTCTTTTGTATCGAGTTCAGCGTAGATTTTTGCCATTAGGGCGTGGCCACACAGCTTGGAGAAAGCGGAACAAACCAAAACACTTTGTTGAGTCAAAATATGTGGGCAGTGGAATTTATTTCGTCCATGTTATTGTTATCTGTGCTCGGGAAGCAAGCCAATAACGAGGGAAATGTATGGGAAAGCTTGACCTTGGAACTTTCCACCTTTTTCCACCATTAAACAGTAAAGCAACAATGTTGAACATTATATCAAACAATTGTTACACATTTTATCTATCCACCGACATATAAATGACTGCATTAAGTCGTTCGCTCGCTATAAAAAAATTATCGAATACAATCAGGGACAGAAGAATCGATTTATGAAATGAACAAAAACAAGTAAAATAGCAGACCAAGTGATGATATGATGATTATATATATTCTCTGGTTGCTACTCCGCGATTGATTCGAATCGGTAAAATTTCACAGTGAATCAATTTTTTTCCTACCCGTCTCTTTTTAGTTCCATCAGTTTATTTATACTTGGTACCGACTTAGACCAATAGACCTTAAGAGTGCTTTATTCCAGTAAAAAGTTGTTTAACTTTTTGATTTGAGACCAATTCAAATAGAAATACAAAAGAATGCGCAGGTGTGTGTGGTATATCTCAATGAGATGCAAAATATTATACTACCCGTTCCGGACCAGATTTTAACCAACATACTATAGGGATGCTGTTGGAGCCACGCACAAATGTGCGTGGATATTGAAAAGTGAACAGTGAACAATAAGAATGTTGTAGTGCCACGCACAAATTTACGTACTTTGTTTAGTTAATGTCTAATTCCTGAACATAAAAATTTCTAAATCTCGGAAAGTCGATTTTTTTCGATGTAACATTAGATCACGATGTTTCATGCAATTCTAGGACATTTGGCATCAACAAAAAAATTACGATAGTGACAATTTCGATAACTACTACCTGTGCTTTATTAGTCGAAAGAGTGAAACTTTGACCACTTTGAGGTACGCGTTCTCGAAAACCGATTGAGTTGATTGAGTCTTTTCAAGAAGACGAAACTTTTGAGCCTCCCTTTTAAACGAAATTTTGAGGTCAAAATTTTCTTATATATTCCAAGCTCAAATACATGCATTTTTAAGACATTTCTCGCGTAATTTTTCAAAAGAACCTAAGAAACAATGAGAGATTCTCTCCTCTCTTTCTTTGTTTCGTTAATTACGTCGTCATTATAAATGTTTTCCAAGCTTTCTTCCCCTTAATCGAGAGGCTGTAATACTGTCTTGCTTACTGTGCATTGAGTGTTATGAAATATGGAAAAAATAACATAGTTATTGATCAAAGAGAAAGTATACAAAAAGAGTCTTTCAATGTTAGATAGGTCCTTTTGGAAAATTACGCGAGATGTGGCATCACAAAAAAAAATTACCTCGGTGATTTTAAAAAATACCTGTGCATTTTTTATGTCGATCAAAAAAATATAATCTTTGACCGCTTCGAGGCACGTGTTCCCAAAGTGTGATTGAGCCGGAATTTTCCACGGAGGCTTTTTCCGAGAAGATGAAACTTATGAGCACCACTTCTAGGCAAAATTCGAAAAGTCAATTTTTATTGCCACCCTAATATATACAGTGATAGGCATAAATGAAAGCCCACCTTGAGTATTTAGAAACATTTCTCGATTTCTGGACTTTTATATACAAATCTGCAGCCGTCATTCCACACGATTGTTTGTAATTTATCTTTTTTTCAGATAATTAACGAGTTTTGTCATTTTTTTTGGATTTCGTTTACTCCATTACATGACTTCTTGAATGTGTGCAAAAATGCGTTGACAAAAATAAAAGCCCACTCCCAAAAATTTATATGGAAATCATTGGAAATCTTTGAGTAACTCGTCGTTTTCACATGTTATGACAGCTAGGGCTGTGCGATATTATTTACAATCACTCAGTGGTTCAGTTGACGCGATATAAACAAAGTGTTGTTCACATTGGCACATAAAAGTCGATTTTTGTTGTTTGCACAAAGAGTTTTCATCAACATTAAAATGGGTGGGAAAAAAATCAGCTTGCAAGTCCAAAATCTAGTAGATCACGATCATTTCGCAGCGGAAGATTGCAGAGAAGTTTGGAATAAGCCGGGAAGCAGTCTGTAAAATTGTGCAGAAGCATAATACTTACGGTTCGCTTGCTGACAGATCCCGAAGAAGCCGTCGTCGGAAGACCGATAGCTGGACGGATCAACGAATCATCCAGGAAGTGAAGAAATCTCCAAAAATATCGGTCAAAGTGATTCAGGAAAACCTCTCGTTGGCGGTTTCGGCTAGAACCATACGCCGCAGATTAGTTGAGCATAGACTCAAGAGCAGATTCACATTTTTATATAAAAGTCCAGAAATCGAGAAATGTTTCTAAATACTCAAGGTGGGCTTTTATTTATGCCTATCACTGTACGCCACTAGCACGGAATTTCATGGTCAAGTCATGGTATTCGCTCTTGCACCAAACACCACACTTTCACAAATAAAATGCACTGAATCGGTTCTACTCTCTTTCTTGCACGCAAAAGTTGGATGGTGCGAAACCAGTACAAAATTGTGCGTTTTTAGCGCAATTGTTGATGTAATTCGGAACCAGTTCAATGATTGCGTGTTGGGCATAACGCAATTAATGCTCTAGCGTTTCTCCAATGTATTTGGCAGCTCCAAACTACTACACCTAAACAGTTTCAACTGGTATCAAGCAGCATTGCAAAGCGAGCGAGAAGCAAAACCATTCTCCTCCTTTCTGCTTGAGGACGAGACATATGCTACGCTTTTCAAGTCTTTTGCACACACGCTTTCGAGATACTTTTTCTTCTTCATGCATTTCTCTGAATAACAGCAAGCACGCACCGACAGTATGAGTGAGACTAACAACACTGGTATCAAATCAAGTATGTACAGCACGGGTGTCTCGCTCATTTCTTGAAGCAACGAGATATCGCCTTGCGCGTCGCAATCCGAACCGAAAGAGAAGCGAAAGAGCAACCTACAGATTGTATGTGATGTGTCTAGTCTAGTCACTAATACACTCGACGTGAGAAATAAAGTGTCGGTATATGATACATATTCTGATTTCATTCTATGTCAATGTATTCGCAGTACAACTGTTGCGTTATGCGTTTCACACATTTATTGTGCGATTTCTGTGCAACATTTGTGCGAATCGGGAAGACAATGAATGTGAAAACTGTCGTTTCCGGTTTATACTCTAATCAATCGGCTGATTAGAGAAACATAATTAGCTTATGTTTGGTACCAGTTTAACCCAACAGTTAGTAAGAATGCTGCTGGGGCCGCGCACAATTGTGTGTGATCTATTTCTATAGAGCACAAAGTTGTTTATCTTTTTGATTTGAGACCAATTCAATTCAAAAGACAATAGAAGAGTGCACAGATGTGCGTTTGGCATATTTCAGTGCGAAGCGAAATATTACACAACCCGATTCGGATCCGATTTAAAACAACACATCGTAGGAAGGCTGTTTGGGCAACGCACAAAGTGCATGGTTTTCCAAAAAAATAAAAGTTTTTATTTCTGAAACTGAATTGAACCAATAGACAATAAGAATGTTGAAGGGACCACGCAATTTTATTCTGCAAATATCGCGTGAGCGAAAAAATACCACGTCCGACCTCGCCCATGACCTGCTGCGATCGATCGCTCTAGAAGAATCGATGCTTAACGCCAAATTTAAAATAATAATAGTGCAGCCTGAATCCGACTTTGGAAAAGCTCTAAGATTATGTTAAACTCCTAAATCTCAAGGTGTGATACACAAATTCAGAAAAGGCAAATTTATTAAATTAGTTTTGGAAATATAGGCACCATCGTTTAGGAAATCGTTTTTAACTAGCAAACTAAAAAGCAGGTCCCAAATTGAGGCTAAAAATGGCGCAACTTAATTTAATTCTGGCTTCCAACTGAAACACGCAAAAAATGATTCCAAAAACCGTCAAAAATATCACAGCTGAAAAAAGTTTCCATTTTGAAGTTCGAATATCCAAAATCGCTTCTATAATCTCCAAGAATATGATTTAAAATATCAACACATACCAAAAGTAATATTCACGGTCCATACAGATTTTTTAGAATTTATATGGGCAGTTGTCCACGGAGAGCGAGGGCGGTCAAAATCGTTAAAAATTTGTCCACGTGATTTTTGAAAAGTTACGCGAGTTTTCGAGCCATTTACATTCCACGTGGACATACTTTTGAAAAGTTTTGAAAAAATTGTGAATTTTAAATTCAAGAAGATAGAGAAATACACTGGAGTCGCTTTTGACGCGGGTTGCTTATTTTTACTCGATTCGGAAGATTATTTGTACGCGGTATCAAATAAGTTTAGTATAAGTATATCTAATCTAATCTTTTAAATGCGGTACAACCAACCAATTCTGAGGCGATAAAAAATACATTGCCGATTTTTTTGGTTGAATTGAGCTTGAAGTTGTCAAAAAATGCATTAAAAAATTAAAAATAACAAGAACGCGGAAACGAACCCAAATTAAGCTTAAAATCATCGGTAAAACTAGAAAATGACTTCTTATTTCTGCATAACATTGCAAAAAAATAAATCTTTCAAAACTAAGAATAGAGTAAATAATTCTCAGTTGAAGGTAAGTAAAAAAAATTAAATTGAAATTTAAAAACACTTAAACCTGAACAGAATCTCAATTTAAGTTTCAAATCGCCCTAATTAATGTTACCGAAAAACAGAAACCGTGGCCGCTTTTATAATTCAGAAACGGTGAGAACAAATACTATCCCAGATTGAGGCTCAAATTGCCCGAGCACAATTTAAACGATAAAATAAAATCCCAATAAAAAAATCAAAAAATTGAATCTTGTTCAGAGTTTTTGGTTTAGAAGAGATTAAAGGTTAATCTTAGAATAGTCGAAAAATTAAGTGTTATTCGACACTATTTCTTATAGCAAACAAGTAGATACTTATAACAAGCTGTAAAAATTGGCCAGTTACTTGAACTGGACCTAAAAGATAAGTCAGGAAATTTCTTCAAAACCAATCAATGTTTTTCATTCCATAAAATGTTGCGGTGAAGTAAGTAAGATGTACTTTATTTCGATCCAAATGGTTAAACCTAAATCAAAGTGGTTAGCAATAAGTTTTCATCGATTCTAAAATAATACTTTCCGCTGCGCGGAAGCTTACTTTATAGCGAACAGAGAGTAAAATTAATCATGAAACGTAAATACAAAAATAAAGATAAGCGTGTTTAATAAATAAATAATTTAAGGAAATCGCGCACGAGTGGGGGCTAGGCTCACTTGCCCAGTAAAATCTTCCGCGTGGCTCCAAAGTTCAGCCCGGCTTGGGTCGCCCCCTTATTTGATCCGGCCTGCAGACCGATCAGACCCTCACCGGCCCGCAGCTGCTCCTCGGTAAACTCACGGCGGTTTTCCTCCGACGGACGTGGTCCGAGATAAGGACCGCGGAACTCCGGGTGACGATAACACTGCAAAGTGGAGAGAAATCCGAGGTTAGAATTCTCCTCCCATTATCCATTGTTTGTTTTGTCATTATACGCACACGAAAAAAAAAACCATCAGACATTCGACCTTCCGCCTTCCTTTGGCAAGGTGACGAAAAGCGAGCGAGGCGAAATCAGCTGATTTCATAACCCGACTTCATCACTTGGTTTTTGAATTGTAGAACCGTCAGTTAAACGGCCTACCTGATGTGCGTAATTTTACCCGCCATCGCTCTACCGAAGCGGCGAACGTCGGTTCGGTTATGCTAGTGATTGCTAAGCGTAACCTAGCAACTGAAAGGGAAAAAAACTCACCGCTCGGCCCACAGCAAAGATGGTGGTCGTAACCAGGGCAATGTTCTTCTTGTCCCACAAGTCGGTCGTCTGGAACAGGTCCACATCCGCGACGCCGTATTTGATGCAGGCCTTCTGAAATCTGTAAGGAAAAGGAGGTGGAATGTAATCATTATTTCTTCCTATGATTATAGGGCATTTTTTTAAATACAGAGAGAAAAAAGCTACAGTCAGTTGATTTTCAGCTGTGATTCTCGTCACTATCTAATACGAATTACAGCGTGGTACAATTTTTTCGATAATAAAAAACGCACATCAAAATCACGAGACATCAATGAGAGCAATCGATAATACGCGTCACAGGCGACCAGAAGCGGCAGGAGCTAGGTGCACTGGCGAGTGCGCATCAGAGTTGCCAAAAGGAATGATGAACTAATAGTTACGTTATTCATGAGGCAACGAAAATTCGCGCTCAAATCCGGTCGCCTGGCAACTATTACTGTTACTGTGCTGGTACTACCAGGTGCTAGCTCCTGGTCGAGCTGTTGTCATGGTAGCTCTACCTCCTATTTTCAGCTACCAGGCACGCTCCGGCTAGGAAGAGTAATAACAAAATGAATCGTTTGATTAGCAGAGCGTGTGGTGTGAGACGTGCGTCAGGTAGGGTGAAACGTCGTCACAGTAAGCTACGCCGAGCTGACACGATAGTCTCTAGTTGAACGTTGTTGCGACCGCGTATGTTCGCCGCCTCTCTATGTGCGATTTACAACAAAACACGCCATATTGTTGCACTGGCGCAAAGTTGTACTACAAGAGCTGTGTTCGGTCGTGTGTTACACATGTAACCGATTTCTGATAGCTGTGAATACAGCAAATAATCACAGCAACTCGCCGTTCTTTAAATTGATCAGAGCAACCTGAGCTTCATTTACGCTTTTAAAGCCTTTTTTGTGCTCATTCTAAGCAATCAACAGGACATTGCTGGTTTGCGAATGGCTGCGGCAGGCTAATAATGTTTCTTAGCTCATTTTTTGCATCTTTCGTTTTAAAGTTCTTTCCTTTATGTCGTTTTCGTTTTTGCGGTGTAGTTACCCCGCGGACTACACTTTGTCCTATCACTGTTTTGCCTTTCTCCTAGAAAGGTATAGCAATCACTGGAAAAACCAAAGAAATAAAAGTGGTCCCAATGGCCGAATGTCATATACCACTCGAACTGAGCATTTTCTGTATGTATGTATGTATGTGTGTATGTGTGTGTGTGTATGTATGTGCAACTTTTTTTTCTCACTCACTTTTCTCAGAGATGGCTGGACCGATTTTCATGAAATTAATTGCAAATGAAAGGTCTAGTTGCGCCATAGGTTGCTATTGAATTTCATTGTAATCGGATTTTTAGTTTAGAGGTTATGTATCAAAATGTAAAAATCACGAAACATCAATATCTCAGAAACCACACAACCGATTTTAATAAAATTGGTTTCAAATGATCGGGCTGTCTCCAGAACCCTTAACTTTTGAATTTCGTAATGATTGAACATATGGTTCAAAAGTTATGTAAAGAAAAGTTATCCTGAGGTTGTTTAAACTCACTCATTTTTCTCAGAGATGGCTGAACCGATTTTCACAAAATTAGTGTCAAATGAAAGGTCTAGTTGCCCCATAGGTTGCTATTGAATTTCATTGCAATCGGATTGTAACTTTGTCCGTTGTTCATGAAAATGTGAAATCACATAATGAAAGTAAACATTTTGACTTCCTCCTAACGATCACTGGCTAATTAAAAGGTAGAAAAGTGATCCAAATGGCCGAATGTCATATACTACTCGACTCAGTTAGATGAATCGAGAATTTTCTGCATATAAGCATGTATAGGTGTATATGTTTGTGTGTGGGTGTGTACGTGTGTATGTGCACCTTTTTTCGCACTCACTATTCTCAGAGATGGTCTGACCGAACAGATTTCAATGAAATTAATTGCAAATGAGAGGTCTAGTTGCCCTATAAGACCCTATTGAATTTTATTGTAATCTGATTTCTAGTTTAGAGGTTATGTATCAAAGTGTAAAAATCACGAAACATCAATATCTCAGAAACCACACATCCGATTTGATTAAATTAGTAAATTAGTAAATTAAATTCAAATGAACGGGCTACCTTAAAAACCCTTAACTTTTGAATTTTATGAAGATTGAACATGTGGTTCAAAGGTTATGGAAAGAAACGTGTTCTGGAGACTATTTAATCGCACTCATGTTTCTCAGAGATGGCTGGCCCGATTTTTATAAAATTAGTGTCCTATGAAAGGTCTTGTTGCCCCATAAGACCCTCATGATTTTTTTTACAAACGGATTATTACTTTGCCTGTTATGTTTTAAAATGTGAAATCCAGCTATGAAAAGAAACATATTCCAAAACAACTTACTTGGACTCACTCATATTTCTCAGAGATGGTTGACCCGATTTCCACAGAATTAGTATCAAATAAAAGGTCTACCTACCTCATAACACCCTATTGAATTTTGCAGTAATCGGACTGTAACTTCGTCTGTAATGTATCGAAATGTGAAAATCACGAAACCTCATTATCTCAGAAACTACACAACCGATTTGAACAATATTGATATCAGATGAACGGGCTAGTTAAGGGTTAACTGATGAACTATGATTGAACACGTGGTTTCAAAGTTTGACTGCCCCATACGTTACCTTTTCATTGGATTGTAATCAAACTTAAGCAAGCGTTATGTTTTAATTTGTAAAACAACGAAAGTCTATTATCTCAAGTATTACACGACTTATTGGAACATAACTAGTATCATACAAATGAGTCATCTCTCAAACTAACAAATAACAAACTTCATAACAATTTGATATGCTGTTTAAAAGTTTTAGAAAGAAAAGAAATTCAAAGACTATTCAACACTTTACTTGCTTCGATCAATATATATGGCCTCAACATGATTTAAATGTGGTATCGTACTATCTGAACGTTCCCGGCATCGCTAGTGATTGAATTGTTCGAAATTAGGAGTCATTGCTTTTATTTCGCTATTTCTTAAGTACTAACATTATTTTAGAACCCAAAGAGTGGATTAACATTTATTGCATTTAAGCATTCATGTAAATCTATTTTTACAAATAATAAGTCTGACCGCTAGGTGGATTAATTTAGGTTTTTATTGCATGGTAATACATGTTTGAAATTATGGCACATTCCAGAAATACATAATTGTCGTTACAAACTAAGAGGCGCAGCAACGCGGGCTGGGTATCATCTATTTTATAGATATAGAAAAGGAAGAAGAAGATTTATCGCAAGAATTTCGCAAATCAACGTTATGCGATGAAACATTTACATTGGTCATGGTAATGATCTATCGTAGTAGTTTGTGCGAGGTAACCAGTGCAGGTATTAGCTAACGGGTGACAACTGAAATTTTGTTGCTCTCCAGTTGTTTTTGCACACCAAGGAACATGAAATCATATAAAAATCTTCGACAGGACTGTTCTGAAGCAGATTCGTTGGATTGGGTAAAGAGTGTCCGGGACCAAATTGCATCACAAAAAAACTGGTATTTTCCACTCATTCAACCAATCGCCTTCTAACTTTCAGGTAGTAAAACAAAACAGGATATTTTATATATTTTTTGCCTTTCTCCTAGAAAGGTATAGCAATCACTTGCAAAACCGAAAGTAAAAAAGTGCTCCAAAGGGCCGAATGGCATATATCACTCGACTCAGCTCGACGAGCTGAGCATTTTCTGTATGTGTGTGTGTATGTGCAGATTTTTATTCTCACTGACTTTTCTCAGAGATGGCTGGACCGATTTTCATGAAATTAATTGCAAATGAAAGGTCTCGTTGTCCCATAAGACCTTATTAAATTTCATTGTAATCGGATTTTTGGTTCAGAGGTAATGTATCAAATGAAAAATCATGAAACATCATTATCTCAAAAACTACACAACCGATTCGAACAAAATAGGTTTCAAGTAAACGGGCTACCTAAAATACCCTTAACTTTTGAATTTCATGAAGATTGAACTTGTAGTTCAAAAGTTATGACAAGAAACGTGACTACTTAATCTCACTCATGTTTCTCAGAGATGGCTGAACCGATTTTCATAAAATCAATCTCAAATGGAAGGTCTAGTTGCCCCATGAAACCCTATTGATTTGTTTTGCAATCAGACTATTACTTTGCCTATTATGTTTAAAAATGTGAAATCCAGCTATGAAAAGGAACATATTCCGAAGACTGCTTGAACTCACTCACTTTTCACAGAGATGGCTGACCCGATTTCCACAAAATTAGGGTCAAATGAAAGGTCTAGCTGCCTCATGACACCCTATTGAATTTTGCTGTAATCGAACTGTAATTTCGTCTGTAATGTACCGGAATGTGAAAATCACGAAACTTCATTATCTCAGAAACTACACAACGGATTTGATCAGTATTATTATCAGATAAGCGGGCTAGTTTAAGGTTAACTGATGAATTATGATTGAACACGAGGTTTCAAAGTTGGGCTGCCCTATTTTCATTTGATTATAATCGAACTTAAGCAACCGTTATGTATTAAATTGTTAATTATTCTACTAAGCAGTATAGAGCAAGATCGCGCCAAATCACCGATGGTCGAATATCGACCATTTTTGATTTGAATAAAACTTTGCACACGTATTTGGCTCAGCAAACTGAGCATTTTCCACAGATAGAGTGATTTTTTACACCCATGAGTTACATTCTAAAAGGGCGTATGCCTTTTGGCATAGGTTTTACTCGAAGCATTGTAGCCCAGAAACCGTTGGTTGTATAGAAAAACTGTCTGAGAATGAGTTGCAGGGAATTAAAAATGCATCATAAAAAAATATACACTGTACAAAAAAAATTATTTTGACCAAAAAAAATTAAAAATAAACATTAAATTTCATTTAAAAAAAAGAGTTGAATTGTTTTTTAATTTTTTTTTAAAGAAACTTGACGTTGATACGCAACTTTAAAAAAAAAGTCCAGGATGGAGAAATGAAAAATAATTTTTTTATGGTAGATTAATTTTTTTATGAAAATTATAATTCAAACATTTTTCAAAATATTTGTATTCTGATGATTTTAAAAGATGCAGAGAGTCATTTTGAATCAAAAAGCTCTTGGTAGTAAACATTCTAAAGGCATTGGTTTTCGAGTTATTTCTAATTTAAGCTCGAACACTTATTAAAATTTAGGAAAATACACGTTTTTCTTAATTTGTCCATGGTTCTCCAGCAAAAACCATACGTTCATTGGAATGCTTGATCAAAAATATACAATTCATTCTTTGACAACAAAACGATTGGGCGAACGGTTCTCAAGAAAAGAGTTAAATGTTCTATGTGATATAAATATATATAAGAATCAAATATTTATTTTCGAGTTTTATTATCTTAGGAACATATTTTTTTATGACATAGATACTTTACAGAACTAGTTTCACCTTATATTTTATATACATCATAAGTAAATGTTTCGCCATCTTTTGAAAACAGCTTCGTTTGTATCTTATTTTCTGAAATCGGAACAAACGAGTGATACTTTTGTGTGCCAGCTATTATTTTAGATTTTTTGAAAATATTGCTCCATTCTGTTACTCCTTGTTCATATTCTTCATATGATACCCAACTAAATGACATTTTTGATAAATTTTTATTAGTTTTTCTATACAACCAACGGTTTCTGGGCTAAAATGCTTCGAGTAAAACCTATGCCAAAAGGCATACGCCCTTTTAGAATGTAACTCATGGGTGTAAAAAATCACTCCATCTGTGGAAAATGCTCAGTTTGCTGAGCCAAATACGTGTGCAAGTTTCATTCAAATCAAAAATGGTCGATTAAATTTTCGCGTATTTCCAGGCGATTTGAAATGATTTTGATCACCAACACATTCACACGTATGTGTCAAAATCAAAAAAAAAAAATGTGTCAAAATCGGTTTGCTTTGATTATTGTTCTTCGCGTGTCAAACATCAGGTTGAATTTTATTTATTTTATTTTGTTATTTTGTGATTTTTCAGTAAATTGGCAAATTTTTCGTACAGTAGCACAAACGCGATAAAAGACAATGGCGATAATGACCAAAACAAAAGTGACAGCTACCTCTGGTATTACGCACACCATTGCAACTGCTCGGGAAGTGTTTTTTTTTAGCTGCAAACCGTAGTCCGGGACAGGATAGTCCTGCCGTAAAAACGAATTCGACATTAGTACTTTCAATCGTGTTTGCCTACTTTGATCATTTAAATAAATTTTTAGCAATTTTGAATGGCTTCTCTGTTCTTGTAAAGAGGTTTTTGGCAATTAGGAGCCTAATTTGTGTTTTTGGTAGTTTTATTGATAGTAAAAATCAGGCCTATGATGTTTTTTTACGTTTTGTTGTCTTCAAATGTTATTTAAGCTTATTCTTAGTCGAAAACGGAGTGACTTTTTTCAGGATTTGAGTTTTTTTTGCTGGCCTTCAAAACCTTTGGGGTGACAATTTACGACTGAAGTTTATTTCAGCAATATTGTCATGAAATATTGGTTTTGCACTTAAAGGTTTTGAATGCGTTTACTAGCCAGTTTGCCAACGTGGACACGAGAATTATCTTTCTTACCTCTATTTAAGAAGGTTTTGACGTTGGACTAACGTCTATATCGAAGTAAGACACCTGAATTTGAAAATCTAGTAATTCAACCAGGGAAAACCAGGGAAAAGTGGTCAGGTTTTGAGCGCTTATATATCAGTCATTTCTTTTCAGAATTTCGAGGTTTTGGCATCAACCGATCAGAAATTCTTTTACGGTTGAATTTATGTAACAAAAATAACCTATTGTTCGAGATACACTATTGAAAAATTGATAAATCACATCGATTGTCTAAATCATACCGAGCAACCAATCACCACCTCTATTCACAAGCACAGTCGACACTAACGGATATAACCGATCTGACTTTGTAAACAGTCTCGCAGCTTTCAACCAATAACGAGCTCGCTTTCGGTAGCGGCAACAGGTGTTTCAACACCATTTTAAAATGCTTCTTTTATCATTACCACTGAACAGATTCTAAACAGGAATGGCTTGATTGATAGGGGAAATATTGCGCAAGATTGTCATATACTAATTTAAATATGTTTTCGATACTAAACTAGTTAAAAGTTGTGTTAAAAGTCGTGCACATTCAACCAATCACAAGCTCGCTTCCCCTTTGCTCGCGAATTGATTTTTGCTTTGGGCTATATAATAACCTGCGTCGTCTCATAGTAGTCATCAGTCAACAAGTGGAAGGCCACTAGAACGGTCTTGAATAATCAGCAGCGGTGGCTGATTCCAGTGGGGAAACTGAGCTGCAGCAGAACCAGAGCGGTGGTATCAGGCAGCAGCGGTGGAGGTAGTGGGCAGCTGCATTTCTTCATTCTGTTCGATAGCTAGAGCTGTTGCGTGTGTATGGCTAGCTATAGCGTGTGTAAGATATAGCATGTGTAGCATATTATGGCTATAGCGTGTATATCTTCAGCGTGTGTACGGATAGTTATAGCGTGTGTGTGGATAGCTGCTGCGTGTGTAATGATTACTTATGGCGTATGTATGGATAGTAATAGCACATGGTTGGATAGCTTATGCGTGTGTATAGATAGTTGTATCGGATGTATGGATAGGAATAGCGTGTGTATGGATAACTTTAGCATGTTTGTATAAAAAACTATAGCTACAGCGTGTGTATGAATAGTTTTAACGTGTGTATAGATAGTTATAGCAAGTGTGTGGATAACTATAGCGGGTGTTTATCGAAAATTATTATTGTCATTAAAAATATTAAAACGTCTTTTATTTTAACTCTAATATTTATTTAGGCCCAACCGCGAAGCGTTCAAAACGTCTTAACGAACACAGTTGTGAATTTGATTTTACAGCAGCGATTTTAACTTCTTCAGCCAGTCTTTAGTCATCGAGAAAAAATTACTGCCTATGAATGATCAACACTTATTTACTAAAAATTTCATTTAGATCAAAACAGGTTCTTTTGAGTGTCATGAATTATTGGTAAAAAGAGTTGCAAGTTTTCTCAAAAAGCATTCATTAAATTTCATTTTTGTTTCTCGGTCCGCCGTTTTGATTTTGTTTCTCGCACACGGAGAAAGAAACAAACTTGTCGCTATCGTGAAAAATAACAAAACAATTAGAAATGCTCTAAATCACAATTGAAGAAGTTAAGATATTTTCCTGTCACTCGCCAAAACCTTGATAACAACTACCGAAAAACGTGTAATTGAGCTCTTGCTGTATTAAGTTATTGAAATAAACGTATTTTTTGTTTAAATACATGAAGTTATATGCTGGGCTGGAGCTAACCGAGCATGAGTTTTATCAATTTATTGTCAAACAATTTTTAAATTTTAAATTTTCGTTTGAATCGTTCTGGGCTCCAATTTCAGATAGATTCGTTAAGTTTGCTTTTTGCTTAGATAGGAAAATTTTACCAATTCGCTCAATTAAATGATTGTCTTGCTGGTGCAGCTACGAACAAAGGTTTGATTCGAATATGTTTGAAATGACAGCGATTAAATAAAAGATATCCATTCTTTTAGTAGGGTAGGAAACATATTCTAAGCAGCTTTAGGAACCGCCTGTGTATTCAGACGAAATACTCGAAATGTGCTGGGTGAAACTCAAACAGTAGTATATCAATCTGCTCTCTATCGTTTCCTCTGTCAGAACTTGTTTACGGATTGTAAAACTAAGTTAGCAAACTTTGACAATCATCAATCAAAGTTACCAATCGAGGGACACTATTCCAATCACCCCGAACCTATTTTAAGCAGTTTCCATCTGTTTTGCAGGCGTTTTTTTTTCAGCTGGTGCTCCTGAATGGCTGCAATATAGGTCGATTTGTTTCAATTGCAATTGTTCACAGATTTCTTTGTGATTAACGGTATTTCTTATATTCGTAAGACAGCTAGACAATCAAAGTTTTCGTTTCCATCATTGAAATTGTCGATAGTGGTCGAAATGCAGGAGTTTGAGGCCTGTTTTCTTCGACTGATTAAAATGGGTGCTACTGCTTAAGCCGTTCCCTACCCTATATATTATTATTTATAACGTTTTAACGTCTCAGCATTCAGAAATGCACTAGATAAAATTGCAGCAAATACTAGAGTTGCAATTCTCTCTATTATTTGTTTTAATGGAAAATAAGAATACCGTAGTCCAACGTCATGCGGTCGTGTCTTGAATACCACCAATGCCATTTTTTTTTCACTTTCATCGATTTCCGATGGCGTTTTTCGACGATTCTCTCTTTTGAATTAAAAATGTTGTTATAAACTGAATGTGCAGTTTTTTGACCTTTTATCATTATTTCGCATATCTGTTTTTTTTTGTAAAATTTAGGATGAATAAAAAGGGTTTATTACAGGATATTTTAAACTTGATGCGTTTGGGGCCATTTTTCAATTTATTTTTGGGCACAATTCGGAGTCGTTTATCAGCTCTTCTGAATTTTGGCATTGTATTTAATACTCAATTAGAGATTAGGGAAAAAGGTGCATATTAAGGATTGGCTTACGTAATATTTTTGGACTATTTCAAGCCTAATATAAAATGTTTTATTAGCCTCAATCAGCGCTTTTTCGTGTTTTCTTGGCTTTATGAGAGAGACTTAGGATAATTTTAGCCCGGATTTAGAATGGTTTTGCTGCACCTGTGGTATTTTATTGTCTTTTCTTAAAAACGGCCAGGAAAATGAAGGCGTACGCACTTGGGTTGATTGCTTGTTTTTCTAAACCTAAGTTCGAGCCTTTTGTCCCCATTTTTATTTCTCAACGCATTTTTAAGAATTTTTAAACTAAGTTGAGATATTTTGCCTTTTCTAGTTTTTCACCTCACTGTTTTCGGCAACTTTGAACAGACTTTTGGGGTTAATTTTTTCCAAGCGTTAATTTTCAAGCCCTCGAAAGCAGCTTTTTTCCAATAAGCTAAAAGTATACTTTAGGATTATTTTTTGCCTCATCTTCTCAAACCGTCTCCGGCAATTCTGAGTTCAAATTGAAAACATTTTTTTACTGCTTTTCTGGCCTGAGTTCGTTTGCAGATATTTTACTTCAAGTTAAAGTACTGTCGTCTTTGCTGACCTTAATAATTCCTTGGTTTTATAATCAAATCTGGATTTTTCTGACTATTTTTTTAAATTTGTATCTTTTTCTTGTTTTGAACTTATACAAGCAGCAAAAAATCTGGTCTTCTAAATCGTTTTTCAAATGATTACAAGCTTCTTCAACGCTTGATTTCTGGGATCAACTCAGGATTATTTTGGAACTTGATTTCAATTATTTCAAGTTAAATTTCGAAGCGCTTATGGCAAGTTTAGAGTTATTTTGTATCTGTTTCAGCCTGTAATATTTATTCTAAAATTAATGTTGAATTGCGACTTTCGATTCTTTAACCGATTTAGGACTGCTTCCAAAAGCGCAGTAATTTACATACAAATTTGGGAAGTTTTTACTTTTTCCTTGTGGCAATTTGAGATATTTTACTAACTCTATTAGGAGAATTTTCTACTTCTTCTAACCCCTCAATATTAGGGTTGTCTCTTTTTTAGTCTTAAAAGCCGATTTTTATTGGAAATCTCACCAGCTGATTTGAGAATTTTTTTTTTGTCTTTTCTAGCCCTAGTTAGAAATAGTTTGAGTATGTAACTTTTTAAACAATTTTCCATTATAAATTTTTGGTCTTTCCTTACTTTTATTACGGGTTTTTTCCGAAGTTTGTTCTTTCAGACCTCAGTTGTGAACATTTGCAATAATTTTTTAGCTGTTCTGGCTTCTCAAAGTACCTCTGGACTATATCAAACCTGATTTAAAATATTTTATAAGCCCCAATTTGTGTTTTTTCGGAGTTTATTTCTCTCCCTAACTGGTTGGAGCTGAAAGCAATTATCACTTTCAGCTCGTTCGTGTTGATACTGATATTCGTAGTTTTCCGTTTCAACTGAGAATATATCACTGACAGTGAAAATTTGCAACCCTGCCCGTGACAAGGTAAACCAAAAGATGTCAATACCTTCCCGGGACCGTGTGTTATTAAATTGAACAAACTTCTAGAGAAAGGAATCAAAACTGAAGATACAACGAATAAACTAAAACTGTTCCTGTTTGAAATGTGTTACTGAAGGAGATTATTGCCATGTGTTCAAAACCCTGTCATATCCAGATATAACTATAGCACTGAGGAGAAACATGGACTTTAGATCTCGCGTGTATTAAGGCCATCACAAACATTTTCTTTATAGGGGGGGGGGGGGGGGGGGGGGGTAATGTTTGTAATGATTTATTTATGAGCAATTCTCGCTAAAACTAGGCCACAAGGTGCACAAGGTCTTTCAAATTTGATATAAATGCTTATAGTTATTAGAAATAGAGAAAAAATGATAATGCCATTTTTGTCTGATCGAATTTATTGACCCCTTGGTCACCAAGGGGCGAAACAGTTTTCAGAAAGTTGAAATTTTAGCAATTCATGATGTATTATTTGAGCTATGCCTCTAAAATTCGTTATGTAAAGTACTACAAGTAGCACTTTTCTATAAAGAGGAATGATAGGGCTTTCATTTGAAGTAATCAAAATTCAGGCCGCCATTTTGAATTTTGGCGCCATCTTGGATTATATCAGAAAAATGCAATTTTGACCGTGTTCGCAACTACCGATTTTCGATCTGAGACCAGCATTAGAAAGCTGAGAAAAAATTCTATAAGATGCAAGAAAAAAAATTAGGTGAGCATCAGTGTAAACCCATCAATTGAACTTATTTTCCAAGCTTAGTTTTAAAATATTCAACGTACACAGCGCGATAAATAATGTGTTACCAAATAGCTGGTAGACATTTCAAGCTAACACTATCGAAGGCTCGTTCAATATCAAGTGGCATTGTGATTATTGGAACTCCTTCATTCCATCGCTCTTGGAATATACGTTGTACAAGAAATAAATGATCAGTAGTCGATCGGCCGGCGAGGAAAGCAGCTTGGTGGGACCCTAGTTCGCCTACATGATCTTGCAACTTCTCCAACACCCAAATCGCGTATAATTTATACTCAGTACTCGTCAAACATATCCTCCTATATTGCGAAGTATACTTCGGACTTCGTACCTTAGGAATAGATATGACCAAATTATGTTTCCAGGCTTCAGGCATAACATTGGTGGTCCAAACGTCTTCTATCAACTTGTGGAGCTGCTGAAGAGCAGCTTCATCAGCGTATTTCAAAAATTCAGGAGTTTTTCCGTTGTGCATTGCGCATAAATATCTTCGCAGGTCAGTAAAAGTAGGGCCAGCGTTTTATTATCGGTCTCCTTAATTAGATCTGGTAATTCATCCTCGAGTCTATTACCATCTTGTTGCCAATCTTTTAAGGAAATACGGTAGTTTCTCAACCCACGAGCACTAACTCTCCAATGTTCTTTAAGGTACTTGTATGTTCTAATAATTCGTACTCCAACAGGAAATTTCTCTAGCTCCATAAAAAACGTAATGGTTTTGTTCTCTTTGATTTGTTTAAAGATTCGTTTGAGACGAGTAATAGCATCCGAGAATCAGGTGGCCGTATAAGCTGAGGGCTTCCACGACATTCAAAATTTGTAGTTGCATACCATAGCAAGGGCCTTTCTCCCATCAGTCTTGAAGTCGATTCAGTTTATTTGTAATTCGAGAATTCGCAGGCTTCTGTCGTGAATTGCTGATGAACAGTGGCCAGACCTCTGGTTCTCCTCGGATCTTCGGAAGACTTTACGACAATGCTGCGCCCAGGTCCGTCTTCTTCTTCCAAATTCCAAGCACTGCCACTCTCTCTGTCACACTCTTCCTCTCATAGTTTTGCATAGGCCTCTGGAACTTTGTAATTCATCCATGTTTTGAAAAACCTTGATGAATGGCTTCAATGGTTTGCTCTGAAAACCGTTCGAGATCTTAAAATTCAATTCTGCTACGTGAAACTTCATTATATGAAACTTTGGTGTGGCTGGAAGTTCTAAGACTATTCAACTGCCACAAAACTCATTGATAGCTTGAAGCTCAGAGCATTTTTCGATAACCGTTCCAAGACTTTGAATCATAAGAGCAAATTCTTCAATATCAACTTCGTTCAAAACATCCTGTTTTGCTGGTAGAGCAGGGCAATGCCTTCCAACGAAACGAAAATTCGTTTTTTTTCTTCTGTAATCGAACGAAAATTCTCATTATCACAATATTAACATGAATTCACATTGGCTTGGTGAGAATCTACAAAAGCATCTACAAAATCCTGCCTCGTCGTGAGCTTTTCTTTTACATTCACTTTAGTCATTATAATGCAATTGTGAAATAATAATAACAACTAAACGGTAGAACTTCAATGAGAGAACTGACTGTTTGCCACCCGCCTACTATGGCTTATTTCGAATTCATTTGTTACTGCGTTTTTTCTGCGGCAATTTTTAGCGAATTTATGCCGTCTCTCTTTTCTACTTGTGATTTACAACAAGGCACAACAATTTGTTGCACTGACGCAAATTTGCACTACAAGACTATCTCCGGTCGTGTGTAACACATGTCCCCGTTGTAAGGCAGTTTTGTCTAAGAATTACTACTCAATCCTAATAATTTTCATATAAATGGTACAAAATACCTAATAGGTTTATTATTTTTTGTTTCATTTCAGATTAAACCCGGTAAGTACAACATCGATTTCGTTTATGCACACCAATTCACATGCTATTTTTTCGTGCGGCATCCGTATTATTTTAACACGGGTTACCAAAAAGCCAAACGGTATTCAGTGTGACTGAGGACATAGGGGCGGATACGAAGCCACTGTCGGCGTTTTGCATTATTATCATGCCGACGGTGCGGTGCACCGAGCAAAGCAATCTCAGAGTATGCCATGCTGTTCTATTTTGAAAGTCCATCACCATGGCTGCGCGCAGCCATCATCACACAGGCACCAGCAGCATGCACTGCTAACCGTTGCTGGACTCCTGTTCGAAACTTTTGCAAGTACACTAAGAATATCGGAAATTATTTTATGGTTCTTAACTAAAACTAACGTAATGTGTGTCGTGTACGGCGTACGGTACAGAATCTTTCTTTGGGTCGTGAACGGAACGGATCGGGTGCCAGCCAAGTGGCGTTCTCAGTGCACGGAGAACGCTTCCCAACTTGTAGCAGTGTCATGTTCAGTCCCGGTCTGTTGGAACTCTGGTGTGGCTCATTTTGTTTTTGGTGCACCGCATTCTGTACGAAATGGCCAGGATCGCAGCCAGGTGAGTAGGCTGGCTGAATTCAAGCGCGGGTAGATCGCAACAACGGCAGGCAACAAGATTATGGAACCCTCTTCGCTGCATGGGCCAGAAGAGCACGTGATTGGATTCGGGTTATGCCGTGTTGCCACTACGGAGGCGCAAGCCAACACCAATAGGCTTTGAAGTTAAAGTCCCTTTTTTTCCTCGTATAACGGCGAAAATTGCCGGCGATGAGCGGTAATGACAATTTAATGACAGCCGTTGATAGTATCATTTACTTTTTATCCTCGTTTATCCCCTCGCAACGTGCCGCTCTAGGCTCACATGCAGGAGACACGGCCTTTCCGAAGGATCCACACTTGTGCCAGGATTCAATGTTCTCTCTTCGTCGTCGGCGTACAATCAGGGCCAGGCTCGGGGGAATTTTTCTTAAAGCCAAATGATGATGAGTATCAATTTGTGGCCGCTTTCGATCATCTCCCGCCCGCTTGTCATTCGCATAAAGCGAGGGCCGAGCGCAGAAGGCGATGATTATCGTCAATCGAAGAGTCATAATCGAGCGCAATCAACACAACCTGGGAAAGAGACCACGGGCGGCCGCTCATGATGGGAAAACATTATCACCGGCATTGACGGTGATTGATTGCTTATTAACAGGAATCCAGGGAGGCACAATAGGCGTCCTCGCCGCATGCTGGTACATCCGACACCGGACCATCAATCGATAAAAGTTCGGTAAAAGTCCGTTCCGTAGGGTTTCGCTTTGTGTGGGGCTGCGCCCCTGTTCGAATGTCAAAATTTTACTGACTATCGCGAAACAAGCCGCAAAACCGACGCTGCCAGCAAACGTTACCACCTCTATAACCCGGGATCGGCCGACGACGGATCCACACAGTGACTGGTAACCTGAACGCCCGAACAGTGACTGTCATTTCGAACCTCTCCCGTCACTAAGACCGACGAGGGACACAAACTTTCGCGAACTCAGACTTCGCGCAGTGGTAGTACTTTTACCAAAGTTTGCACCAGGGTGGCATGCTGGTAGAGAGGAGGATCAGCGGCATCGGTGAACATTACCAACGCCCGCGAAAAGGTCGGACATTTTCAGGGGGCCTTCTCTGGTCCCGAAAATATCCGTAACACGCGAATCATCACAGCAAGCTAGGAGTGCAGCTTGTATGGAGGAGGTCTTTGCGCGTCCCCGGGTTTTATTTACACCGAGCCGCGATTGCTTTTCGTGCCGAAACAATACACCTGATCAACAAGAATGGCCGTGATGCGGCAATGGGAGCGCAGGGTTTGGAAGAGTTGCTTCGTTCGTTTTGTTGGATGCGTGTATGGCGACCGTTGGTTCGACTTTCGCTTGCCGGCAGACTGTTCGAATCAACTGCAGGGATGGGCGGTTGCCAGATTAATTGAATAAACAGACCCAAAAACAAACTGTTGAAAAAATTGATATCGTTTTTGAAGTAGAATACTTCTCTCAGGAAGTTCGGTTGCATAGGGATGTAAAATGAAAACCTAAAACCGAAAACAGTGAAAAATATGTCTAATTTCAAATGCTAATAAATCGGTTAGTATTCGATGGATTTCCTTCGTTCTTGCAGCAATAGATTGGAAAATCTTCTAAGATTCTTCCCAAATGCAGATATTTGTAATTTTATTATTCAAACTATCGTACTATTGAAAATAGTCAAGCCTTGTCAAAACGAAAAATTCGGCCTCTGACTGGTCGTTATATGATTGCTTCCCGAGCATGGTCGACAGAATCATAGACCTTGCCATTTGAAATGTGCAATTTGGCCTATAAAAGAGCTTGTTTCACTCGAAGCCGCTCATTATAATTCTAGACTGCAACAGGAGCAGCCCTCCCTTAGCAGCAACAGTGGATACAGCAGCAGTAGCAGTGCACCAGATAACGGCCACAGCTGTGGAATGGCAACGGATAGCGGAGCGCGTCTCAGCATCCATAGCAGGACCAGGGGATGCAGGGCAGCGGATACCAATGGCAACGGAAGCGTTCACTACTGTGGCAACGGGGATAGCGCAGCGGTTGACGTTGGTCTCAGCATCTATATAAGCAGGGCCAGCTGATGCAGTGTGGCTTTTTAGTGAAATGCTGTCTCTGAGCGATAGCAGGCACACTAGCAATCCAACGAAAAGAACGTTCTGGAAAGCTTTTCAGTGTTTATTTTCCCCCAAGGAATACTTTGTTTGCACTGCCAGTGATAACGCAGAAATGTGATCGGCATCTTTTCAGACATTGAATTAAACAACAAATTGTCCTTTTCAGGATGAAATAAAAACCAAATTGAAGTGTTAATATTTTCTTTTAAATCAATTTACACTTTCAAGAAATTTGGAACAGACTTATATTTAGTTTCATCTCGTGTCATGAGCACAACATCCGAAAAGCTTTCATTATCAGCATAAACAATTATTTTTCGCATAATTAAAATTCAAAAATTACAAGTCCAAATCATGACAAGCAACTATATTATTGCGAATGGTCAATCCTTGTTGAAGCGCAAAATTCGGCTGATCTGATAAGTCGTTAATATGATTGCTTCCCAAGCACGGTCGACAGAATCATATACCTTGCAATTTTAAACATGCTATTTGGCCTATATAAGAGCCTTTTTCACCCGAAACCGCTCATAATAGTTCTAGACAGCGACAACAGTAGTCTTCCCTTAGCAGCAGCAGGAGCAGTGCAGTGGATACCAGGCGGATAGCGGCCACAGCTGTGGCATGGCAATGGATAGTGCAAATACTACCCAATATGAGTATCTCTGGAACCAGAATGATGCAAGGAGCTAACAATTGACCTCAGGCACCATTTTGAATTGCTAAATGGCAACTTATAGGCAACAGTCGGAAATGACCGAATAATACTCAATATGGATATTTTCGTAAACGTGATGATGCATAGAAACCAAACATTGACCCTGGACACTATTTTGAAATTGAAGACGACCACTTTTAGTTTCTGGAAAACAACCAAAAATACCTCCCAATATGGGTATTTCCGGTGTCAGATTGATGCCAGAAAGTCTGCTGATAATGACAGAATACCACCCAATATGAATATATTCAGAATTAAGGCGATGTACAGAAGCCAAAAGACGAGGATGTTGCCATTTCGATAAAACCAATCATTTCAAACGATTTGTTATTTGACTTTGATCATATCCTATGGCCGATTCGTCGTGCATTTGCAGACTTCAAACAAACCGCAAGGAATCAATGAGCTGGGAACGTTCAAATAGTACGACACCACATTTAAATTATGTTGAGGCCACATATATTGATCAAAGCAGGTATAGTTTTAAATATATAGTCTTTGAATTTCTTTTCTTTTCATAACTTTTGAGTCACATATCAAATTGTTATGAAGTTTGTTATTTGTAAGTTTGAGAGATGACTCGTTCGTATGACACTAGTAATGTTCAAATAAGTCATGTAATCTTTGAGATGACAGACTTTCGTTGTTTTATTAACAATTTAATACATAACGGTTGCTTAAGTTCGATTATAACCAAATGAAATGGGAACGTGTAGGGCAGCCAAACTTTGAAACCACGTGTTCAATCATAATTCATCAGTTAACCCTTAACTAGCCCGCTCATCTGATAATAATTATCAAATCGGTTGTGTAGTTTCTGAGATAATGAAGTTTCGTAATTTTCACAAGTCGGCACATTACAAATGAAGTTACAGTTCGATTACAGTAAAACTCAATAGGGTCTTCTGAGGCAGCTAGACCATTCATTTGTCACTAATTTTGTGGAAATCGGCTCAGCCATCTCTGAGAAAAGTGAGTAGGTCCAAGTAGTCTTCGGAATATGTTCCTTTGCATAGCTGGATTTCACATTTTTAAACATAACAGGCAAAGTAATAATCCGATTGCAAAACAATTCATTTCAACATTCATTTTAACTGAGTTTCAATTCAGTTTTATTTAAATTTTATTTCAGTTTCAGTTTGATTCCAGTTTAGTTTTAGCTAAGTTTCAATTTAGTTTCAGTGAATTTGGTTTAGTTCCGGTTAATCTCCATTTCATTCTCAGTTCAGCTTCAGTCCAGAGCTCTGTAGAATACTCGGTAGCATTAAAAAAAATTAATTTTTAATAATCCAATACGAATATTATTTTCTGGTTTGTTTCAATGAACTAGGACAATAAAAATACAGCAGATTTTTTCATCATGAATTCCATCCAGTTGCTGCAGTGTATTCAATCCAGTCGTGAATCGATATGATGATGAAGGGGCACTTTCGGGCGTTTGTTCACAAAGTAAATCGCCACATAGCTGATGGTATTGGTGTGTGTTACGAAGTGACTGACTGAACGCGCACAGCCCCCGACAGACAGTTGATTTTATACATTCGTAAAGTGACGCGACCAGGAGCTCATGCTTGCCAGCGGGTACCGTATAACAGCACAATCACCCTGTTCGGAGACAGTATCATACACGTTTCAATGCAGTGTTCGGCTTACAAGTCATGCAAAAGCTTGAACAAGCTAATGTGTGCAGTTCGGTTCATTTCAATCGCCCTGCTTTTCGAACGCATCCGCATGACGTGCGGGCGGCGCTCGTGAAACTCTGGCACTACTGGCGCGTGTTCACAAATGATTGGGTTTGTGCGCTTTGGGCTGTCCGTATATTCTGGGGCATATGGCATTATATGTAGTTAGTCTTGTTGCGGTCTGTTTGTCGATAAGATTTAGGTTGAGCAATCGTTTAACAAATTCATTGTTTGTTCTTTTACTTTTCAACCACGGTTCTTCAACAATAACACGAACAAGCTACATGGGTCTCCCCCAAGGCTCTTGTCTGAGTCCGCTGTTGTACAACTTCTACATCAGTGACATCGACACATGCTTGACGGACGGCTGCACGATGCGCCAGTTAGCTGACGACTGTGTAGTTTCAGTCACGGCGTCTCTAGCCGCAGACATGAAGAACAGCCTGCAAAACACGCTCGACAATCTGACCGTTTGGGCCAGTTGTCTTGGAATCGAGTTCTCGCTTGAAAAAACGGAGATGGTAGTCTTTTCAAAAAAGCGACCACCACCTCGTTTTGAGCTAGTTCTGTCCGGAAGACCCATCACTCAGTCACCTAGCTTCAAATATCTCGGAGTATGGTATGACTCTAAGTGCACATGGGAAAAACATGTCAATTACCTGAAGCAAAGATGCCAACCAAGGATCAATTTCCTTCGAATGGTAACAGGAACATCATGGGGAGCCCATCCAGAGGATTTGATACGACTCTATCAAACCCAATTCTGCCCGTAATAGAATACGGCAGCATATGCTTCAGAGGTGTCGCAGCTTCACACATGCTGAAGCTAGAGAGGATACAATACCGTTGTTTGCGTATCGCTCTAGGCTGCAGCCAGTCGACACATACCATGTCCCTAGAGGTCATATCTGGAATACTACCACTCAAAGAGAGGCTGTTTGAGTTGGCTTTTCGTTTCCTCATTAGATCGGAAATAGCAAATCCAATGCTTATTGCGAACTATGAGAAATGTTTGGAAGTTGTTCAGAAACCCTGTATGTCAGTATACCAGCGGTTCATGTCCATGGAGATAAACCCTTCGGTTGTTGCTCCATCCCATGAGATTTCAACATCCCTCAACAATTCTTCTGTTGTATTTGATTTGACGATGAAACATGAAATCCATGGAATTCCCGATCACCTCAAACCAACAGTTGTGCCATCAATATTTGGCCACCTCCCAAAACAGATATCCTTTTTCACGGACGGATCTGTGATGGATGGACAATCCGGATATGGCGTTTTCAACACAGATCATCGCATATCTCGCAAACTGGCACAGCCCTGCTCCATATACGTAGCTGAATTAGCTGCCATACACAATTCGCTGCGAATTATCGAGCTCAAGACACCAGACAATTACTTCATCTTCTCGGACAGCCTCAGTTCTATCGAAGCTCTCCGATCGATTAAACCGGTCAAGCACCCGTCCTATTTCCTTCCGGAAATTAGACGGATATTAGAAGTGCTGGTTGATCGGTCTTTCATTATCTGCTTTGTGTGGGTCCCCTCTCATTGCTCAATCCCAGGCAATGAAGAAGCTGATTTATTAGCAAAAAGGGGAGCCATAGAAGGAGAGATATTTGATAGACCGATCACCTATACCGAGTATTTTCATCTGCCCCGACAACTTGCTCTGGAAAACTGGCAGGAAAAGTGGGATAAAGACGACCTTGGGCGATGGATGCACTCGATCTCGCCCAAAGTGTCTACAAAAGCTTGGTTCAAAGGGTTAGATTTAACTCGTGATTTCATTCGAGTTATTTCGCGCCTAATGTCCAATCACTATGTTGCAAACGCACACCTCTATCGAATAAACTTAGTCGATAGTAATCTGTGCGAATGTGGAGGGGACGAAGATATTGACCACATAGTCTTCGTATGCCCTAAGTACCACAGAGCAAGGGCCAAGCTTATAGATTCTCTCCGGAAACAGAAAGTGACGTTTACAATGCAAGTACGGGATGTGCTTGCTAGCCGCAACCCCGCGCTTGTAATACCCATTTACGACTTTTTAAGAGATATCAAGTATCGAATTTGATTATCTCTATGCTTTCTCTCCTAATTTCTCCCAACACAACAATCTTGAAAAGTTCCACACTAATTCTGTTTTTTTTTCTTCTTTCTTTCGTTCATCTTTTTTATAGAAACATGAATCATCGCTTCTTTTTGAGAGACATGATCCACCGAACTTAGATATAAGTTTTGATTTCAAAGAGATAAGGAACCATCACCCTCAACGAATAGTAAGACACATGAATCATCGCTTCTTTCTGAGAGACATGATCCATCGAACATAGATATAAGTTTTGATTTCTAAGAGATAAGGAACCGTCACACCTCAACGAATAGTATTAAGAATTGATATTTACCCATACAGAGAAAAATAATGTTATTGTTAGCCGTAGGTTTAAATGACATGTATTTTTAAATTGTATTTATAAAAGAGAAAAGATGAGAGGGTTTTTATGCCTGTTTGAGGAGGAGCATTCGGGATACAGACTCTACTCAAGCTGGCTTTTCCCTACTCCAAAAGATATTCGGCCCCGTTATGCTTTGCGGTTGGGCCTAAATAAATATTAGAGTATTAAAAAAAAAGACAAGAAAATCAAAGCATTAAAACAGAATGGTATATGAAACCAATCGCCAGTGGCAGATTTTTAGACTACTTTTCGTTCCACCCGCTCCATCACAAAATTAACATGGCTAAAAATTTCATCAGACAAGTTGACGAGTTGACAAGCTATCCACTAATCTACAGAACGATGATAAGGCTCGCATCATTCACAAACAATTGAGACTAAACAACTACCCGAAAGCACTAATAAACAGATTAATAAGCCGAATGCAGGAAAACATCACGGCACCGCAGGAAACACCTAGTGAAAACCTGGAGTATACTTACCGTTCGATATCATACATACCATACCTGTCGAACCGAATCGACAAGCACCTAAAAAACGATTACAAACACATACGACTTGCATACCGCAACATAAAAACAGTTAATCAGTTGTTCACAAATGTTAAAGACCCCATTCCACATGAACACCAGAGCAACGTCATCTACAACATACCGTGCAAAGACTGCAGCGCCTGCTACGTGGGAATGACAACAAACATGCTTAAAACTAGAATTAGTGGACACCGGACGCACTATAACACCTGGGATAAACTACTGCAACAAGGTCACAACGAAACAGATACCCAAATTAGTTCACTTAAGGAAAAAACAGCACTATTGCATCACAGTATCACACAGAATCACCGGTTTGATTTTCGACAAACAAAAAATATAGACAGACACAACAAAGCACTCCCGTTTTTAGAAATTTGCCATATTGCCAACACAGAAAATAGCATAAACAAACGCACAGACACTGAGGGACTGAACACCATATACGCTGGTATTATACACTCGATAAAGAACATCAACCAAAACAAAACAGACAACCATGACAGCCAATCCACTACCACCACAACTAAAAGTTGTACAATCTCTCAAACACGCCCTTAGCAAGCCGTCAAGAATTAGTAGACTACAGAGGAAGACGCAAAACCAACAGCTTAGAATATTTATTACCCGATTAAAGTGAAATTGCCATAAAAGTGCTTGAAAAAAGCTTCAGAAGTTTATACAGTGTAGCACACAAAAATAGGTACACATGCAGTAAGTACAGTTTATAAAGGAAAGTTACAAATCTGTTTCAAGCGCACAATACCTTTTACATATAGCCAAAGTGGGACGCCATTTGTAATACACACCAGACAACCGATGTTGGACACCAACACACTTAACAATAGAACGATTATCCTTTCTGTAAGTAAGCTAACACAGACATAAAACATAAACCAGTAACGAAAGAGGAAAACTACACACAATGTATATTTTCAGACTTCTTGAAAAAGGTGAAATAAAGTCACCGAAACTGTCGGAATAAGAAAAAACAAATCGTTTTTGCTAGTATACACGGACTGATTAAGCCGATAAACCCATCAAACTAACCGTTTCAGTCGTCATATAAACAATTTTTTTTCATAATTTTGTGTAGAATAACATTATTCTGGATGTAGTTTACATTGAAAATTCAACCGATGCACAATGTTACATTTTGCTGTTCTCGTGCGAATAATTGAATAGTGATACAAATGTTTATTATAACCGTATAATATGTTCGGAGAGGCTTCAAAATATTTGAAAACGCATCTTTCGATGTAAATACCCATTTTGGGTTGCACGTTGTGATTTAATGCTGTTTAACAGAAACTGGAAGTCGCCATTTAGAATTTCAAAATAACGTATGGAGTTCCACTTTCGGAAGTATTGAAATTGTTGGTCAAATTTCCTGAAACCGGAAGTCGCCATTTGGAAAAATCAGTGGGGTTATCCCAGTTCCGATTATACCTCTATTGGGTGAAATTCGGTCCATTCCACAATCGTTTACAGTAAAACCTCTTTTATGTAACTTTGGGAAGAAAGAAATTAACGTAAGAAGAATTGAGCATGACCAGTCATGCTAAGTTTTCCTCTACAATGAAATTGGAAGAGATGGCATTTGATTTTTTTTTCAAATGAAAATGCTTGTTGGTGTCCAAGGAACACGTCTGAGAAGAAGTGAAGGTTTTCTGATAACTAACAATTGTGCTTTAATTCACAAAACTACATAGAAATTAAAAAAAAGCATAAGTTTAAAACTCCGAAGTCGCCTCTTAATCGATGTTCAAACCAATGACTTGTGGTCTTTACTCCAATCAATCTCCTCTTAAGCCTCAAAAAAACATGGTTTAAAAAAATAAAATAAAAAAATAACTTTTCTTAATATTAACGAACATTTTCATGTAAAAAAACTTACATGTCACCGCTTTGAATTTTGATTTAGAGACGAATTGAGCATGAAAAGTCTTAATTTTGCATGTTTTACGTAGTTTCGTGAATTATATCTCAAATTTAGTAATCAGATATCTCTTATTTTCCCTCAAATGTCTTTCCTGAACATCAACGAACATGTTCATGTAAAAAAAAATTACATGTCACCGCTTATTTTTTTGATTCAGAACGGTTCAAAATGATTATGATAATAGCACAGCTTAGAGACGGGGGAAGTAATATCAAGAAGATCAAGCGTTACGGAATTACTTTTTTTATATAGTAGAAGATAACGTGGGGGGTACAAACATTATATCAACAATATAACAAAGTTAGTAGTTGGATAGTTAGTAGAGTTTATAGTATAGTAGAGTATTTATTTACTAGTTTGTAAAAAAGGCTAATATTTTCAATCCTATTGTTTGCTACACATACACAACATACACATAACACACAGAGAAGAGATGTTGGCATCATCATCATCGATTGATGGTTCCAGCCGTGGACCGCAAGTACCGGAGTGGATGGATAATCCACTCTCCACCGGAAAGCTCCTAGTGCTACGTATGGAAGTAGCGTCGTCATCATCGCCATCATTGTCATTACCAAAGAACCCATTTATTATCAGGAAATCTGTAGAACAAGCTCTTGGGTCTGGTCAAACAATTGAAGGTGCCTTCCCCGAAAGGAAAGGACTCTACTATGCACTGAAGGTGCGCCGCCGAAATCAAGCAGCCAAGCTACTGGCAATGGAACGGTTGATCCCCGTCACGCAGGCGCCGAGCTGCAAGATTTCCTCCGTGATCAGGCCGTTCTGAACGTCCGCCGATTTACTCGACGCAACCCGGATGGGACACTTGTCAGCACCCCTTCACTGCTATTAACAATCGATGGTACCGTACTACCACGGTACATCGAGTTCGGGTTCCTCAAGGCGAAAACCAGACCCTATTACCCCAATCCCTCAATGTGCTACCGTTGCGATGTGAATGGGCACCAACCATTCCCTGTGATATTTACTGTTTTTAAATATCAACAAAAAAGTGGAAGAGGTTGTTTGTAAGAAACGACCGCAAGGTTAACGTAGAATTACGACAGCCTGTCTTATGTCCATAATTTTTTGCAATAGCTTTGAGAATACACTGGATTAGGGTTAATCATTTCAATGGTGTGGAGCGATACATTTTTCCATATAAGTTTCGTATATTATTTTTGCTTTAATGGAATGGAATGGAATAACTGGGAAAATAGGTGTGACTAAATTATTTCCAGTTATACCATTCTACAACGTTCGAAAAAAAATACATCTCATTCATTCTGGCTCAGAGCGATCATTCGATAAGCTCCACCTTTATTTTTAGTTTTCAAGTTTTTCCTCGGTTTCGTAGCACGGATGTACAAAAATGATTTCTTGTGGATATTCTGTCGAGCCGGACCGATAGCACTCTCATGAAGGCAACAAAATAACATGTTTTGTGTCGTGTTGCGCGGCTTGGAAGGAAAAAAAAAACGTTTCCTTCCCCGTGTCGCATGGAAGCAGATTATTGCGTGTTTGATACTGCCGACGGTAGACATTAGTATGAAGGTGGAAATTCTGCTGTGATGTCGAGTAATAACCGTCTTCTTCAAGATGTTACATCCATATGTTAATTAAGTGTTATGAATTTTCTAAAACGGCCTTGAAAAAGGCTGGTTGCTGCAGTTGCAAATTTCATTCAATTATAGTATAAATGCTTCATGGTCCAGAAAGCGCGCGATATCCGCTCTGGCATAGATTTTTCGCACGTTGTGGAATGGGATAACTGGAAACATTATTTCCAGTTATACCATTCTACAACGTTCGAAAAAAAAATCACAAGAAGGTTGTATGCAAAGCCACGACCGCAAGGTTGAAGTAGAATACTCTTACAAGAAAGATAACCCGGCTGCTTGCGTGTCAGTCATTTTTTCTAGTAAATGAACGTTGACCGTTCATTGGCAGTATTGTAATTTCTTTTTGTTTGATATTTTGAATGAAGTTCATTGAATATTTTTAAATTTTGTGCAAATGAGAAGTTGAAGTGCTGCCGAATTGTAATATGCACATTTAATACGACATCATTAAACGGGAACGGAACAAAGGCTACGGTTATGCAGAACGCGAATAACGGCGCGATGCGATTCGCCTTACCGTGGTGAAATGTACAGCTCTTTTTAAGGCGAAGTAGAGCTATACATTTCAACAGATTTCATCTTGCCGAATCGCATCGCGCCGTTATTTGCGTTCTGCATGACCGTAGCCAAACACTAAGCGACGCAAACACGTAATAATAGTCAGAGTATGCATGTAGATGAAGATAATTAACTTTGGATTATAGCGCAAAACGAGAAAATATTAACTTTTCAAATATTCATTTGTGTTCTTCAAATTTCAGTTATTCAATTTAATATCCGATGAAATGTCTGTTTATTATCTGATGAAGCTTTTATATAGGCCAAATGATGCATTCCCAATTTACTAGGTCCATAACTCTGCCGACCGTGCTTGGGAAAGCGCGGTATAACGACCAATCAGAGGTCCAATTTTGTGTTTTGACAAGGCTTAAGAATTTTCAATAGTACAATAGTTCGAATGATAAAATTGCTATTTCATGCATTTGGTAGGAATTTTAGAAGATTTTCTAATCGATTGCTGCAAAAACGAAGGAAATCCATCGAAAACTAACCGATTTATTAGCATTTGAAATTGGACATATTTCTCACTTTTTTCAGTTTTAGATTTTCATTTCACATACTTATGTAGCCGAACTTCCTGAGAGAAGTATTCTACTTCAAAATTAAATCTTCATTAATTCGTTTGTTGTTCTTATAAAGAACAATTGTTCAATTTATCATAGGATGTAGTGTTAATTTAACATCTCTGTGTTACCTTGATAGTGAGGACTAAGGCGCACGGTCAACACAATAAGAAAGGTGTTTTCACATTGAAAACTAGACACGGCTTTACTGGAGGAGGTGTTGGCAAATGCATCTACCGCTATCATACGAAAGCGCGTCGTTTCATGAGGGGAATATCAACAACGAAACCGCTGAGGCTGTCACTATACTGCTATTGGTACCAAAAGCTATTAACTCTTCAAATAAGTGTTTTATTTGTTCTCAAAAGAACAATTGTTCAATTCAAAATCGGATTTACGCAATCGCATCTCTGTAATATTACCGACAATAATATTCTTCTGAACAAAATGATACAACTTTCCCATTAGGCCTCTGCCATAATAGACGCGAAAAGCGACGCGAACCGATTCGCTCGGCTGTAGGTTAATGTACAGCCATCAGTAGAGCCGCTTTTCGCGTCTACTATGGCAGAGGCCTTAGAAAAAGTTGCTGGCTGATGTATTCACTTCATGCAAGCCTGCTGCTGATGCTTCCCGCTACCACACTGAAACAGCATTTTAGTGAAGGGAGTGTCGTTGCATCAGGTGACCTTGCTACTTTCGATGCTAATATACCCGCTGCAACAGCTACGCTATGCATAGCCATGCCACAGTTGTGGCCGCTATACGCTGGCCCAACTGCTGAGCAACTGCAACGCTATCCGTAGCCATGCCACAGTTGTGGCCGCCATTGATATCCGCTGTACCTGCATCTGCTGGCCCTGCTGCTATCGATGGTGAGATCCGCTGAAACTGCTACGCTTATCCGCAGCCATGCCACAGTTGTGGCCGCTATCCGCTATCGATGGTTCCCACTGCACTGCTCCCGCTGTCGTCGCTGTTCAGAACTATTATGAGCGACTTCAACTAAAAAAGGCTCTTATATAGGGATGAAAATACGAATGAATTATTTTTCGTACATGGTGGAATGATATAACTTGAAAAATATGTGTGACTTCATTCTGGCTCAGAGCGATCATTTGGTAAGCTCCACCTTTTTTTCAGTTTCTAAAGTTTTTCCTCAGTTTCGTAGCACGGATGTACAAAAATGATTTCTTGTGGATATTCTGTCGAGCCGGACCGATAACACTCTCATTGAAGCAACAAAATAACATGTATTGTGTCGTGTTGCGCAGCTACGTTGAAAAAAATTCTTCCCGTCCCCGTGTCGTATGAAAGCAGATTATTGCGTGTTTGACATTGCCGATGGTAGACATGAGTATGAAGGTCAAAATTCTGCCGAGGTATCAAAATATAACCGTTTCAATTTAAGACGCAAGAGCGTAAGTGCTGCATTTCTGTTATCTGCTGCCATCCAACATGAGAACAAGTTTAAATTATAACCGGTCCTTCTCAGGGCCACCAACACGTTCTTGAGGCAATGTTGAATTTTTCCTCGCTTGCAAATGCTGAAATTCGCGGTTTCCCGTCTGTTACACACGATGAAAAATTTTAACTACTTCAATCACATAGTTGAAGAGCACCAAAAGGTGCTACAGTCATACCTCGATATAAGGCAACTTTATTTTTATTTTCGTTACGTTATATCGAGTTACGTTATATCGAAGCAAAAAAATTTTTTTTTTAATTTATGCAAGAATGTTAATGGTTACTCAAATATGCGCGAAAACCCATTTCCCATCACCTAGCAGTATTTTTTAACCTTTCTTATGCCCATTTAGAGAAATTTTCAACAAGCAAAAAAAAATTTTTTTCTAATTGATGCAAGACTGTGAATTGTTACTGAAGGATGCGTGAAAACCTATTTTCCTTCACCTATTAGTATTTTTAAAACTTTTGCTATGCCCATTTAGGACAATTTTCCCATTAGTTTCATTAATTTTAAAACTTACTACAAACATTTTTTGAAGCAATTTATAGCCCAAAAACAGTTGCTGTATCATTTATTTTCAATTTCAATACATTTTCAAAGTAACGTTATATCGAGGTAAAAGTTACGTTATATCGAGTTACGTTATATCGAGGTTGCCTTATATCGAGGTATTATATTTCACAACAGTAACAACACTGGCAAGTTTGTTCAATTATCATCATTCCGGATAACCATTCGCCGATGATTCTAGATCTCCCGGTTTCTCTAGTAGAATTGCCAGCCATTTCCAATAATTCTGCAGCTACCGAAAACTCCATAACAGCCGCCAGATAGACAGGTGCTTAAGTATCAACGCGTCTAGAACGATCAGCCAGAAATTGAAACCCGGCTTTTCTTTCTCCTTCACGATCAGCAACCAACGTCCGTGTGGTATCGGCACAATCATGGAATGAATTATTCATAAAACACAAAGCGCGCATTCTAAGTCAACTAGGTATATTCTGTCGACCTTGTTAGGGAAAGAAGCATTATGCGACCAATCAGAGGTCGACATTTGCGTTTCGACAAGGCTTGACAATTTTCAATAGTACAATCGTTCGAACAATCAGATTATAACTTTCTGCATTTGGACGGGTGCTTGGTTGATTACTGCAAAAATAACGAAAATCGGTTGAAAACTGACTGAGCTTCAAACGGTTGAAAATGGACAATTTTTGTGACGCTCTCGATGTTTTCGGTTTTTGAAATTGGATCCCTGTAATGAAATTGGTCCCCTGTATATGTTGCCGTAAGACGTAATTCTACGTCAAAAAAATGGACAGAGTTTCCCCGTCCCAACAGATCAATTTAAGCTTGCTTCCATGAACTTAGACTAATTTGAAGTCTCGAAGGTGAAGATCTTTCGAAAAGTTTTGAAACAAGCCTTTTACTTGAACAATTCCTAAACCTGCTGTCAGAGCATAATAAAAACTGATGTCTTGAAAGAAAACATGCTGGTAAAAGCAACAATACCGTACAGTATAATGTACAAATTATGTGGAAAAGAACGCCGCTGGTCTCTTGTCGTCTATCATTGCAGTGGCACACGACTTCTATTCCGTGAAATCAAGGAAAAACTGCAATGCTGCTGCATTCATAGTGATTAAAAGTTTATCTCATGAATATGGTTACCTTAGAAAAAAAAACTACTCGACAAGAATTGAGCATTTTTGCAATGGTTATAAGATTTTTTTGCATTTTATCTTCGATATTCACTAAATGATCGTGATCGAAAGAGTAGATTTTTGAAAATACAAAATTATGGAAGCTTAAGAGCCAGCGAATGCTTCTGAATATTTTGTCGATTCACTAGGATCTATTCAGAATATCTATTCAAATTTCAACATTGTTAGATCCACATTTATATTTTTGTTTTCAACTTAACAAATTATATTCTTACGTATATTAGCTGTCTTCGTAATACAGTGAATTTAATTGTTGGCAAATGAAAAAAAAAGATTGTCAAACAAAAACAAAAAAACAGAAATTAATCATTTTGAACTTTAACTTCCTTGTAATTGTTGATTGTTATGATTTTTCGCTGGAACTTCTTGATTATTTTGTTAAACATATCTTCTTATGTTTCCTTAAGAGTGAACCTCTGTAACGGCTTCGAAATTATCTCGTTCCATAATAAGATTTAGGTAATAAATTTAGTTTGATCAGAGTAAAATAAGACAGCATAATGTATTATGATAACTTAGGTATTGTTGGATTTGGTTTATGAGGAAATAGATTTAATTCTGATTCAGACGCATTGCGAGAAATTCTTGGTGCTTCTACAGTAACAACGACACGCTTGTGCCTTGTTAAATATATGTTGTTCGCACAAAAAAAAACCCTACACAATCGAAGTTCTTTCGAGTGTTGCTCAATATATTTCTTAAAAGGAAATTTATGGGAAGGCTGCTATGAAAAATACTTAAACTACAGAACAAACGAATTGTTGCTGTCTGCAGATTCTGTAACCTTTATAACTAAAAATCCTTCTAATTACAGTGTTTAGTCTCACGTCACCATTATATTCAACCCTAGGGCTGTATACCTTATAGTATTTCGACAGAATTTCAGCAGCACACTAATTATTTCTGCCGAAAAGTGATCGTAGAAAGATTTTCTCGTTTTTCCGCCAACCCCAAAAAGAAGTGTTGTTCATAGGAACTACAGGACTCCAACTAATCCGATTTAGACAGCCAAAGAACGATTATAGGTCCTCATCCTAAAAGAGAACACAGAAGCGGAATAAACAACGGCGAAGAAACAAAAAGCCGAGATAAGAAAGTAAAAGAAGATTTTACAAGAAGAGAGAAAAACATCAGAAAAAAATGGGGGGGCACAATTGACATGGTACTCAGTGATCGGCGCTGGTTCTTCTCCATTCTTTAACCGCGAAATATAGCGAAGCACAAATGCATGAGAAGAATACCTCTCAATGCAATTGAAATGTAGGTATTAGGAATGAAAAAAAAAACACTAAATCTGGAAGGGTTTGGTTAGTGCTGTTGGGACTAAACTACTGTACTGTCTGTACATATACTCTAGGACAAGGACGCTCATCGCTCAATTTCAAGTTACCGTTGGAAACAATTTTTTGTCTATAAATATTTCTATAATGGTCAAAACAATAAATTTTACAAAGTCTTGAGGGAAGCTTAGTTGAATGAATAAAATCTTAGAACATTTTGCATTGTTTTGACCATTACAGACAAAATTATAGACTAAAAATTGATTTTAAGAAGGGGTGTTCCACAAAAAACTCTATTTTGTCGTGTCCAACGTACAGATAGGAAATCGAGGTATTCAGCAATTATTTTTCTTTTAAACTTTTCCACAACTTTGCTGGAGGAAGCAACCTGGTATATTGAAAATTAAAAAAAAATATTTTTTTATCTAACTGTTAGGTGGATTGATCGAAAAACCGACAACGCCAAAAGTGAGGCCTTGTTCTATTAAACAATTTTTCTGAAGACATTGAATCAAAAAAATCAATTTTTAACATTCAAATCTAAAGCGATCACGTTGTTTCGAATTTAGACCACTGTGCACTGTGGGATTTTCAAATAAATCTTTTCACCAAGTGTTAATTTCTTGAAATATAATACTTGGAATGTGTAGAAACTATTTTTGAAGTTATTTCGTGTGGTAAGTTGATGATTTTTCCTGTTATTTTATATCTCTCTTCGTTTTTTCTTTTCAGAATTAAAATTGCGATAAAAAGTTGATGTGCGCTGTGGAGTTTCAAAAGACCGTAGAAATTATGTGGTGCTACTGCAGTTGCTGCTGCCGCCGTTGTCGCCTGGCCATCCATCAAGCGGTAAGTGTAACTTCATTTTCATCTTCTTTCTTACCCGCGGAAAATCGCGGCCAATGTTTTTCATGTTATGAGTTTTTGTTTTTTTTTTTACTTTTCCCCGTTTTAGGTTAATCCGCACAAGTGTTGGTCCTGACAGGAGAAAATTGTACGACGGATCTAGAATTTTCGATGAGAACATGTTACCACTCCCGATGAAGTCCTAAGCGAGGGGTAGGTTGATGTTTTTTCCCTCTTATTTTATGTATAATTTATTTTAATTTTGTTAATTTTGTTTTTTTTCCAGGATTAGAATTGTGATAAAAAGTTGATGTGCGCTGTTAGGATTTTAGATAACCATTGGAATAATGTGGTGGTACTACTGCTGCTGCTGAAGCCTGGCCATCTCTACCGGTAAGTGGTCCATTTTTTTATCTTATTATCTACGCAACATTATATCGCGACCAATATTTTTTAAGTTATCAATCAATCTTAAATTTGTGATTTTGAGATGGTCATATTGCGGTGGATGTTTTTTCAAATTTTCATCTTCTTTCCATTGGCCTATGCATCATGATATCGCGACCAATGTTTTTCAAGCTATGCACTTGCTTATTATCATTACAATTATTATTATTACAATGTGTGATTTAGATTTAGATAAAAATTCCCTTCGTCCATCTGGATCTACTCTACAACAAAAAGAATTACAAACTGCTGTTCGCTATGGCTACTGGTCGTCATCCAGATTCAAAATCATGCAACTGCAAACATTTTTCATAGAATCTGCAACGGCAGGAGACAACCTAGAAAAGTTTCTTGAAGCTATGCAAACCCCGTAAGAACAACCTGCTCGTGTCGGGTAAGTACAATTACATTCTATTGCTTTCACTATGGAGAAATTTCAAACTGAGTTAAAAATTTCCCACCCTGAAAAGGTATTTATTTTACGGTGGTGAAGCAGACTTTGGCAAGAAGCCACCTTAATGATCAAAAAAGGTACTTATCCTCGAGCCCGTTAGAACTCAAGCAATACAATAAAATACAACAGCTACTTGAATATAACCCAACGCGCTTTCCTAGGTTGCATGAGAAAAAAAATTACTTCGGGCTTGCCGCTAACGTAGATAAATTATTAAATGCCTAAAAAATACACAATGTTTTAGTAGATCCTTTTACTATGCTATACCTGGAATTTATCAACAGAATGAAGATTATCGTCAACGAAATCAACTATTTTTACCAGAAATGGTATTCAATGTGGAGTGGAATTGATGCGTGAAATTGTTCAAATCATGAAATATTTTGTAGAACGTCGAGCTTCAAAACAGAGCTACTAATCTAAGTAATCTAACATAAGACTGCCAGAACTTTAAAGCAATGGATAAAATAAATGCACCTGTTTACTAGTTTGGGTACAATACTTGGACATTTTTCCAACGTGATTTGCAGATATGAATGTAGACTATCGATAACGACTTCAGTGCCTTGCTACTAAAAATTTAAGCATAACAGAAAGAGGTTGATAAATTTTTGATTTTCGAATTGGCTGCGGCAGAGCGCATATTGACAGTACAAAACGTGAATATGACCAAAACAAAAAATAAACTATCGAACGAAACAATGAACAAAATTTTAAAAACTAAAGGTTGAATGGAAATGTCCGGAAGTGCGTCTAGTTCATTTCCCATTCCAGAAGAAATGCTAGCTAGATTCAATGCAACTGTGTTTGAGGCCATCCACATACCACGTTGTCTGGTTGTCTCAGCTTTGGGTGGAGAGGAAGGGGGGGGGGGGGGGGGTATGTGAGTATTGTCTACGGTTCATACAAAATTTTTAGAATTTATATGAGCAGTTGTCCAGAGGGTGAAAATCGTTTAAAATCTGTCCACGTGGTATGTTGGATGGCCCTTATGGCACCGACACTAAAACACAGATATATGAAGAAGTGGAAAATGATTACAATGACCTTCTTTAAGTTTTAAATCAATAATAGTTTTCTGATGAAAAAATTAGACAAAAGTTTGTTTTTTTTGACGTGGGACTACGTCTTTCTTCACTATACTAAGGTACATTCTGGGAAAACTGGATTGAATATGTAACGTTTTTGGTTGGCGGAATGGAAGATTTTAGATTCTAATAGCGCTCAAACAACTCTTCCGATTTCAATAGTTAATATACCGTTGGAAAGCTTAAACATACAAGATTTGTATAAAATGATAATTTTAGTTGCCAATTTCTCATTACTCCGTGAAAATTGCGGGAAAGTTTGAAGGTCGAATATCCACATACATTTTTCATACGATTGGTATATTTCCCTAACGCAGACTTCAAAAACATAGACAAAATGATTTCACGCATTCAGTCATTGGCTAGCAATGCCAGCCAATTGGCATCGCATTCATCACCCAACGCAAGCGACGAAGAAAGAAAGCAGAGATGCTTCCACGTGGTTGGTTCCTCCCCCAATCACCCAAGTTCCCAACACTGAGTGACGCTATAAAAAGACATTTCGTGTTGAGAGAAGATCATATTTTCGCTCCGTTCACTTTGTACGTTCGTTCGTAAGTTTTTATTTTCGCGTTGGAAACCGACGCTACGGTGAACCCTGACATGGGTAAATCGGAAACCGGTTCTAGTACGGGTAAACGGCCTCGACCTGGAAATGCCCCCGATTCGGCGGCTAAGAAGCTTTTGGCCAACAACAGATTTGCTGTCTTGGAAAACTCCACGGACCCCGAAATAGTGAAAAAAGAGAAAATTCCACCCTTCTATGTGAAAGGATTTCCAGAAGGTCTTCGTGAAGCAATTGTCTTTTACATCGAGAAAGGACTGAAATGCACTATCCGTATGTGCACTGACGGCTGAAAACTGATGGTTCCGGCATTGAATCACTACAAGGCGGTGCAAGTAATACTGCAGCGTAAGGTGGAATATTTCTCCCATGACATTGAAGCAGAAAAACCGCTCAAGGTTGTTCTCCGTGGTCTTCCAGACATGGAAATTGACACTTTGTTAGAGGAACTAAAGGCAAATGGACTCAAGCCAATACAGATCCATAAGATGTCACGCCACAACAAGACTCGGAAGTACCGCGACCAATTGTACCTTATCAACCTGGAGAAAAATTCAACATGTTTGGCGGATTTGCAGTCCATTCGTGCCCTTTTCCACATCATTGTGGCCTGGGAGCGCTACAAACCAGTTCATCGAGATGTGACCCAATGTTCCAATTGCCTGTTGTTTGGACATGGGACTAAAAACTGCCATATGGCCTCTCGCTGCATCAAATGCGGACAAACGCACGCACCCGACGCCTGCCAATTGATGGAAACTGCCGATCCTGTCTGCGCAAATTGTGGAGCTGATCATAAGGCCACCAGTCGCACCTGCCCAAAGCGGGCGAAATTCATTGAGATCCGCATAAGAGCCTCAACCAACAACCAACCCGATCGGAGAAAAGTCCCAGTGCCAGTGAATAACGAACAAAATTCTCCAGTCATCACATCGCGACGTGCAATCCCAGTGCTTCCACCTCTCCCACTGAATAATCGGCTTACAACCTCGTTTGCCGATGTCGCAGCATCGAGCCGTTCCTCGCCTCCCCCGGGGCTCCCAGGGCTTACAACTCCTGCCACTGGAATGAAGTTTACCCGCACAGACGCCGAAGAAAACAACGCAGATTCCCTTCTCACTACAGAAGAGTTCGTGCATCTCCTGGCCGAAGCATTCGTAGCCCTTCGCACCTGTAAAACCTGAGCTGAACAGCTGCAAGCAGCAGTTTCCATCCTCACCAAATATGGCCCGTGAATGCATCAACATCGCTAACTGAAACGCTTGCTCGTTAAAGAGCAAAGCCATCGAATTCGCTGATTCCCTCAACGAGCGGACTATCGACGTAGCTATCATCACCGAGACACATCTAAAACCTGGCGTCAACTCCTACCTCCCCGACTTTCGAGTTGTTCGGCTCGATCGTACCCACTCAGCGGGTGGAGGTGTAGCCATCGCGTTGAGGAAGAACATCTGCTGTAAGCTGCTGCCCAGTTTCAACTTAAAAGTCATCGAAGCGGTTGGGGTCGAGGTTTCTACCCCTGTCGGCCCTATTATTATCATAGCCGCCTACTGTCCGTCGCAAGTCAGCTCAAGGAACGATTCATCCTCTAATCTGAAACAAGATCTCGTCAAGCTTACCAGACATCGGCAAAACTTCATCTTGGCTGGTGACCTCGATGGCAAACATCAAGCCTATGGCAACACTCGAAGCAATCCAAATGGAAAAGTCGTCCACAATGACCTACAAGCATCTTCGTACATCATCCTGAGCCCAGAATCCCCCACCCGGTTGAGTCGCTCTGGTGTCCACTCGACCATCGATTTTTTCATCACCAACATGGCAAACCTTTCGAATCCGATCGTCTACCAGGAACTGAGCTCCGACCACTTTCCAGTGGTCCAGTTCGTGCTCGTCGTCGCAACTACCATCGTGCTGACTGGCCACGGTTCCAGCAGTTCATCGACGCCAACATCCGCTACAACATCGAGCTTGAATCGACGGACGACATCGATCAGTGCTTGCAGATCATCGACGAGGCTCTATCCTTAGCCCGTGACCAACACATCCCTGCTTCTGACCTGGTGAGTAACACTCTGAATCTAGACAGCCTAACTAAATCTTATATAAGACTTCGTAACACAACTAGGCGCCATTATCAACGTACTGGCCTGCCTCAATTAAAGTCTTACTGCAATCGTCTTAATAAAATCATTAAGGCCCGGTTGGTGGATCTCAGAAACAAAAGCTTTGAAAGTCATATTCGCTCTGTCCCAGATTGTGCAAACCCCTTCTGGAAATTAACTAAACTTCTGAAAAACAAGCCGAGATCTGTCCCTCCTCTCTTCCATTCTGATCAACAAGCTAGCCGAGTTCAGCTAATAGCACCAGCTGAAAAAGCTAATGCACTTGGCCAGCATTTCGTAAATTCTCACAATCTTGGCCGTTCCCTGGTGAGCCCCTTTGAGCCTGATGTGGCAGCTACAATGTCCAGAATCGCGGTGACCCCTCTAGTTGTCCCAGAGGAATCTATAATTTCTGCAGACGAGGTAATGGCAGCCATCAAATCATGTAAAAATATGAAGGCCGCGGGTGTCGATGGGGTGGTCAATCTCGAATTGAAAAATTTGAGCGTTGACTTCTTTCATCACCTCGCAAAGATCTTCAATAAGTGCTTGGAACTTGGCTACTTTCCGTCCCGTTGGAAGGTCGCCAAAGTTATCCCCATCCATAAACCTGGGAAGGATCCCACTGACGCTAAAAGCTACCGGCCCATTAGCCTCCTTTCATCTATTTCGAAATTGTTCGAAAAACTGATTCTGAGACGTATACTAGAGTTTGCAGATCAGAACAACATCTTCCTTAGAGAGCAATTTGGGTTCAGGAAGGGGCACTCCACTGTGCACCAGCTCACCCGGGTAACGAACATTATCAGGCGGAACAAGTCTGTTTCCAAAACAACTGCCATGGCGTTGTTGGACGTTGAGAAAGCGTTTGACAACGTCTGGCACGATGGTCTTGTTTATAAGCTGCATCGGTGCAACTTCCCGATCTTCCTTGTGAAAATCATCAGAAATTATCTGTCGGGTAGATCATTTAGGGTCTGCTTGAACAACTCCCAGTCTGATTCATTTAATGTTTATGCTGGGGTCCCCCAGGGTAGCCTCTTGGGTCCTCTCCTCTTTAACATCTTTACGTCAGACGTTCCTCCCCTTCCGGATGGTGGTGTACTGTCCATGTTCGCGGACGACACTGCCATCATGTACAAAGGGCGAGTGATCCGTTCGCTGACTAGAAAACTTCAAGCAGGCCTAGATGTTCTATCCGGCTACTTCAACAACTGGAAGATTTGCATCAATGCGGCTAAAACACAGGCCATCTTATTATCGACTTGTTCCGCCTGACGACGTCAGGCTTTAAATTAATAATTCACCCATCGAATGGTCGAGAGAGGTGGGATACCTCGGTCTTGTTCTGGACAGCAAGCTTATATTCAGATCACATGTGGAAAAAACATCAATCAAAGGCAACATCCTAATTAAATCTCTATACCCACTGATAAACAGAAAATCCAAACTGTCCCTGAAGAACAAGCTTGCTGTCCATAAAATGATTATCCTGCCTGTATTAGAATACGGTTTGCCAATCTGGGAGAGTTGTGCCAAGTATCACCATGATAAATTACAGGTTATCCAAAATAAGATCCTAAGGATGATCCTTAACAGTCCTCCAAGAACGCGTAATTCTGAGATCCACCAACTAGCCGGTCTAGATACACTTTTGGTGCGCAAACAGGCAATTCTGTCTAGATTCAGGGATGCTTGCCAGAGGTCAATTCACGAGGCAATTCGATCTTTGTCAATTTATTTTTTAAGATAGTATTAGTTAGGTAGGTTATTCAATTTTATTTAAATTCATAAACTTACCGTGCCATTAAGGCAAAGATGTAAAATTAATCTTCAAGATAATTTAGAAAACCAATCTAAATGCACTACTACGAACAAAGATGACGACCCTTTAGGGCTGACCAATTATCCTGTCATAAATTATACCTCTGTAAACAATTTCAAAAATACAAGACAATTCAGCAGCAGAGAGAAGATCATTCCCTGGTCGACCGTCAAAGCAAACAGTTCGGCTTCCCTTCGATCTGAGTTGGACCCCACCAGTGGTAATCTAATTCAGATATCGTTGTTGGAATACAGCCCGAAACTGGACCTGATCGGCACTGGGGACCATTGGAAGCCGTTGGAAGGGACCATTGGAAGACTTGGAAGCCGTTTGGATGCTGCCGATAGTAATTTGTGTAGGTATAGTGTGTCGTATACCAAGTGTGTGTGTCTGAGTAGCGATAGCGTGGGTATGTGTGTGTGTGTGAGTAGCGTGTGTATGTGTGTGTGTGAGTAGCGTGGGTATGTGTGTGTGTGTGAGTAGCGTGGGTATGTGTGTGTGTGAGTAGCGCGCGTGTGTGTGAGTAGCGCGCGCGTGTGTGTGTGTGCGTGAGTAGCGTGTGTGTGTGCGTGAGTAGCGTGTGTGTGTGTGTGTGTGTGTGTGTGTGAGTAGCGTGCAAGGATGGAAAAAATCACTTACTCAGAGAACCACTTCCGATTTTTTATCGCATGGAATCGTTTTGTTGATTTTCATTTATCAACAATGATACGGCTGCTTAGTTACAGAAATAAAAAAGAATCGTTAGTGATAATTTCAGGAGAATCAATACTGAAAAATTTTCGTTTCCTGAAGACAAAAATTCTCATCGGTTTTTTTTTTTCCAGTTCAATAGTTTTAAGCTGCAATTTTTGCAATACATTCAACATTGAATCAACGACATAAAATGATGCCATACTCTGAAGATTTGTTTCACAATGATATTAAATTGGACTCATGAAGTATAAAGTATCGAAGGTTTCAAACTAGTCACTCGATAATTTTCTAATGTATTTCTTGGTTGAAGTCCTGTATTACATGAAAGCTTGCATGTAATATACTTGAATACATGCTTTCTGGAAATCTGTTTGATGCGCCCCGGCCACAATACCAGTATCTCAATTCCTATTTTTAGAAGACAACACCCCGTAGAACATCCAGCTTTCATATTTGCTTAATTATTGCTTAAAGAAAATTCTCGGTTTGCGCGTGTTGTACCTATCTACACGTGTGAAAAAAAATCGAAAGCGCGAGACGAAACAAACAAATCAAAGTAATCGCGAATTTTTCACCACATATCCTTTTGAAATTATCCGAAGCGATAGAGGATCAGTTTGGACTACTGATTAATTATCACTTGAACGATTTTTCCCATCCTTGGTAGCGTGTGTGTGTGTGTGAGTAGCGTGTGTGTGTGAGTAGCGTGTGTGTGTGTGAGTAGCGTGTGTGTGTGTGTGTGTTTATGTGTGTGTGTGTGTGTGTGTGTGTGTGTGTGTGTGAGTAGCGTGTGTGTGTGTGTGAGTAGAGTGTGTGTGTGAGTAGCGTGTGTGTATGTAAGTGGTGTGTGTGTGTAAGTAGCGTGGGTGTGTCTGAGGAGCGTGTGCTTGTGAGTAGTGTGTGTATATAGCGTGTGTGTGTATAACGTGTATGTGTGTATAACATGTGTGTGCAAAAATGCATTCATCCGAGGTAAATTTATTTTATGACAGAACACTTTTATAGGCACAAGTAAATTATTTTTCCTGTTATTTTGTATGCTATGGTTTATGACAGGTGTATGTGTTTTTTTTTTTGTTCATGGATTGTTGTGTATGGTATTTGTACGTTTGGTGTGTATTATTATACTATGGCTATTGCAGAATTAAATCTTCACACCCACAATAATCCCACGTCAAGCCTACGTTTGTGCACTCAAGCACATACCCTTTAACTTTTTTTGTTCACACAACATTTATTTGGCACGGCACAATACAAATTAATGTTTTACGGAGCCAATTAAAATTAGACAAAAGTTGTTCTCCGTTGAAAAAATACTTTTTTATTTCAAGCTAAACAAAAAATCACAAGAGTTGTATGCAAAGCCATAACGTAGAACTACATAAAGATGTTTGTAATATTACTTGTATTGAATAAGCCTAAAATTGTGTGTGAAAGAGGAGTTTAAGGCCAAATGGTATTGAAGCCAAAAACGGTCGACTTCAAGCAACCGCTTCAAACTTTCAAACGCATAAGACTCGGTAACAGTTAATGCGTCACCTGTAAAAACGTTATTTTATGTTTGATGCGGCGAAACAGATGAGCCGATGAGATGTAGTCAAATTCATAACTGTTCCAACGTTCGAAGGTGTAAATTAATTTAACAGAAAATATGAACTCTTCAATTCGGTATTTATTTTAACCTGAAAAGGACAATTTGCTGTTTAACTCAATATCGAAAAAGATACCGATCACACGTTTGCGTTATCACTGACAGCGCGAGTAAGGTATTCCTTGTGATGGATAACATAGTGAAAAGCTGTTTTAACACTCAAAACTAGACGGCTCATGTATTTTGAACGCCAGCTTTTCAGAACGTTGGTGTATTGTCAAAACGAGGCAACTTTTCACTGGATGCATTTACTACAACCAGCTACAGCATTTCACTAAAAGAATTGCCCCGCTCTGCTACTATCGATGTTGATAACCACTGCAACGGCTGCCGTTATCCGCTGCCATTGGTATCCGCTACACTGCTGCTGCTCTGCTAAGTGAGGAGTGCTGTTGTCGCTGTCTAGAAAAAATACGAGCGATTTCTATTGAAACAGGCTCTTGTATAGGCAGAAGGACATTTCAAATTACTAGGCCTATAATTCTGTCGACCGTGCTTGGGAAAAGCAATCATATAACGACCAATCAGAGGTCGAATTTTGTGTTTTGACAAGGCTTGACAATTTTCAATAGTACAATAGTTCGAATAATAAAATTACCATTTTCTGCATTTAGGAGGAATCTTAGAAGAATTTTCAACCGATTGCTGCAAGAACGAAGGATATCCATAAAAAACTAACCGATATATTAGCATTTGAAATTGGACATATTTTTGTCCGGTTTTAGATTTTTATTTTACATCTTTCTGAGAAACGTAGTTCTACGTCAAAAACCCGCTGGATTGCCAATAACATTGCTTAAGATTCTCTTTGAATAGTAAAATTTCAGGTTAAAGTAGATAAACTCAATAAATGGTGCCAATTATTTTTTACTAGCAACATTTAATACTGGAAGTTTACATATTTAATTCGAGCAGCTTATATTGAACGTCTCATATAAAGAAGCACGGACTATGAAAATACATGAAGTGAAAAGCTTCAATTTTAATAAAAATGGAGTGTTGTTTATTCGAGTTTATCATATTTCAATCTGGATGAATTCGATTCAATAATTTAACGGGAATTTCGTCGCGAATAGTTTTCACTGTTTCCTAATTCAAGCTAAGCATTCGCATTTTTTAACAGCTTGAATCTAACGCCACAAACCATTGAATAATTTGAAAAACAAAATCATGTAGTTCTGTTTCATTACTCACAAAAATTTGGGCAGATGCGTATAACTAATTCTTCAATCGATTGCCGCAAAAATGAAAGAAATCCGTTGAAAACTAACCGAGTAATAAAAATTTGAAATTGGACAAATTTTGTCCCCTGTTCCGGTTTAAAATTTTCAAAACATTTTAAATTTTCGCAATTTGCTTCCACAAAAAAATACATTATAATCAAATTTTAAATTATTGTATTGATCATCATTATGAGTCTAGAAGCCATTACCTTTTTCATTAGATCGTTGAAATTAAAATTGTTTAAAAGTGCATCAAGCAACAGATTATCGAACAACAAAGCATGCCGGCATCCCTGTCTCCGCTAGCTAGGCTTTTTTCTACCACCACAGCACAGGATAGTCGCCTCTCTGTCATACCTGCGCTCCTGGTAACAGCAGCAAAAACTTATAGCACATTTCTCTCACACTTTTACGTGTTGGGTAGGGTTAGGGTTCCGTGTTCGGTTGGTCTTTTCCGTCCGTCCGTCCGTCCGTCTGTCCATTCGTCCATCCTTTCGAACAAAATCGGACCGACCGAACGAATCTCGAACCCCGGCAGCACAAAGACACGACGACGTTGCTTTTGCTGCTACTGCTGACGCCTGACGCCGCTGCTACCTAGGCAACATCGCGTGCGCATCGTTATTCTCGTGCTTCACGACGACCGACGGATGGGCGAATCAACAACAAAGCAGCAAACCCGACAACGGTGTGCCTCGCGCGCGCAATCAAACAGTGTCAGCCGCGATACGACCGACCAGGAGCGCAGCATCGTCTGCTGGTCATTGTGCCGCCGGGCGCTTGCTTCGATGGTTTGCGATAGATTCGCGGTTCCCATACTTGCTAGTGCAGTCAATGTGTCAGTCGGTCTCTTGCGTCGCATGGGACTGATACGGGTGTTACAGTGCTACTACTTACTGACTGATATTGTCCATCATTTTGTAGTCCCCTCCGCTGATGTTGATCTTCGGCACGATTCCCGGCGACAATCGGTTCATCAGCCGACAGAGCATGATACCGTCCCGCAGGCAGTCCTCGTAGGGGAAACCGGCTGGGAACTTTTCGCCCAGCAGCGTTTCGATCCAGTGTTGCGCTTCGCGTTCCTGGTCCTTGTCGCGCTTTCCGGCGACCTGTTGGGATGAAAGATGAAAGAGACACTGTTTTAAACAATTGAAAATGTTGTTTCGAAATACACAGTGAAACAAGCAGCACTATCCCCTACCCTGTGTGTACTTTAGAAACGATAATCTCGCGGGTTTTTTTCTTCAACGGAGACGTTGTTTATACGGTAAGCATGATTTCCTGGTGCCTGTTGTACAGACTGATTTCAAACTTTACGTGACGGTTATTAATGCCGTGTTTGCGGCAAAACAAAGGTTGGATCAAGGGGTTTAATTTCTGATCGAAAATTGCTATTACTAAATTAGAAGCAACAGCGCATTTTTCTGATAATCTTCACCTAAATCCCTAATAAATATTCATTATTAGAGGATTTTTTTCTTCGAAACAATATGTTATTTTCGAAACAATATATTTTTACGAAACAACATGAAACGGTTCGGAACGGAAAAATATGTGAGAGGAGAAATAACCCGAGAGAAAAAGAATTAGGAAGTGGAGAAAAATCAGAATAGAACAAGAAAACAAAAAATAAAAAAGAGCGGGAAAAATAACAGAAAATAAAAAAAGAACAGAAGAACAGATAACATAAAAAAAGTCTCAATGGAGGAATTGAGTAGAGAAAGAGAATAAATTGCTGAAAACAAATGTAATAAATGCAGAGAAAAAGTAAAGAATAGATACAGAGAGAAATAATTTTCTATCTTCATTACTACATTTACTTCTCACAATAGATCTACGATTCTGGTCGCAGTGAGGAAGTCCATACAGGAAAAAAATACTACATTTACTCCTTAAACAAAAATTTAAAAACATTATGAAAACAAATTGGAAAAATGTAAAGAACAGAACAATAAAAATCGAAAAGAGTGGAATGAAATTAAGAGAAACAATTCGAAGAAAAATGCAACTAGAAGGAAAAAGAAAAAAAATTAGAGAATAACAAATTAGGTAGTGGAAAAAAGCGGAGTATCGAGGGAAAAATTTTGTAAATAGAAAATAAATAAAATAGGCAGATAAAGATGAACTTTGTGATAAGCAGAAGAACAGTGGAGAAAATTGAGGAATAAAAACGACTTGGAAATGAAGAGAAAGGACGACACATTATAAGAAAACATTGATTGCATTGAAGGAATTTGAAATCCAAACGAGTTGAAGAGATTAATAAATGGTATTAAAAAAAAAAGAGATAAAAATGCGCAAAACGAGGAAGATAGTGAAAAAATGGGAAAAAATAGTAAAAGGAAGAGAAAAAATCAGAAAATCGCAACAAAAAGAAAAAATAATAATTAAAAGACAAAGCATTGGCTCTGTGAGAAAAAAAAGAAAAATGAAAAACAATAAGGGATGTAAAAAAGAAAGAAATTGAATGAGAGAGAGTTATTAAGAGATGGAGAAATTGTATTTTGTTCTGTCATTTTGATGCTTTCGTTTCAGAATTTCGTTTGGTTCGTGTTGATTTTTTTGTGGAACAATCAGAGAACTGTTCCAGCTTTGCAGAAAGAAAGACAATTTGAGAGAAAAAGGAAGCAGAATAAAATAGAGAAAAAAATCAGGCAGAAAGAAGTCGAAAAAAATAAGAATGAAATCGAGAGGAAGAAGAAACATTTTTGGAGAAAGAGAAATCGAACTAATCTAAAATGAATGAAATGAGATAAACGTGAGAAATAGTAATTGAAATAGAATAAAAAATCAAACAAAACTCGGCAACAATGAGAGAAACAAATAGAAGAACGAATAATGGGAATAAGGAGACTGAAAGCAATGAGTTTGAGTGGAGAGATCAGTGGAAAGCTGATGGAAAAAAGTAGAGAGCAAAAAACAAATGGAGAGAAAAGTAGACATGAAAAAGTATATGGAAAAATGGAACATGTGGAAAAAATATAGGAGAGAATATAATGAAAAAAGAATGTCTGAAAACAAATGGAATTGAAGAATAGCCTAACGAAAGACGCCTAAAGAAATTTAACAAAAAAAAAGTGGTGGGGAAACAAACAATAGTAGTTTAGTAGTTAGTGTAGTTTTTTTGGAGAAATAAAAAATAATGGTCTATTTCAACGAACAGAAGGTGAAGCATAAGAATCATGGAGGATAACGGTTGAATAATTCACTGCGATTCTATTTCAAAAAAAGGTAAAAAATAGAATAAGAAATAGAAGGAGTTGTAAAGGAATAATTATGGAGAAAAATGGCAGCAAAGGGTAGTGAAAAAGTTGGGAAGAAGTGGGAAAAAAGGATCACGAAAAAGAAAGTGTATTGAAAAATAAATAAAAAAAAAACAATAAAAACAAAAGGGAGGAACAAATGTATACAAAAAGTGAAAGAAATCGAGAGCAAAAAAAAACAATTGGAGAAAAAATCAATTGAGCAATAAAAAAAAGAAAAGGATAATAAATAGCAGAAAAAAAGAACTAAGAAAATATAGAGGTGACGTATGATGGAATTCGAAAGAATCAAAGAGAGAGCAATCTTGTACAAAAAAAAAAAAAAATACGGAGAAATGCCAAAAATAAAAAACCTTCTTATCCTGTCGCATATCTATCAGTTCTGTTGTCTTGATCGTGTTGAACAAGGTAACAATTACTGCTCCGTTTTGATTGAACATAATGTGAAACATGAGAATCATGAAGGATAACGTTTTGTGTTAATACTCCTCTCGAGAAAAGGATGATGAGAACCAAGAAAAAATATGAAATGAAGAGCAAGAAATAGTAAGATGAAAATGAGGAAGAAATAAAAAGAACAAAAGATAAATACCGAGAAAAAAGGGCAAAAAGAAAATAAAAGATAGAAAGAAGTGGATGATAAAAATGAATCAAGAGAAAAAAGACAAGAAAATGGAGTTCAAATGAAAAAAAAAACAACATATTCTTTTTATATCTCCTATTTTATTTATTGGAGTCAAAAATGAAGAGAAGAAAAAATAATAAATGGAAAAAACAAGCAAAAGATTATAAAAAGCAGAGAGAGAAAGAGAAAGTTTGTACAGGAATAGAAAAAGAATTCGACACAAATAAAGAAACAAATTGAGAGAAAAATTGAAAAAATAGAGAGAAAAGAACAGACAGTGGCAACATGGAAATGAGACGGAAAGAAAAACGAAAACAGAGGAAGGTGGAAATCATGCGAGGTAAAAATAGAATAGTCATGACCAAAAAAACATACGGCAGAAATGAAGAGAAAAAGATAAAGAACAAGTTAAAAACATAGATCGAGAATGCAGAAAGAAAGAGTAAACAAAAGGGATCTGTAGAAGATTGAAAAATGAGTATAGGAGAATATAAGAAAAAAAAGTTTTTACAAAAATTTAAAAAAAAGGTATAGTAAAGGCAGAGAGTGGTGAAAATCGAGCGAAATGAATAGAGAGCAATTAGAAGCAAAAACATACGAAGAAATGAAAAGAAACAAAATAAAAAAGATTATTAATGTAAAAGCAATCGAGAGTAATGACTCAGAAGGAAAACAAATGGAAGAGAGCGAGAGGAGCCCAGGAATAATAAAAGCAGCACAAAAGAGCAAAAAAATAAAACTTAAAAACAGCATAATAAAGCGAAAATCAAAGAGAAACAGAAAGAACCGAAAAAGGAGCAATCGACGTAGCGAAGATAAGAGAGAAATCTAGAAAAACTAAAAGAAATAAATCGGGAAAAAGAGAGATGTATCGAAAGATCAGAAGAGATTAACCCTCTCCCGCTCACAAGGTTTATCATTAAAATTTATAGCTTCACGAGAAAATTTAAACTAAACACTTTGTAGACTAACTAAAATTACTGTCAACTGTAGTATTTTGATGAAAATGCCCAGTGATGCTATGAGGCAGCATATAAAAGTTTATGGAACAATCGTAAGCACAACAAACTATTTTATGTCAAGATATGTGGATTATAATTCTTGGTGCTCTAGAGTCACCATGAGCGGGAAAGGGTTAAACGTGAAAGGGTTAAACTGTAAGAAAAGAAATATAGGACGAGAGAAAAAAAAAAGGAAAAAGAACGAAACAAAAAATAGTGAGAAATCAAGGAAGGAAAAAGAAAGAAAAGGAGACAATAAGAACAAAATCAAGCAAACGAAAGAAATGGATGAAGAGAAAAAAGTAACCTTTAGGTGAGAAAGTATAGCAAAAAGTGGAAAACAATAGAAAAAGTGAAGAGAAAATGGGAAACAAAGCAATAAAAAAGCAATTAAAAAATAAAAGAAAGTGGCAAAAAAATGAGTCAATAATGGGAAGCAAATAAAAAAAAAAGGACATAAACAAAAAAAAACTAGAAAGAAACAAATAGGAGAGAAAAGAATGAAAAAAGGTGAATTAGAGAACAGAATAACATTCAAATGCAAAAAAGCAATAAAAAATGCATTGAAAAAGAGAAATAAAGGGACATAGAGAAAGAAAATATGAAAAATAAAACAATAGAAGGGGGTGAAACAAAAAAAATGAAAAGCAAATAAAGAAAGAGACAACATAAAAAAAATCAAATGAAAAGAAAAAAAGGAAGGGTTACAAAAAATAGAGTGAAAGAGAGAGAAGCAAAATTAAACAAGAAAAATGGGTACCAATCGACGAAAAGCCAAATTAAAGGAAAAAAAATCGACAGAATTTTTTTTGTTTCTCGATTCATCTCTATCTCGATTTATATCTCCCACTTAATCGATTTCGCTTTCATTTCTTCCTTTCAATCTCCCCTATTTTTTTTTCTTCTCTCTTTATTCGATTTACTTAGCAACAATGAAATCTATTAGCAGTGAGAGAGAGGAAGAGAGAAAGAGAGAGGAAGAGAGAAAGAAAGTGGAAGAGAGAAAGAGCGAAGAAGAGAGAAAAAGAAAGAAGGAGACAAGAGCGCGCGAGAGAGAGAGAGAGTGATAGAGAACGATATCGGGAATCGTAAGGTAGATAAATTGTAGTTTCTTTTTGGTCATTTTTATGCTTTCGTTTAACTGTCTGATACAGTGTCGGACAATACATCAAGACCACCCTAATGCAAAAAAAAAAATCAACTCAGCTTTCAACTGCCAATTTAAACATACTATGTATATGGAAAACCTAGCAGCGAGCACTCATACTTCTTTGAAGACCGTAAGTTTTGCGCAATCAAAGCAACCCAAAGCATGTTGGGCAATCAAAGCAAGTTGAAAACCGGTGCGACAAAATTTAGGACCAGTTTTTCGTTTGGGTTATTTCAAGTGTTGCTTTTAACGATTTTTGAAAAAAATGGATTGTTTCTCGGTGGTTTTTTGTGATTCTCGGATCCTTGTAACTATCTATCCTGTAAACAAAAAGTATGTGTGATTTTAACTCTCGAACTCTCGGCCAACGCAAAATCACAGAGTACTTGGGACGGTTAAAAACCTTCGTGTAAGATGCCCGATAGCAAAAAATCCATAACGACTGGATGTATTTTATTGAAAAGCTACTTAAAAGTTAGTTTTTTGTAATTAACTTTTGTTAGTTATATTTTACAAGAAGACGTTGTTCTAAAGAAGCATTTGGGCGTACAATACACACGTTTTTGATGCAGACTACACATCTCTTGGACTTTTCCTTACAAAGTTATAGAATATTTTAGCTTATTTTCCGTACTCTAATATGAGTGGATTGGGACAAATGGAACCTACAAGAGTTTACAGTACTTGAGCTTTACTTCAAGAAAAAGTATTGACATTATGATTCCACTTTCCCCTTTTTTAATTTATACGTTCTTGAAGTTATCGAAAAAATTAATTTAAATATAATATAACATTGTAAGGAAAAATTTTGGAGATATATAGTCTTTGGCAAAAATGTGTTTTTCGTTTGCCCCAAAAATTTCTCTGAACAACACTTTCGTGTAAAATACAACTAACCAGAGTTAAGTACAAAAAACTAAATTTTAAGTAAGTAGGATATAATATACTTTATAACTTTGTATCTAATGAAGATAGGATTTTCATTTGTTCAACAAAGTTTCATATTTTTGCATCTTCTATAACTTTCACGAATAAACCAATCCTCTATCTCTTAACACAAAAAAGTTAGTTTATTTTTTATTTTTTGTATGATATACTTTTCATAATTTTTCATAATTTTCATAATAATATTTTACGAGGAAAAACATTTATACGTTATAAACGACAAAAGGATCTATTCTCCCTGAACCGATTGAAACAAGTTGGACATAGAAAGGTCATTGATATTGACACGCTAATAGATTCGCCAGCACACAAAAAAAACGAAACTTAAGACATTACATTACAAAATCGTCGTTAATTTACTTTTGGCCCCTCTTAATGACTGCACACTTGTTGTTATACTTGCTGTACAGCACGCGTTCCGAAACATCTGATCTGATATATTTATGTGCCCTCTTGAAGTGGCGGCGACGGCGGCGGGACTCAAATGGAAATCCGAGCGCTGCGACTCTCGAAGCGCTGCGCTTCGGAGCCAGAAACCATCCACGGATGAAATAAATATAATTTATGACGAGATCCGGCGCTGTGTTCGACTGTTTTGGACGACGAACGACTCGACTGACGGGGCTGCGGTTTTCTGGTAATAAAAATTCTCGCAAAATATCTAATGTAAACAATTGTTTGGCCTCCAGGAGGAAAGCGGAAAATTTCAGGCGGGGTTTTGCAGTGTAATGGATCTGAACCTGCGCTCCACCCGCTCCAAATTATGGCCGATGTTTATTGGCACATTTATCTTCGGCCAGACAATTTCCGATTTCCCTTGCTGCGAACGGCTTTACTAGTTTAGTTTAGGAGCGATCCGACGTCAGTTTCATGGGATTTCCAAGTTAAAATCGACGGCACGGAATATAAACCATGTCCGTTCAAGAGGGGTAGGGATGCGGGTAAAAATCCTTCATGAGTTTCTGCTCAATGTCACCGAAATTCAATTTTAGATTCCTCCGAATAAATTGGTGTGATCGGTGTGTGATAGTAGGGAAATTATTAATCGACTAGTTGAACGCTCCCGGCGATGCACGGGATCAAAGGTTTCGAAGCCAAGATTTTTTTTTTGCTTAATTGTTGCATTAGCTCAACCCACTTAAAAAATATTTCACATCTTATATGTCCATCATCACTTTTAGTTCTTCAATATTCCGAGAACGCACAGAACGGAAGTTTCCTTATTGGATTGCATTTTTGATTTACAGAAACTGGAAGTCGCCATTTTGGATTTCAAAAAGACGTAAGGAGTTCTGCTTTTGGAAATATTGAAATTGTTGGCCAAATAGCTCTTTAGGTTATTTTGCTGAAACCGGAAGTCGCCATTTTTTATTTCTATTTTTATTGGCACTCACTTGTAACCTTATTCACACGATTGAAATGATTTAATTTTGAAAATGTCACCGAAAAAAATAATTCTGCTCCGTGCATTAAGTAAAGTGACCCATAATTGTAGAAATGCTACATTTTGCGGTGTTTTTATTACTTCTGCATGATAATACATCACGACTTCATGAAATGATCAAGCTTTCACAACATTATCAAGCTTTTACAACAATGAAATAACTTTTTAGATAACTTTTTTTGATGATTTTATAGACTAAATGATCTTGAATGCCGAAAGCGACCCATAATTGTGTCTTTTGCTATGCAAATGATATTTTTCTTCCTAACCGATTTACACACATCAGCTGCAATAAAACTAATTGTCGATCGAAAGTATACATCAGAACACAGAAATAGATAGTAAAGCATTCGTGGTTGATAATTTTTCCGATTTTATATTCATATTTGAACTTTCAGGCAACACGTTGACTGACCCATAATTGTAGAGGGACTGTATAATACGTATAAATTTCAAAAAAAGTATTTTGATGCGTTTTTCTGTATTCTGTATTCCCCGTGGCTCTGTGGTTAGCGATTTCGATTGGCTCTCACACGGTTGTGATATCGGGTTCAATCCCCGATCAGGTCGAAAAGATTTTCTTCGGCTCAGCACTGGGACACGGTGGATCGTTGTACTTATCCAACAACATGCAAAATGTGCTAAAAACAATATAGATAACGAATTCTCCCAACTAATCTGGTTGATCAAGAACGCTATTAGAAGGCTTGCGTGCGATATTGTTGTGCTGTATACATAAATCATCTTCAAACATACGTAGTTTTGTGAATTATATCTCAACTTCAGCATTGAGATACCTTCTATTTTTCCTCAAAACGAACGAACATTTCAATGGAAAACTAATCACATGTCATCGCATTGAATTTTGATTTAGAGGCAAATTCAGCTAAAAACTCATGATTTTGCATGTTTTACGTAGTTTTGTGAATAATATCTCAAGTTTTAGTAATCAGATACTTTTTACTTTTCCTCAAATGTCTTCCCTGAACGTTAACAAACATTTTAATGAAAAAATAACCACATGTCATCGCTTTGAATTTTGATTATAGGCAAATTCAGCATAAAAAGTCATAATTTTGCATGTTTTACGTAGTTTTGTGAATACTATCTCAAGTTTTAATAATCAGATACTTTTTATTTTTCCTCAAATGTCTATCCTGAACGTTAACAAACTTTTTAATTAGAAAATAATCAAATGTCATCGCTTTGAATTTTGATTTAGAGGCAAATTCAGCATAAAAAGTTATAATTTTGCATGTTTTATGTAGTTTTGTGAATAACATCTCAAGTTTTTGTAATCAGATAGTTTTTATTTTCCCTCAAATGTTTTTTCTGAACATCAACAAACATTTTAATGTAAAAAAAACATGTCACCGCTTATTATTTTTGATTTAGAACGATTCAAAATGATGATGATTACTGTACACCTCAGAGACTGAGGGAATAATAGCAATAAGATCAAGCGTTACGGAATTCCATTTTTATATAGTAGATTCAATCCGAAACCCGCGCGCGCTCTTGCTAGACATCTAGACTAATGGATTCATCTGTTGCGAGTGCTGAGGGGAATTTCTTTTAAGGCGAGAAGGCCAACTAATTCGATTTCGACCAATTAAAATTAACATTCTGGAAAATTTAACATTCCGCTTGTTCCGCTCAAGTGTCGCAGCAGCAAGAAAGGAAGGAAAACTCACGCATATAAATATTTTTATAAACATCGAAACCGCACGCGTTTTAACAAGGCTAATGGAAACAACACCCACACTTGAGTAGGCGTAACGCACGTAACCTCAAACACCGTTCGTAAGGTGCCCACTAACAAGAAGTCCAATCACCTTAGATTTATGATGGGAGTTTTTCCCCCTAATGACGTGTTACCATAAATATCGTATTGTCATTAGTTGACGTTTTGGGAAAATTTACTCACCACCCTAGAGCGAGCGAGAAAGGACTCGCATCGTCGCGGCCTACTTGAAGTGTGGGGCAGAGCGCATCACCGCCCCCCGCGAGAGCGTCAAGCTGAGGCGACTGAAGAAGGAAGGAAACCGGATGGAACGAAATGGAAATGGAAGGAACGGACAAAGCAGCGGCGCAGCGCAACGCTGGGTCTGACTTAGTGTGACGACCGAAAAGCGCGGAGCACAGGCCAATTTCGCGAATCTCGAACCGCTAGCGCGGTTAGTCTGATCGCAGAATTCGGCGCGAACGGGTTTGTTGTTTGTTGTTGGGTGGATAAACCGGAGCGCAACGCACCGAGAAAAGGAGTTTTCTCCAGTTACCTACTAACTTGCCGTACAGTATTCTTAAAACGGTTCTGAGAAAACAGAAAACGGAACAGTGTGATATTTGCAGGAGGATCCAGAAGCGACTGATTAGAGGTTGAAATCTAATAGAATGGCGGTAATATTTTGTTTATTTATTGTGGAAATGTGTGAACGGATGAGTGAGAGCTGGTGTTATTTTATCGAGAAAAAAGTGCAGAAATTTTCCAAACAAGCTGACAGGTGGAATTTTCCAGTTGTTGATTGAATGTCGTTAAATGAACCTACAACTGGAGGTTTTGAATTAGAAAGCATGCGGCGTTTGGCAATTTGCCAGCCCTAGCAAGCGATGATTTTGTGATCGATTATAAATAATCAGTATGATCCTTTTTGTTCGGTTATATAACAAAGAACTTTTGCAAAGTTTTTTTTCTGAATAGAGCAGGATAATCGAAAATCTCTCAGTTTTAGAGGTTTAGAATTGTTATTTCTCTCTGAATAAGTTTGAATTTTGGAAACTTATCATTAGAAAAAAAAATGTACCATCCGTACGCGATCGTAGCTTGCTGCGATTTTTCCATACCGAATAGGATGTATTCTATGTTAATGTTCTACAATATTATTCAACGTAAAATCGAACAAAATAGAAACGCATTTTTGCGCAGAGTTGGTGAACGAATAATTTACAATTTACTATAAAAAAATCCCAATTCGAGATAATTTTCCAATTGTTATTCATCATAATTAAACTGAAATTAAGTTTCATTTTTTTGTGGGAAAAAATGAAAAAAAATGTCCATCAAAACCAAGTATGACGGTTGATTCTTGAGGCCATTTTACATCTCTGGTTCAATTTTTAAAAAACCCACCGACTGGCTCTCGAGAAATCTCGATTTTAGGGTGTTAGTTAATAAATTTCAAAATAATCCATATTTTATTGATGCAATATCACCGAAATTTATCCAAAAACTTGCCCAAATCATTTTATACCAAAATATAATAGTTGGTGTTGTTAGAATTATGATAATTTACCACTGACTTAACTCTCCAAATTGACTTAAGTATGTTATTTGTATGACTTAGTAGCTCTAGTTTTATTTAAATGTTACTTTCTGTGAAGTGAATGTGGAAAAATGAATTTAAATTCGTTGTGTTTTATTACAAACCCTCACACAAACACGCACTCACATACACACACAAATGTTCACACACGCATACATACATACTAGGGTGGGGAATCGTTATATGGAAAAAACAAAACCTACACGCAAAAGTTGGATGGTGCGAAACCAGTACAAAATTGTGCGTTTTGACGTGGGACTACGTCTTTGTTTTCTATACTGGTATACACATTCTGTAAAATTGAAAATGAAACTGGCAAATGTTGCGTCAGATTTCAAACGATAATAACAGCATAAGCACATGATGGATAACAATAACCAATTTGTTGTTGGATAGATAAAATGTTTAACAATTTTGTAATACGCTAGTTATCATTTTATTTTCATTGCAAAGCGGTCAAAATCGATAAAAAGTGTCAAGGACAAATTTACGCGAACAATGAACCAATCATATGCGAGCATTCCTAGCACAGATGACATGAATAGACACCAACCATTCCCTGTGATATTCTCTTTATCAATATCCAAACAAAAATTGACAGAGTCTCCCCGTCCCAATAGGTCAATGTATGTTTGCTTGTATGAACCTAGACTAATTTAATGTCGCGAAGGTAAAAGGTTTTCGAAAAATTTGAAACAACCTTTTTTCTTGAACAATATCTAAACCTGATGTTAGAGCGTACTAAAAACTGATGTCTTGAAAGAAAACATGCTGATAAAAGCAACAGTACCGAGTAAATGTGGAGCAGAGCGCCGCTAGTTTCTCGTCGTCTATCATTTCAGAGGGCACGACTTCTGTTTGCGTGCAATCAAAACTGCAATGCTGCTACTGATGGTGATTGAAAGGTTATCTCATGAATATAATTACCATAAAAACAATGCAAACTTAACATGGATTGAACATTTTTGCAACGGTTGTAAGATATTTTAATTTTTTTATCTTCGATATTCACTAAATAATCGTGGCCGACATAATATCGAAAGAGTAAGTTCCTAAAAATACTAATTAATAGAAAAGAAAGAGCCGGCGAGTGCTTATGGATTTTTTATCCATTTATTAAGATCTATTCAGAATCTTTTTTTTTTACATTTTTAACTTTACAAATAAAATAGTATACTTATATATGTTGTTTGCACAAAAAAACACTACAGGTACAACATCACCAAGTGTAAATGAAGTTCTTTCGAGTGTAATTGATCATATCTCTGAAAAAATGAAGGAAAGGTGAGAATTAAAATACGTGAATCACTGAACAAACGAATTTATTGTGATTGTTATTACAGTATTTAGTCTCACGTCACAATTTCATATAACCCTAGGGCTGTACACCTTGTAGTATTTAGCGCAATTGTTGATGTAATTCGGAACCAGTACAATGATTGCGCGTTGGGCATAACGCAATTAATGCTCTAGCGTTTCTCCAATGTATTTGGCAGCTCCAAACTACTACACCTAAACAGTTTCAACTGGTATCAAGCAGCATTGCATAGCGAGCGAGAAGCAAAACCATTCTCCTCCTTTCTGTTTGAGGACGAGACATATGCTACGCTTTTCAAGTCTTTTGCACACACGCTTTCGAGATACTTTTTCTTCTTCATGCATTCCTCTGAATAGCAGCAAGCACGCACCGACAGTATGAGTGAGACTAACAACACTATGGTATCGAGTATGTACAGCACGGGTGTCTCGCTCATTTCGTGAAGCAACGAAATATCGCCTTGCGCGTCGCAATCCGAACCGAAAGAGAAGCGAAAGAGGAACCTGCAAATTGTATGTGATGTGTCTAGTCTAGTCACTAATACACTCGAGTGAGAAATAAAGTGTCGGTATATGATACATATTCTGATTTCATTCTATGTCAATGTATTCGCAGTACAACTGTTGCGTTATGCGTTTCACACATTTATTGTGCGATTTCTGTGCAACATTTGTGCGAATCGGGAAGACACAGTGATTGTACAAGACTTCAACTTTTGCGTGTAATAGCAGAAAGCCAGAACTAAGTTTTTTTTGTTCTATTTGGAACCCCAAATAATCCTAAATTTATCGGAAGTCGATTGGTTTAGTCTTCGCTTGGCGCATTGCATTTATATGGAGATTTGTATGGAAAAGCCAACGTTTTTGCATTTTCCATTCTAAATAGCTCAAAGTGGCTCAAACCATAAGTTTCATGACTTCAAATGGTAGCTTTTTTGATGCCTAACAACTTGGCCGAAGACATCAAGGAGCTAGGGTGTCCCAAAAAATACTGGAGCTGTTCAAAGTTGAGTATGCAGAAATTTATGTTGCAAATCATTTTTTCTGCCAACACTGCCAGTGTACCGGCATTAGTCAAATTTTCATCAGAAGTAACCTCTGAAACACGTTGTAGATGCTACCTACGACTAGAATATTGACCTGACTTTGTTTGTTTGATCCAGCTGGAGTGTATAAACTAGTTACGACAGGTTATTTCTGATGGGAATCCTACTGGCGCCAGTACATTGGTAATGTTGGCAGAAAACAAGATTTTCTGCAATTAAATTGACATACTCAACTTTGAACAGCTATAGCTCTTCTTAGGGACATCCTAGCTCTTCAGTGTCTTCTGCAAAGTTGTTAGGCATCTAAAATACTATACTTTTACATAATGTAGTGCATTATTAGATCATTATTGAGCTCTCTAGACAGGTAAATGCAAAAAAGCAGGTTTTCTCATATAAATTTTCATACAAATTTGAAATGCAATGCGCCAAGCGGAGACAAAATCAATCGACTTTCGGTAAGTTTAGGGTAGGAACCAAAAAAACTTGGTTCTGGAAAATCGATCACTTCTCCCCATCCTAATACATAATACATACAAATTTTGGAAATTTTGTATTATGTTTCAGAACAAAAAAAGTTTCTTCTAGTGTGTATTGTATTTATCTTAGAATTAGAAAGTCGAATGTGAACAAGACAGTCGGAAAGTGCATTTTGGTCTAATTGGTTTCGACGTCAATTATGCAAGAAGGGCAGTATAGGCTAACACCTGTGATTACTGTTATAATCAATCACAGCACTTAACAAGCGATCGTTGTAAATCTGGGACGATTTCGGAGCTTTGTACCGTTGCCAAATCACGTCAAAATCTGCATGAACAGACTCGGAAGCTTGTTCATTGTGATGGCCAATACCTCTTCCAGTGTTTCTGCAGGACTCTGGTACATGGTACTTAGTGATATGATATTTTGAAGTGAACGGAAGTTGTAGCTTTTCCCAGCTGCTAGCAAAACCAGCAATTGCCTCTTCGAACCCATGCTCGAAACAAAAAGAAAAGCATTTATCGTACACTTTGCTAAAGCTGTTCAGAACCTGAAAATCGCAATAAAAATTCAAAATTTGATAAATTTTGTGTAGTAGAATAACCAACCGTGACGTAGTCCAAAAGATCTGAATGGGGTCCTAAAGTTTTAAACGGTTTTCTGATTTTTATATATCAGCTGAAAGAGTGCAATTTTCTGAGCAAAACGTGATTTTTGAAAAATGTTTATCATTTTCCTTTGATTTTTAAATGAAGGATAAAAATCTGCTCGAAATGCCTTAAATGACAGTTCTCTCATATACCGTACATGGGCGAAACGTCATCTAAGACCTTTCGAGCAGTTTTTTTATTCTTCATTTAAAAATCGGAGGAAAACGATAAACATTTATTGAAAATCACGTTTTGCTCAGAAAACGCGGCTTTTCCAAATGATATATAGGAACCGGTATAGCTTTAGGACCCAAATTGGGTATGCCAAACATTTAGCAGCGCCCAAAAATGCATGACAAGCTCTTCCGGTGAATCCATACGTCATTTGTTGGTGCCTTACCTGTGCTTGTTCCACCCACAAATCTACCCAATCTGGTGCCTTTCTCTCGAGGGACTTGAAAATTGTATTAACGATTCCAAGCGTGATGTGTAGTGGCGGAGGCGGGCAAAGGTTTAAAATTTTGTTTTCATCGTGACCAGCGACCAAAAGGATATTCACACAGCTTGCGAAATTCTTTCCAGTCATTTTCATTTTTTTCTACAGTTTTCTTTAATGCTTCCTTTGGTTCTAGAGATGCCGCTCGTTATGCCGAGCTCACTTTTCGAAGACTCGCAATATGCGCAAGGGTTCTTTGATGAATCATGAATGAATTATAATATTTATAATTTTGAGGTCCCCTGCGACCAAGTATTCGAGCTCATGCAGTTTCAGTAGTTCTGTCCAAATGGGGGAAATATTGTCGTACTTTTCCGCGAGATTTTGAGCAACCGCAATAATGAAGAGCTTCTTTACGCCGCCATCCTTGAAGCCATGGCCAGTCAGATGTTCAATTTGTGAAGAAATCAAAATTACCTTGGAAAAATTTCTACCACCGTCAATTCCTATTTTCACTGCAAAAACATCACCATCAGTTGGTCTCGAAAGTTTGATTCGGTTTATCAGTTCGGGAACATCAGTGCAATATGCAACAACCTGATCCGACGAAGATCCCACCTTTCCTGTAATGCTGGATAACTGAACAACATCAAACAGGTCCTTAAGCTGTCTGTTCCTTTGAACTAATTTTTCCCGCACTCCAGGTTCGATCTTTACTCCAGAAGCTCGAATACTTTTTATCACACCTAAACTATGAATAGATTATATAAAGCACACACTGTTCTCAATAAAATACTGGTTACTCAGGGTTTTTCTTATGCTCAGATTATTCTCGCCTTTAACCTTGAACAAAACATCTGAACGCAGTTTCTTGACGGGTCCTGAACGAGTCGAAACTTTCTCGAAGACAGACGGTTTACCACGAAGATTCCGCTAAATGCATTTGCCATCTTGATGGATATTTAAGGTTTTTAGGATAGGATGGTAATTTTAAAATAGCGTTTAATCTGGTGAATTTGGCTTAGAACGCATATAGTCAGTTATTGCTGCACCCACAGAACTCAACGAGGACTCTTCATTGAATTTTTTTTTTGAATTTGACGTTCGAGTTGATGCCATTTTCCTCTGCCATATTCACTGTAGCAAATACTACAAATAACCAGAGGGGATTCACTGCTGTCAAATTTCATATATGTGTGCGTTATCGCAGATCAACTCTGGTCCATGACGTTTGTTGGTCCATGACGTTTGTTGGTCCATGATGTTTGTAACTATGAACAATAATGGGGGAAAAATGTGAATAGCTAAACAACATTCATGAAAGTTTTCCGCGGTTTCTCGAGTTTTGATAAAAAACATTCCAATTCTATAATATTTCACATCGATAAATTTCATGACCAAAAGGAACAAAACCAAAACAAACACCATGTTGCCGAATATGTTTGTTACACGATTTTTGACAGAGAGATCCCCCCTGCAAATAACCGCCGCCTTACATTCACTAATATTACTTGTGTCTGGACTAAATCTTGGTCTTCTGCGCTTCAGTTTCCTAGTTTCGAATTGCTTCAGATTACTTCCGCTCTCCTGTTTACAGGCAGCGACGCAAATCTCACATTTGCACATTCTCTGGGATCGCGTAGTTTCAAAATTTTCGTAGTTTCATGAATCTTGGGGACTATTGTACTTCCTTTACTACACTCTGTACAGGCCACGCGGCATGTTCCGCATATAACCGACGGATATATGTTTTTCTTGGATTCACAATCTTGCAACATGTTTTTAATAACAACACTTATACTTACAGTTATCGGTCCAAGTGAAGATGCATTCGAACATCAACGTTGAAAATTGGAAGTTGAAACTTTTTGACATTTTAAAACCCGCCTACTTTTCTTTAATAAAAACAATTAACAGGATCTCATTCTTCCCCATTCACTCCACAGAAAGCAGTATTTCAAACTAAATTGAAGCCACTAAGCTGTACGAATAACATATTTAAGCCAATTCGGAGAGTTAAGTCAGTTGTAAATAATCATAATTGTAACAACGCCAACTACATTCTGGTTGAGAATGACTTGGATACGTTTTTGGACGTTTTTCGATGATATTACGCTAACCGAATAACGATCGTTTTGAAAATTTTTACCTAACACCCTAAAATCGCGATTTCTCGAGATCCAGTTGGTGGATTTTTTTTTTAAATTGAACCAGAGGTGTAAAATGACCTCAAGAACCGACCCTCATACTTGGTTTTGATGAACAATTTTTTTTTATAATCATGGTCCAGTCCAGGGCACTGTGTGTGAAGCGCCACCAAAAATATGTGGAAACATTGCCGGCTAAGGCGACGAGATATAACAGAAGAGATGGAAATAGTCTCAAGTGATTTCGAAACAAAACAACAGAAGGAGTAGTAAAAATGGCAATAGTAAAGCAAATACAGTGATCACCCGATTATAACACCCCCTTGGGGTGATAAAATAGGGAAAGTGATAAAATCGGGAATTTTTTTTTCATGAATATTTTGTTATGGAAGATGGTAAACCAATAATTTAATACGTAAAATCAACATTTAATCACTACAAAAAAATTTATCATATGAAAAAGCAGTTCTATCTGTCTGTCTGTCCCTCTGATTCTTATAGACGTGGAAACTACTGTACCAATCGGCATGAACATTTGTATGTAGGGGTTATTGAGGCCGGAAAAGGTTATTAGAGTAGTTTGAGACCCCTCCCTCTTCTTGAAGGGAGGGCATCCATACAAATATAACACAAAATTCTGCGAAAATTCTTGAAAACTAATCAAGCAAATGGAACCAAATTTTACATGGTGAGGTTTCTAGGAGTAAGAAATATGTCAATGGTTACTTGACACCCCTCCCTCCTCTGAAATACTTGCTTTTGTTGTTGTCAAAATAAGGTAAAGCTTATCACGGGTGAGAAGGCCGAAGCTCTCAACTGGTAAATCAAAACCCTTGATGCTTTCGCGCTGCTGCTGAGATATGTGACCAACCGGGCAAGTTCGAGTCGAAAGCAAATTCGGAAATTCGGATAAAACCATACAAACAAATCATATTTGAAATTACCGCCTGATTTGCTGCAGCTCTGCTTGCTACTGGTCGATCTATTATCCGTATTGTAACAGTGATTGGATAGACAATGAAGACTAAATTCGTCTAGCATTCAAAAATTATACTACAAATTTATACGTGACTAGCAACAGTTATACTTCCGGTGGGCGTAGAAAAACAACAGCGGGTAAAACAACAAAAACTACAGCAAATCGTTTGTGTATACTTAAGTGTCGACTGTGCTAAGAAAGTAGTTTGATTTAGACTGAGACCAAGAGTTTTGCCTGGTATTTTACTCTGCTTTCAGCTCTGATTGGTCAAAAAATGTATTTAACAAGACTCTACATCTTGCAATAGTACGTTAGTTAGTATCATGAAATCACAATTTCATCACAATGAAATTACGCATTTTGATGGACGAACAGCTAAATTTCCAATCGATTGCTGTAAAAACTGAAGGAAATCTATTGCAAACTGACTGAGACTTAGTATTTAAAAGTGATGCTCTCGATGTTTTCGGTTTTTAAAATTTGCACTCCTATGTTGCCGTAGGACGTCATTCTACGTCGAAAGCTAGCTAACAGAATAAAATCGAGAAGTTCAAAAATCAAAGAAAAAGGATTGGTAGTTTACATGTGAGCAAGTTGGAATCTTGTCTATTACCTATAGCTAGACTCCCTTTCTAAAGATCACAGCCATGAACTTGCCAGTGTAGAAATGTCGAAACATTTTTACGAAGGCCTGACAACTAAAAAACTTCACATTAAAACCGAAAAATGCGAAAATAATAACGTCAAATCCAGAGTAGTTCTTGCTGCTTTCAATATTAATAAGTGATATTAAAGCCTCATGGAGACAAACAAACAGCTGAAAAAATATCCAAGCTTTGATGAAACGAACACGAAACTCGGGAAACTTAGGAAAATTAAATGAAACCTGAGAACATCTTGCGGCCTCCATTTTAGCAAAATCGGCCTAAAACCACACGAGCTGATGAGTTATGAAAATTGGTTGAATATGAAGTACTGATAATGAGCATGAGCATGAGCATGAGCATGATTGACCGCCCGCGGTTGCTACTCCGTTATTGCCAGATCAGCTGTAATTACACAAAGAACCAACAGATGATGTTTGGGACCAACATGCATCCTCAATGTGTAAAAACAGGTGACCTAAATCTTTATATTAGGCAATACCAGCGCCGGCCGCATCCGAATGCAGGTCAAAGAAGGAGTTTGTATAGAAATATGTTGACGTGATACTCGCCGAGAACACCTCTGCACTTCCACGAGAAATCACTGGGATGTTGGATAAAGGGGAAGGTATACAGCAGGGTTCGTTTTGGTAAACGATGCGCTAATGTCGGGTTCTTCAGAACAAGTGCCGCGTCTACAAGTTTATTACATCCGCCACGATATTCATAATGTGAATCGAACTTATTTAGTTTGACAATGTAACACCGCAACAATAAAACGTACGCGAGGATACAGGATTTTTGACTTAACCGAGACAACCTCAAATTACCGTATATCTCCTCGTAAGGTGATGCTCTTTATACCTGAAACTATTGCACGTTGTTGAAGGTACCGACGCGGGGGTTGAAAACCTTACGAGGAGATAGCACATAAACACTGTAAACGGCGATGCATGGTTTTGATCTTATTGGCAAATTTTCACTTCAAGTTTAACTAGATACAAGCCAAATATAATTTGCACTATGCCAATGAATAAATCCCTAATGAGCAATCAATCACTATAAAACTATGTGGAGCAGCTGCTCGAAAAACACTCTCCTTATTGTATGTAATAACACCACACACTCCACACTTTCAAACCGTCGCCAAGACAGCGATAGAAAAAAAAAACAAGAAAAAATAAACACTGGTGAATCTAAAAAGCAACGCAATAATAATCAATTTTCACAATTAAATTCACTTTTTTTTGTGGAACTTCACACTTTTCGCACTCAGCACATTTCAATAGAACACCTGTATATATGTTTAACAATTCTTTAGGTGTAAAATAACCGAAAATCACCAAACAATGTGATGATTTCAAAGCAGGAACCAGCTGGCCAATCTTGATCACAACCATCCGCGAACTTTTCCAAGAAAAAATAATTTTAAATTTAGAAAATAAACTCACTCCGCGATTACATCTCTAACGAACATGCACAACTAAATTACAATTTTTCTTCCGATATAACATGCGAGCGAAAAATTTTTGCGTCCGATTTCGGTCATGGCTTGCTTCGACCGTCGGTTGAAGCATAGCATAGCATAGCATATTTGATCGCCCGTGTGTTGCCCGCGATTGACCAGAATCAGCTGAAATTGTACAAAGAACCGTCAAAATGGTGCCTCGGAGTAGCAAGCCATTTTCAGTGTACAATTCCTGGCGATCTTTCTTATCACTGGTCAATAACGTAGCTGGCCACGCCCAATGCAGATCAATAGAGGAAGGGATATCGGGAGTGTTAGTTCAATACTTGTTGCTACTAGAGACCGAGGAATCCTCTGCATCATCCACAAGTATCAAAGGAAGGAATTAGTGTTAGTGGAAAGGAATTGATCTGGATCCATCGAGGTTGATGGTGCGATCTTTTCTACCCCAATTCGCGCACGACATGGTTACTTCTCGGTCTCTGGGCAACCGGTCACCAGGAGACGATATACATAGAACCGCGCCACGATCTAGTTATCTTCGGCAACCTACCAATCGTTGTCAGTCTGTATCACACCAAACTTCGCTTTTAATGCCGTGAACTTAATTCAAATTTACCTAGAAACGAATGGATTTCGTAAAACGCAACAACCGCACGCCGAACGCAAACTACTGGTACCAGCTCAAATAACCGATAGAGCGCTGTATTAAGATAGTCACACTGAGCGCAGTCAAAATAATGCGCGCGAAACTGAACTGCCTTCTCCGAAAGCAAACAAGAGCGTGTCGACCACTGGTATGACGAAAAAGCCAAAACACCCGTTTTATAAAAAAGAAAAAAAAGGAAAAAAAAGGGAACCGGCGAAACAGGAATAGATTTGGCATCCATGTAGGGTTTGTCTTTGTCGCGATTGAATAATTACAATATTTATCGAACGAACCTACTCTGAATCGTAACGTGCTAAAAAAGAACCAACGGGCGTACAGTCTCCGAAATAATGATTTGGTACATCTCGGAAATCACAATAAACCGATAATCCTTAAATGAGCAAAGCTCACCAAGGCCGAAGACACGTTTACACCGGAGCATTATGTACGACCGCTTTATTCCCTCTCACCGACGCATACGCGAGAGGACACGGTGCTTTGCCCCGATAATCTTTTGTTTTGTATTCAAGTTAAGATACCTACTGAGTTCAAAAACTGGCAAAGTTTCATGCACTCATAGCTCAAATATTTAAAAAAATGCAATATGCATATCGAACAAGAATTTTAAGTTGATTGATAAAATGCCAAAGCAATCGCAATCAAAATTTAGTTGCTATTCCGACCAACAAGATTTTAATAAAAATTGTCTATGTGTTTCAATATTTGGTCAAAAGCTAGAAAAATCATAAAACAAGGGTATAAAACTGGGCCAAATGTTCGTAACCGTTCGGTCAGGCAGCGAAAAGTTTCTGAATTATATTTCAATGCTACCAGTTCCGTGTTGTGAGAGCCAGCGTGTACAAAGGTTTAAAGCTCTCACCTATTGGGGCAATTCTGATTCCAGTTACAGTGTGAAAATTCTATAATAGCCACCAACTAAATGGCGTACAAACTCATCGCTAGAGGAATCATAAGGCATAACACACACTCACGATTATGAAAGAACAAAATCATTTTGTTGAGTCTGAAAATACCATAAACTTCATCTGACTTAAAAAGAAAGCTCCTGGAAAATGTATTCACTTATCTTAGATATCGAACAGGATTAAACAGATCAAACATTTCACCAGCGTTTTCTGCCACTCGCACACGGACCGGCATAAACAAACCATTTCTTTGTTGATAATTGTCGCTCTCTCGTTTCTGCGCTCTCCGCATGCACACAACCATGTCTGAGAAAGATCAGCAACACAACACTACGACAGCCATTTTGAGAGCAATAAATTGTAAGAACACCGGCAATAAAGTATCTATTTTTTTATTCGTAATACACTTTAAACACACTGGACCCTGAACAAAACATTCTCAACCATGACTACAACACGAATTACACCCTCCACATATTATAAATCACGACAAAACGCGACAACTCCGGACGCAATAAACGAAGACAAAATCCGCTGCAAACGACGGTGGCGTAGTACCATTCCTTATGCTAATTCAGCCATTTCATCGATTAATCTTCACGGCACTACGATACACATCAAGTGAGTATTTCGCAGCACACACAACACAACACACTTTCCCGAATAAACTCTTTTCGCGTAACTCTTTTCCTGTAACTTACACGCACTATCACATCGAACAATTTATTTCCCGAAAAATCACGCGAGCGAAAATTTTGACGTCCGAATCCGGCCATCACTACTGTGGCCGCTTGCTTCGACCGTCGGTTGAATATGAGAAACTGATAATAGAGAATAATAAAGAGGGATGAAGTTGAGCAGAATTGTTACACGCTTGAAACAAATTTCAAACTTTTCTCTTTTTTCTCGAGCAATAAGATATTTGACTCCTTAATGTCGTTGCAATTTCATTTCAAAGAACAACTCAGGAAAATTATATTCATCGAGGTCAAGTTGAATTGAGTTTCTTTAAATGTTTGAACCAAATCGCAGAAACTCAATATTAAAAGATAAATCGTCGGAAACAAAGGTTGATGAACTGCAAAAATGGAGTCCGGAAATAAACTCTTAAAGTCACTCAAAATCTGATGAAAATGAATTTTGAAACCCAATTCAGTTTCATGCTTGTTTTATAGAAGCCTTTTACAGTTTTTGTCTCAAAACAAAATTACGTTTGTTCCTTGTAGTTTTGCTATTATTTGGGTTCACGAATTTGCGCAAACTTTGGACGAAAGAATCGCAGAAGCTAAACTCAGCCAGAATAAAACGGGAAAATTTATTTGCACGCAAAAGTCGTGAAAAATAATATAGAGAGGTGAAGTGAACAAAATTTTCCAAGCTAAGGATATGAAACCAATTTTTGTTTTTACGTACAAGTAATGTTTGTGTTGATTGAATTCATTTCAAACTGTTTCGATAGGCCTTATGAATTGAGTCGCCCCTAAAGGTTATGCGCCAGATTAGTCTCTTATATGTTGATGGGTCTCACGCGTGCCATTTTCGAAATGCTCTCACCGACGTCTAAAGATACCATTTTCCGCTAACTTTGATCACCGTTCGAATTGGTAATCAGTCCTAATTACCAAAGTTTCGAAATGAACTCATAAAAGCAAAAAAAAACATCCCGTTATCGTAGTTCACATAGCAAAAAAAGAAAACAGCCGTGACCCTCATCACTCGCTGCTTGGCACCTGCTGTTGCTGCTGCTGCTACTGCTGCTAGTGAGTGTGTGACGCACATTAGATAATAAAACCCTCTCTCAGTAGGCAGAGACGGCGAAAAAAATCGCCAGCACGTGTTTTCTGGTTTAAATTTAAAGTTTTGTTTTTTTGTTTCGGGTTTTTCGTCGAAACTGCCGGTGAATCGGAGCAGCACGAGTGCTGCCTAAAACCAACGATTTATTATCTACCTGCTGCGGTGTGATTCCGTTAATTGTTGCGAAAGATCGCTTAGGGGAAAGTTCCGTTCGTTCCGTTAACCGCTTCTCGATTCAAAGTGTCTGGCTCTGTGTGTGATTGATGTATGATAGTCGATTGTAATCAGTAATTTTAAATATGAGCGCCATTCTTCTAGCCCCGTAACAAGCAACAGGAACAGGAGGTGCTGGACTGGATCGCCGCCGTGCTGGGCGAAAAGCTGCCCCCCGGTGCGTACGAGGATGTCCTCAAGGATGGCGTCATCCTGTGCAAGCTAGCCAACAAACTGACTCCTGGTTCGGTGAAAAAAATCCAGGAACGTGGCACCAACTTCCAGCTGATGGAGAACGTCCAGCGATTCCAGGCCGCCATCAAGAAGTACGGCGTTCCCGAGGAGGAAATCTTCCAGACGGCGGATCTGTTCGAGCGTCGTAACATCCCCCAGGTCACGCTGTGTCTCTACTCGCTGGGCAGAATTGTGAGATGCTTTTTGTTACCATCTGCAGTTTTATATCAGTTTCATTTTAATTTTAGACTCAGAAACATCCCGAGTACACCGGTCCAGCGTTGGGACCAAAGATGTCCGAAAAGAACGAGCGTACCTTTACCGAGGAGCAACTGCGAGCTCACGAGGGTGAACTGAACCTCCAGATGGGTTACAACAAGGGCGCCTCCCAGTCCGGAATTGGAGCATTCGGAAACACCCGTCACATGTGAAGGAGGGCGTAACAACGAAACGAACGACGATGGAGACGTCATCTTTATTATTATTCACTCATCATTTTTTCTTCTCATCAAAGAACGATCGCAAGATGCGCTTTAACAAGAGCAACAAACAAACAAAATTGAAATGTGTCACTTCACATGACATCACATGACCGGTGTGTGATGTAATCTGCATCTCGAAGCTACTAAAAATAATCACACACACACACTCGTTGCTAAGCTGCTTGAAGTAACATTTTCCAGCAATAATTAGCGAAATATATTTTTCCAAAACAAGAAAAAAAGTTGAAGAGTTGGAAAAACCTGACTCATGAGAATTTATTGTAGTCATGGTTATTTTTAGCCCGAACCACTGTGTTCTTGCTGCAATTGACGCGGCTTTCATTTTCATCCTACCCACGCACAACAGCAGCTCAGATCCCGTGCCTTGGAGGTAAAAGAAAAGCAAGCGGGTTGTGTTTTTCTTTTCACCCGATTTTCAATATTTCGAGCTGACAAGCGTCTTCTGTGTGTGGGGGAGGTTGCATGGAAAGTAAATAAAATTGTTGTTTGCTGCTGTCGTCTATCGTCGCAATTATGTAACCAAGGCGACGACTCGTGTTTTGCTTTGCTCTCTCAATCTCGCTGTTTTCGTTATTTATTTTATTTATTATTTTTAGATTGAACAATATAAGTATATGTGTACTGAATTGTTAAGAAACGTAAACAACGGTCTTATTAATCGAAAGAAAGTATCATGAAACGTTCCCGGTTTGTTCGTTTCTTACCTTTTCCTTCCGAGAATGTCACCGATTTTTGTGTTTCAGTGCGATAACATGTCTGTTTACACAAACTGTTCGAGTGAAGAAAAAACATGTCTAGAAGTCAACCAGTCATATTTTAATTTTGGGTTACATAATTTTTCTTGCCCGATGCTTGCACGGATCGGCTACGAATCTGAACATTTGGTATTTTTGTGTTAACATTCTAGAGCTGATCATTTGTTAAAAATGAACTTAAATCGAATTGAAACTGAAACAAACTAAAATAAAACTGTATAATATTGCACTGGGAAAAAATCAACAATACCAAAAAATTTGAACCTGACAAATTTGCAACGATTATCCAAAACTACATGACTCACAACTCTCAACCATCAAGAAAAAGTTCTGTAAATAGTTGCAAATTACAAAGGATCAGAGCAAAGGGTTCGGAGAGCAAATTTATTTACAAACAATCGTGAAAATGGGTGTTAAAACAACAGAAAATTATGTGAAATCAGCGAAATTTCAATAAAATCTCGAAAGACTGGTCGAAGGTTAAAGAGATAAATAGTCAGAAACATAAAACAAAATACATTGAAAAACAAAAAGAAAAAAAAATAAATATTCATAGCCTATCAAAAACAGAAAAGTCCAAGAAAAATTATAAAAAAGTCATGAAAGAAGTAAGAAGTATCCAAAAAATTAAAAACAAAAATTCAATACAACAAGCAAAAGCACACTAAGGCAACAAATCCTTGATTTCTGAGAAAAATCTTGATTACTATAAAATAACAAAATGGCTAAAAAGCTCGAAATATATTAAATTTTGATAAATTGCTTCAAATCCTCAATACTTGTGTTAAAATCAAAGAGAGACAAAAAAAGTTCTAGCATAGCATAGCATAGCATAGCATATTTGATCGCCCGTGTGTTGCCCGCGATTGACCAGAATCAGCTGAAATTGCACAAAGAACCGTCAAAATGGTGCCTATGAGTAGCAAGCCATTCTCAGTGTACAAATTCTGGTGATCTTTCTTTTCACTGGTCAATAACGAAGCTGGCCACGCCCAATGCAGATCAATAGAGGAAGGGATATCGGGAGTGTTAGTTTAATACTTGTTGCTACTAGAGACCGAGGAATCCTCTGCATCATCCACAAGTATCAAAGGAAGGAATTAGTGTTAGTGGAAAGGAATTGATCTGGATCCATCGAGGTTGATGGTGCGATCTTCTCTACACAAATTCGCGCACGATATGGTTACTTCTCGGTCTCTGGGTAGCCGGCCACCAGGAGACGATATAAATAGAACCGCGCCACGATCTAGTTATCTTCGGCAACCTATTAATCGTTAACAGCCTGTATCACACCAAACTTTGCGTTTAATGCCGTGAACTTAATTCAAATTTACCTAAAAACGAATGGATTTCGTAAAACGCAACAACCGCACGCCGAACGCAAACTACGGTCCCAGCTCAAATAACCGATAGAGCGCTGTATTGAGATAGTCACACTGAGCGCAGTCGAAATACCGCACACGAAACTGAACTGCCTTCTCCGAAAACAAATAAGAGCGTGCCGACCACTGGTATGACGAAAAAGCCAAAACACCCGCTTTATTAAAAAAAAAAAAAAAGGGAACCGGCAAAACAGGAATAGATTTGGCATCCATGCAGGGTTTGTCTTTGTTGTGAATAATTACAATATTTATCGAACGAACGAAACCTATTCTGAATCGTAACGTGCTAAAAAAGAACCGACAGGCGTACAGTCTCCGAAATAATGATTCGGTACATCCCGGAAATCACAATACACCGATAATCCTTAGATGAGCAAAGCTCACCAAGGCCGAAGACACGTTTACACCGGAGCATTATGTAGGACCGCTTTATTCTCTCTCACCGACGCATACGCAAGAGGACACGGTGCTTCGCCCTGATAATCTTTTGTTTTGTATTTAAGTTAAGATACCTACTGAGTATAAAAACTGGCAAAGTTTCATGCACTCATAGCTCAAAAATTTTAAAAAATGCAATATGCATATCGAACAAGACTGAATTCTAAGTTGATTGATAAAATGCCAAAGCAATCGCAATCAAAATTTAGTTGCTAAAACAACAAAATTCACATAATTAATAAAAATTGTCTATGTGTTTCAATATTTGTCAAAAGCTAGAAAAATCATCAAACAAGGTTATAAAACTGGGCCAAATGTTTGTAACCGTTCGGTCAGGCCGCGATAAGTTTATGAATTATATTCTAATGCTACCAGTTCCGTGTTGTGGGAGCCAGCGTGTACAAAGGTTTAAAGCTCTCACCTATTGGGGCAATTCTGATTATTCAAGCAGAGCTTTAGCAAATGAAACGACTCCACAAAACCACGCTAAAATAAATCTCGACATATTGTAAGCAATGCACCCAGATTGACATCTACCAAGAAAATAAACAAATAAATAGATCAATTATTTTCAAAACGGCTAATTGACAACGCAGGCAGGGTGTTTAAAGTATCCCTGCCGACGTCAGTGCACTGCTCCACGAGACGCATGAAACGCAAAAACCAAACATAACACTTACTGCTTGTAGATTTATTTAACTTTTAAAATTAAAATATTTTTTTTTCTGTGTATATATAGAAGATATATCGATTAACAAGTAACAACTTGCACATCCCTACAGACAGACAATGCGTTACAGCAAAATTTTCCAATTAGAATTATCTTTCTAGCGCTTTCTTATTGAAACAATTTATTCTAACTGGCGCTAGTTATATGAAACAATAATTGAACGAATAAAAGCAGAATACTTAGCTTTATATAGGTTCTTCGACCCTTTTCCTCTCGCCTTCGTTCAATATTTACTATAGCACTTGCCACTGTATGACGTAACACTTTGACATTTTTTTCTTCGTTGGATGTTGGCTTACAAAAAAACAGAAAAATAAAACACATTTTGCCGGACGATTTTCACATGATATCGTTCTTTTTTCATGCCAACTTCACACCAACTACAAACTTGAACTGTAATGTCAATTTAAACTGCAGACTCTATTTCCATAAATCCAGCAGAATACACTCGAATTACACGAAAATATTACGGAGTAATTTTTAACGCGCCTACCAATGGCCGTGCTCTACGCGGAAGTTCACAGGTGTTCCTCAAAGAGAGACAAAAAAAGTTCTAAAGAAAAAACAAATATTCAAATCTAAAAATTACACAGTGTTAAGACAAAAATTTAAAAATTAAAAAAAAAATTCACCGAAGACCGAACTCAAAAAATTAAAAAATCTAAGAAAACATAAAAAATTAAAAAAAAAACCAAAAACAACAATCTAAAACTGCGAAAAAATCCAAAATAACATTAGTCTAATCTAAGCATTCCATGATTTTTGATTCAAACTTCATGGAACTTGTGCTTGATTTCGAAGGAGCCGGGAAGCTTGAAGAAATCGTTGGAATCCCATCAGAGTAGTCCTGCTGTAATTTTTCATCGTTCGCAAACTGCTGGCTATCCCAAAAGGTTCTGCATTCGTCAATTATACTAGGAAAGCCCATACTGATCCTGTATGTTAGAGAATCGCCAAGGCACTCACTGTTAAGGTAACTGTCAACATTAAAACGACTAACGGCAATGCAAAATTATACAGCTCGCCCGTAAACCTGGTAAAACAGTTGAATCGACTGAAACTACGGGACGGAGATTCAAAAGAATGAAAATTGCCGGGGCTGTCGAGAAAGTTGACCTAGTTATATCCCTGTACCAGATACGTATGGTTACTGCACTGGAGAATATCTCTGAAGAAGAGCTGAGTTTAGAAGGGGAGGCTGTTCAGAATGTGACACCGATGTTGGAGCTACTGATTCCGAGGCGCTCTGATTACCGACGATAAAAATGACGAGAAATGGACAACAGACACCGACGTTTTCGATTTGCAACTAGAACAACTCGAGTCTCAAAGATACTCCTCAATGCTATGGCGACATCGCGAGTCCTCCAGACCGAGTCGAATGGCAACAAATTACAATCCATGAAGGCTACTGACTACTAGTCGGTAACGTTACAGTGTGGGCTTCAAAGCCATCAACTGTTAGCATTGTGTTAGCAGTCGACGCCTACTACCAGTTCCAATTTTGTTGAACGTCATGGCGTCTTGACTCCAGAAAACATGACATGCAATATAGCTGCTGAAATCGGTATAAAGGTTGAAGTCTTCTTCACGCTGCTGGAACGAGAAATTCTTCCATGAGCTGATCAAGATGGTTTTTAAGAGGTCCCGCCGTGACTATTGCCTGTACACGTGTTGCAAAGACAGAAACGACGTTGCGTTCTACGCGGAGTGCTTATCGTAGGAAGGAAAGTGGGATCCATCATCCGTTTGAAAGGAGAAGCTCAGAGAAAATAAAGGCTCCGAATTCAAGTGTATGCTGGTTGAATTATCAAAATAAATTAGCTGACATCTTTACGAAGCCATAAGGCTCTGGCGGATTCCAAGAATGATGAATGCATCTTGGACTACACGATTCGGAGGCGGCGATACCGAAGAAACCTGAAAGCTTGAAGCAATTGCTGGAATCCCATCACAGTAGTTATGCTTCTTAGACGTTGAGGCTAGATCTTGTTGGAAGCTTTGGCAAAGCTCAACCTAGATCTGGCCAACGATGGGTCTAACGACGTGACGTTCTCCAGCCCAGGACTGATCATGAACTGGAGGGTAGACGATGGCTACACCAATAGCGACCATCAGCCGGTCTGTTATAGTGTAGACAACAACGAGAGGCGGCAAGCGATGAGTAGGACCAACACTTCGTTCGCCCGCGGGTGGAATACATCGCATTTCGATGCCAAGGTATTTGAAGAGGCAATGAGACGAGAGCGCCCCCCTCGCTTCGCTCGACGCCTGACCCACTAGTTGCTATGCTATCTCGGGCGTACGACGCCACCATGCCAAGGACTCGCCAACCTAGGAATGGGAAGCCATCGGTCTACTGGTGGACTGACGAGATAGCGGACCTTCGCAGTGCGTGCCTCCGTGCGAGACGGAGGATGCAGCGTGCGCAAACAGACGAACAGAGGATAGAGCGCCGCGCAGCATTCAGTTCTGCCAGATCGACGCTGAAGAGTGCGATTAAGGCCAGCAAGAGGGCCTGTTTCGATAGGCTATGCGCGAGTGCCAATACGAATCCGTGGGGTGACGCCTACAGGATCGTAATGCTAATGGCCTAGACCAAAGGTTCGCTGGCGCCTGCAGAGCGATCACCAGCGATGCTAGAGCGAATCATCGAAGGGACTCTTTCCGCGCCACGAGCCAAGTCCTTGGGCTCCGGCGGTCGAGTCTCATGGTCGACGTTCCAGTATCTCAGACACAGACCAGGGATGGTCGGCCAACCTGCCAAGGTGAGCAAGGCACCGGGACCGGATGGCATCCCTAACCTGGCAATCAGGCTGGCGATAAAAACGCCCCCCGGGCTGTTTCGAGTAGTCATGCAGAAGTGCCTGGATGACTGCCTCTTTCCGGATAGGTGGAAGCGGCAGAAATTGGTCCTACTGCCGAAGGCTGGGCAACCACCAAGTGACCCATCGGCGTATAGGCCTATCTGCCTGCTAGACACGGCGGGCAAGGTATTTGAGAGGATTATCCTCAACAGACTAGTGAGGTACACAGAGGGTGTAAACGGTCTGGCAAGCAACCAGTTCGGCTTCCGGAAGAGCAGGTCCACGCTGGATGCTATCGCCTCCGTCACCAAGACGGCGGAGATAGCACTCCAACGCAAGAGAAGGGAAATACGCTATTGCGCAATCGTCACGCTTGACGTAATGAATGCCTTCAATACTGCCAGTTGGGACTCCATAGCGCTCGCGCTCGGGAGCATCCATGTACCGGTATCGCTGTACAAGATTCTGGAAAACTACTTCCTTCCAATTTCCTGTAGGGGTTGTAATCGTCGGCTTTGCAGACGACCTAACGCTAGAGGTTTACGGCGAATCGATCGAAGAGGTCGAGTTGACGGCTGCGCACTGCATACGCAAGGTCGAGGATTGGATGCGCTCCAGGAAACTGGAGCTCGCGCACCATAAGATGGAGGACACGGTTGTTAACAACCGTAAATCGGAGCAACAGGCGGTGATCAGAGTCGGTGACTGCACCATCACCTCAAAGCGATCGTTGAAGCTCTTGGGGGTTATGGTCGACGACAAGCTCGCGTTAGGGAGCCACGTCGACTATGCCTGTAAGAGGGCCTCATCGGCTATTGCAGCACTATCTCGTACGATGTCCAATAGCTCAGCATTTTATGGCAGCAAGCGAAGACTTCTTGCCAGCGTGGTTTCATCCAAACTTAGGTATGGTGGGCCAGTGTGGTCCAGAGCGTTAGGTACTAACAGTTACCGTGGTAAACTGGAAAGTACCTACAGGCTCATGTGCCTGAGAGTTGCGAGTGCGTATCGTACGGTGTCATACGAAGCAATCTATGTCTTGTCCGGCATGATGCCTATCAGCATCGCCATCAAGGAGGACAGAGAGTGTTTCGACCATAAGGTCATTCTCGATGCTCCGCTGGCAGCGGGAATGGTCCAACTCCGCAAAGGGCAGATTGACGCACCGACTCATACCGGAGATATCCGGCTGGGTCGGGAGACGACATGGTGAAGTGGACTTCCACCTGACACAAATCCTGTCAGGCCATGGTTTTTTCAGGCAATATCTGCACAGGTTTGGACACGCGGGGTCCCCCATGTGTCCCGAGTGCGTGGAGGATGAGGAGACTGCTGAGCATGTTTTTTTCGTATGCCCCTGTTTCGTAAGAGCGAGAAGCGACATGAGGGCCTGGCACTACTCCGGACAATCTAGTCCGGAGGATGTGCGACGACATCTGGAACGCGAATTTGTTCTGGAGCTGCAACGTGTGTGGCGGGTCAACCACCAACACGCCAGTGGTAGCTAATTACCAGTCTCCAGGTAGTTAGCTAGGAGGTTATAAGAGTAAAGAGGGTGCATCACAACTTTTACCTCAGTTGTCTTGCGGCACTTGCCTTTCCTGATCGGTGTCTTCGTTCACCAGTACCTAACTATTTTTTCTAGCGGCACGCGGTGCTTTCAGTAAGTGTAATCAAACCGACAGAGAAGCCAAGTATATTCTCATTGGATCCGTAGTGGATGAAATCCTTGAAGTTGTACGGGAGGTAGAAGACTCTAGAAGAAACCTACGCCAAGAAATCCGTTTCAAGCAAAATTTTTTGTAAGAATGTACTTAGCACGGTTACGAAAGAAGAAAGCAATCTCATCTGGGAGCTTATTTGTAACAACTCGAAACCGAAGAAGCGAAAACAGAAGAAGGAGACTTGGTAGCTCGATTGTTCCCAATGTTACCCGACAGTTTTGGAGTCTGGAGGAGAAGGACACGAAACTAGAGACGGCTGAGCAGCGGCTTTTGGCCACAGAGAATGAAGACAGACCGTGAGGTTGATTCGAGCGAGGACAATAGTGCGGCATTCGTCGAAGATAGAAAAAAGCATCAGAAGAAGTTTCATTCAGCACATCCAGAAGGACTGTTGTTTGAAGAAACCGGAGGAAAATGCAAATACAGCAGTCGGCAAGAATCAGGTCGTGTCCATGGTAAACGGAGAATTGACTTCCGTTGTCTGTCACTGTTATTAATGGTAAAGATCTCCGACCGTAGTCATCAATGCCATTGTCAATTCGTGGCTAGAAAACGATGCCTTGAGAAATTGATTTTGATCGCTCGATTCCAGGATGTTCTAGAACACCTAAATACTTTCGTATTCAGGGAACCAGCGGTCGAACGTTGACCTGTTTCTAAGGTTAAAATGAAACTCGCATGATTGTTGTTATTTGAAGTAGAGTTTGACATTTTTCCATTAACTACCCCAAACAAAAAATACCGAACAAAAAAGAATATCCGAAAATTTGTTGCTGTTACTTTCACAAAAGTTTTCAGACTAACTCGAAGGGTTGTAACGTCTTCAAACCTATCTAATTTCTTACTGTTCTTACTCTATTAATATGACATTAAAACCAGCAAATTGAAATCTACCCTAATCATATACATAATCGCTAAATTTATACTGTATGCAATTTTCCCCTCTCTTTCAACCTAACCTCTTTCTCTGCCTTTATCTTTCAGAGTGCATCTGTTTGCCATCGATCAATACGCTTAAACTGTGAGAGAGCGCACCGGGGATGGAAACAACATTCTCGAAAAATCTCCTCAAAATGGGGTGAGCTTCAATTTTCACATATATTTTGCCATCATCGCAGTAACCGTGGTGGTGGCGTGGATCTGTCATGGCTAAGAATAACCATCCGCCACCGTCGTCGCCGCCACCGCTCCGGAGATTGGCCTTGGCCGATGAGTTACAAAGTGCGCCATGATTGGTAGGTGGACGACAGGCGTGACGTTCCGTTCCGTTCTGTTCTGTTCTGTTCGGTTGACAGCCGAAGGGAAAATATCGCAAAACATACCGTTTAGTTTATTGCATCACACATGCGCTAAGCACCTATATTTTACGGGGTTGCGCGCGCGCTTGATACTATTAACATTGATGATGATGCGCACGGTCATTGATGCGTTGTTTTTTTTCGTTTTTTCTCGGTCAATCTGTAGGGTTTCTGTTTCGCCTGCTAAGAACACGAGTTGAATTGAAGGTTATATATCAGTGCTGCCGGGGTGGAGAACTGTAAACACTGGCTAAGTCAGAGTCTTATATATAATTATGTGTATTTTAGTTTTTCCTCCGCTCAAGCGGGATTTTTGCTAAGCAGGCGCGGGTGGTCAATTTATTGCCACGGTTGTTGTTTGTTTTGAAATGGGAAACGTGTTGCGAACGTTTGCTTTGCTTGGTTACAACAACTTTATTTCTATTGTCCATGGGATTTTATTTTTGTCCCCTGGAAACGGACCTTGACTAGAATATTTGCACATACTCACACTTACAATGTCACACCCGTTACAACATCTAATATCAGCGATACGGATACCGCTTTAATGTGCTTCACAAGAGAATAATTAGTTTTGCTAGAATTGACCTCACTCATGCACTATAGATAAAGTGATAAAATCAACTCTCGGTGAATCTATAATTACTTGCTGCACAATAAAACAAAGCGGATCATATCGGCCGATAATTTGATTAGCAGATTTGCGTTCGATCATTAACAGCTGTGGAATGCGCTTATGAACTTCTCATAGGCGAGAAGCTTTAAAGCTTGATTCTGACATTCACCCATAAAGCGTAGCTTACTTGGACCCAGCGTAGCTGGTGCTTACTGTCTACCCGCACGTCGGTCGGTTATTACCGATATTCGAGTGAGTTCTAAGCTGGCATCTGTTCAGATCGGGTAAAGCCCGTTTTTGCTCGGTTACTAAACATTCGGTTTTATAGCTACTCTCCGCTCGCAGGTGAAGCCTCTAGCCACTAAGGCCCACACTGCAACAGCAGCAGCTGCAGCAGCCGGCCGGCTCTGAGTACTTATTTAATGGCTTGCATCGGACCGAGAACTGGCAGAAAGTTTTTGATTCTCGTGTGACTCGTGCAGTTCTGGTGGCTGTCGTACCTTGAAAACACACTCAAAATAAAAAAAAAAGTAAATAAACAACGGCGAAAGGGTTCTAAGGTCTAACGAACCAACCAAAATCAGGGTCATTACGGACGACGAAACGTGCTTGAAACGCGTGGCGCCGACGGAGAAACGTGACACATCTCAGTGTGAAGCAATAACTGATTCGGTCCAGGTGTGTGATATTGATTTTTTCGATCGCAGCAGTGAACGGAGAGAGCAAAATGATGACTTCGAAAGTTCAACTGATCGTGGTTTTACTGGTCGCGGTGGGGCTGGAAAATTGCAGCCCGATGTCGTTCGACGTGAAACGTATGTTATCCGAGCAGGGCTTAAAAGTGGACAGAATCTAATTGTTGTGTTCTTTATAGCCGAGTTCATCAGAACGTGTCGCTTTTCGGACCCGGACTTTGTTGGATGCTCAACGAATTCCGTTCAGGGATTGTTTGACAAGTTGGTTACCGGTAAGTTGGGTCCAATATTAAGAAACTCATTAACGTCTAGAGTAGAAGATGTATCCAATCGATTCTGCTGCCACCATCGTTCAATTGTTTAATTTTTGACGTAGGACTACGTCTAACCGCACTATATCGAGATACATTCTGAGGAAACTAAAAACCAAGATGTAACGTCGGAATGAAAGATTTTAAATGGTAATACTGATGTAACCACATGATGAATCACAATAATCAATATGTCGTTGGATTGATAAAACGATGGACAATTTTGTGATTCTTCATATATCATTGTTACTTAATTTTTAAACAATGAAAATTGATGAAAAGTTTCAAGGTCGTATTTTCACGAACAATGTACCAATCACATGCGAGCACTCCTGGCACAGACTTCATGAGTGGACACCAACTGCCTGCTATGACAACCTCTATTCAGTGGCAAAAAAAAATTTGACAGAATCTCTCCGTCCCAATAGGTCAACTAACATTTGCTTCTATGAACCTAGACTATTTTGATGTCTTGAAAGTAAAGCTTTTTCGGAAACTTACAAAGTAACAACCTCCTTTATCAGACAATTAAACGATCTGTTGTGAGAATGTTATTAAAACTGATGTCTTGAAAGAAAACATGCTGACACAGGCAACAGTACTGCCCCGGCTATGTATGAGAAGACGGTCGCTCGTCGTCAGTGCAGTAGCACTCGATTGCCATTTGTGTGCAGTCATGCCAAGTGGAAACAATGTAGCTGCTGTCGACGTACTGTGGTGCGTGTTCGCGCACTACACTGTGCGACCGGGGATAAAATAATTTTGTACGCAACAGTATATCACGATGTTGGATATTGCATCCAATATGTGATTACAACTGAACAGATTTTGACCACCAATGCTTTGATCGAACGACGACGGTTGCCAAAGCATGTGATACAATAATTGGCATATCATTGTACATTGTAGGGGTAAACAGGGTGCTTGCTACGAATGTCACATAAGACGATACGCTCGTGGTGCTTGGTGTCTATAATTTGGCCATGTCACCGAGCGGCTCGGAGCGGTGCTTTTACCAAGTCTGGAAAACCCTGTCTATCTGTGTTGCTGTGTGGCTAACGAAAACATGAAACAGAGCGAGGGAAATAATCTGCGTTCACGCGAGATTATATGCACCCGAATACAGTTGGCTCTAAGTTAAAGTTGATCAAGTTTCTCTAAGTTAAAGTTGATCAAGAACAATTTGAGGTCAACGATGAGTAACTTAGATTAACAAACATTGGCATTTTATCAATCGAACGTGAAATCACTGATCCCATTGATTTTGAATCTGCGGTTTCTGATTTTGCCAACCAAACGGCTCGAAAAGTGAGTATCTAAATATCTAATTATTGACTTTGCGGACAACGGAATAAATATGTAGAAAAATCTAAGTTTTTTGTTTGTCTCAATTCCTTCTATGGAAGAAAAAACTGCCCAGTCATTTTCATTGGGGGCCCACATTTTTGTTACCACACCAGGCCCACCAAACCATAGCTACGCCACTGTTCGACACTATGCTGCTTTGATCAATATATATGGCCTCAACATGATTTAAATGTGGTATCGTACTATTTGAACGTTCCCGGTATCGCTCGTGATTAAATTGTTCGAAATTAAGAGTCATTTCTTATATTTCGCTATTTCTGAAGCAATCAAATTTCATATTTTATACTTTAATTATAACATCAATATTTTAGAACCCAAAGAGTGAATATACCTTTTTGGATTTGAGCATTCATGTAAATCTATTTTTACAAATAATAAGTTTGAATGAGAAAGGCTGAGTCTGACCGCTAGGTGGATTAATTTAGGTTTTTTTTCTTCATCCAAAGGGGTGCAGAAAATGTTGAAACGGACAAGTGTAATACTATTGAAACGTGAAATTCCAGCTGAGCTTGGATGTCCACAGAGAGGTTTTTTATCTCCACTCCTACAGTGATTAGTTGTAGAATCAAAAGGATTTGAAGAACTCTAGTCACAGACTCGTTCAGGATCTGTATCAATGGTCAATAATCAAGTGCTTCAACAGTTGACCAATAGCAGTACATTAAATTTTCGCTGGGCTCCAGGAACTAGATGAAAAAGTTTAAGAACTAGCCAGATAACGAGTTGGAGTAAATCGAAGGTAGAAATAGGCAACTAGGCGGAATTTTATCACTCTTGTTGTGGTCATTAGTTGCAGACGCCCTAATTCAAAGCCTAACTGAAAATGGTTTGGAAGTTATTGGTTTGACTGGTTTGACGACGAAATGGTATGGAATACTGGTTCACAGTATTCTAGGTGGAAATATATTTGCGATAATCAGGCAGCACTTAAAGTTCTGTTTTTGTCCTTCGCTCCAATACCTTTCCATGAAAAACCGGCTCAATTCGTACTGGGTTTTTGGTCACTATGGAATCGAGAGAAATGAGAAGGCTGACTCACTAGCAAGGGTAATCCACTAACTTTGTTGGTCCAGAACTTTTTTGTGGAGTCTCGCTGACCGCTTTAAAAGCTTAACTCGGTGAATGAGAAAAAGCGACGAATTAAGCAAATTGCGATGTCATAGGCGAATTACGACAATCGAAACGGTTCATAGAGTCAAATCGCGAGAAAAACACAGTAGGTATCATCTCAAGAAGCTAGGCAAACTTGGTGATGATACATGTCGCCATTGCGGCATCCTCGGTATCCTCCATTGCGGAAATCTCGGAACACCTACTATGCGAATTCCGGGTATCTACTATCACAACCCAGAATGCGTAACTTCACTAAGAGACACGAAGATCTTGCCGATATTTGAAGCAAAACTCCTGATGAGATAATGAACTACACCTGGGACATCACTTCACCAAATACTAATGAGCCTTCTCATACTTAGAGTAAGTTGGAGTACACCGTAACTGATTGAAATTGGTTTCAGTGGTTCAATCTATTTATTTATGACTTTAAGACTGAGGAATTTTTGGATTGTAAGATGTATCTTGTCAAGATTTGGAGATTTACGAATTTAAGGGTTTTGATTCTTAAGGTTTAAGGATTTTAGGTACTTGAGGTTCTAAGATCTTTGGTTTTTAAGATATGTAGATATTAGGATTCTAGAATTTAAGATTTCTGAGAATTAATTATTCTAAAACTAGAAGCCTTCAGTCAAATTAATGGATTTCATAATTTCAAGATTTTGGGATACCAATGTTTCGGAATTATAGGAGTTTAGAATTAAGTTTGTACGTTTGTAGGATATCAGAAGTTTAAGAATTTAGGATTTCAGAATTTTTATATTTTGGGGTCTCAGAAGTGAGGAGTTTGGGATTCTAGGATTCAAAGATCTTGAGATTCAGGGATTTTTTATGCAAGATTTCTGAACCTAAAAATTGTGTTATTTTAGGATTCAAGAATAATGATATTTCAGGATTATGGGATTTTTGTAGTAATTTTCTTCTCAAGTAATTTAGTATTAAAAAATTTAGTGGTTGTTATTCAAAAAAAATCCTAGGTACGTTTACGTGTTTTTGGCGTAATGAAATATTTTTGTGCAGCTGGTGGATGGTGGTAAAAACATATACAAGATAGAGTTTAATTAATTTTACATGGAAAGTAAATAACAGGAGGGTTATGTGCAAAGCCACAACCGCAAGGTTGAAGTTTTACAAGAAAGATAACCCTGATGCTTGCGTGTCAGTCATTTTATCTAGTAAATAAACGTTGACTAATCAGATCAATCGTATTTTGCGCTTCAACAAGGATTGACCATTTTCAATAATATAGAAAGCTGCTTGTCATTGTTGGGGCTTGACAATTTTTATATTTTGAGATGAAATTTTTTCGGATGTCGTGCTCATGACTGAAGGAAAAGATTATTCAGTACGTTTTGAGACACGGAGATGAAGTAAAATTTATAACTTTTACAATTCTAAACAATGTGAATTAACTCATTAGAAAATATTAACTCTTCAATCAAGTTTTTATTTCATCCTGGAAAGGACAATTTGTTGTTCATTTTAGTATCGGATGAGATGCCGATGGCGAATAAAGTATTCCTTGTGATAAAGTAAACAATGAAATGCTGATATAACACTCATAACTAGACGGCTCACGTGTTGTCAAAATGAGTCAACTTTTCATTGAATGCATTTACTAGTGCCCGCTATAGTACAGAGACTGCATTTCACTAAAGTGCCTCACTGCATCAGCCGCTATCGATGCTGAGATCCGCTGCAACTAGTTCGCTATCCATAGCCATGCCACAGTTGTGGCCGCTATACGCTGCCATTGGTATCCACTGTCCCTGCATCAGCTGGCCCAGCTGCTATCGTTGCTGGAATCCGCTGCAAATAATTTCTTTTTCGTACAAGAGATTGTGTAGCACCAACTTTAACAAATCTAGTAAATCAAATGTTTAGAACAAATGAGTATCCAACTTCGTTGAAAATTGCTAAAGTCATACCTCTATTCAAGTCTGGTGATTGCACTTCGAAAAGAAGTTTCGGACCAATATCCATCCTGCCAGCTACATCGAAAATTTTTGAAAGAATAATAGAGAAACAAATGAAAATGTATCTGTTTGAAAATGACATCATAAACACAAACCAGTATGGTTTCCTTCAAAGTCAAACACGGTAGCTGCTTCGGCAGATCTTATGAATGTTGTATACACTGCTAGAGACAACGGTTTGAAAATCGCATGTATATTTTTGGACTTAAGTAAAGCTTTCGATTGTATATCCCACTCGATACTGTTACGAAAAATACGAATGTATGGCTTTAGTGAATCTGCGTCAAGTTTGTTAAAGACTTATCTAGAGCAAAGACCGCAGTACACCTTTGTTAACAATTGTTATAGCTCATCTTGTGTCATAAAATCAAGCCTTCCACAAGGTTCAATTTTGGGTCCTTTACTTTTCCTTATTTTTGTTAACGATATGTTGGGTTTGCCCTTAAGAGGTCGCTTGCAATTGTATGCAGATGATGCCTGTCTCATCTGTGAAGCAAAAACGTTCGAAGAGCTTGAAGCGAATATGCAACACGATCTTAACCTACTGTTACATTGGTTGAACTCAAATAGATTGAGATTGAATGTTGAAAAATCCTGCTATATGATAGTAAACAGTACTGCTTAATTAGATATTAGAGTTGACTCAATACCATTGAAAAAGGTAGATACAACGAATTATTTAGGACTGGTTATTGATTCCAGTCTATCGTGGAAAAACCACACCCAACGCAAACGGGGAACATTTTATTACTTCAGGGCAATTTTTTATTACTAATTGTGTCTTATGACTGCGCATTATACACAATTAGTAACAACTAAAAAGTAACAAAAATTATGACGGCCACACGCTCGTATGTGTTTCTGCAGGAGAACATACAGCCAAGCACCGCACTGCATGTGTTAGCAAGACTTCACTCGCTACATTTGTATTGATGCAAAGATCTGGTTTATTTTTGTCCCTTTCATCCATTCATAATCAGAATCTATACCGTCAACCTCAATTGTCTAATTAGAAACACTTTCGTTTCGTCCCCTAGTGTTTACTTGAAATGGAAATATGTAATACTGTCTGACCAGAGTTGCCGAAGTTGCGAATAATGTTCTGGATGGGCACAAGTTTTGTATTTTCAAACAGGTCCAAATAAGTTTTCATGTACCAACGATTATGTGCTGTAGATAGCTTGCAAGAAAGCGAATGTTTTTGTTTTTCTCTAACGCAGTTTACAGATCGTGATGTCATTTTAAGGCGCATTTCAAGTCTTTAAAATCATCAACGTTTGCTCACTCTATGACGGGGAAAATGCTGCTTGGCAGCTCTTGTCATATTTTTTCGCTACTCCGTATGCATACAACGAGCGAACTAATACACGCACACCGGATGAATTGGAGATAGAAGAAACTTGAAAGGCCTCTGCCAGGTTGAACGCCAACACGAGCGATGGGGCGAGATTTCTGCCGAAGGTTAATGAACAGTTTTACTTACGGCTGTTTATTTACCGACGGCAAGAATCTCGCCCGATCGCTCGCGTTGGCATTCAGCCTGGCAGAGGCCTAACATGTGCAATATATGCGACGGTGTGTGTTTTTTTTTTACTTGAGATGGAAAGGGAGCATTTTGCGATAGAAAAAAATTTGCATGTGGTTGAAACGACCATTATTAGATAGTCGTTCTCCCGTAACACGTGCTAAATATATGACAGTATGTGTTGTTACTCGACTGGGGAAGAATTTTATTGCCTTTTAAGTAATAGGTTTGTTACCCAAAAGGCAATTTTGCGCTATTGCTTCTTAAGTAATAAGGAAAAGTTTTGCGTGCATGTAGATCATGTTATTAAGTAAATAACACCTTACGTATTTGCTATTAAAAAAGCAAGACCATTCATCACCGAAGATACTGGTTGGAAACTGTACAATTCATTCATATTACCTCATCTTACGTTCATGAGCTGCCTATGGGGATGTGCCGCCGAAGTTCATTTAAAACCTCTAAAAGTACTGCAGAACAGAGTTGTCAAAACTATTTGCAATTTACCACTGCGCTTTCCTTCAATCGAGCTGTATGATGAAAAACATTATCTGTTGATTCACTATGCACTTACAATATGCTACTGCATATCCATAAAATACGCCATAATTTAATAAAATCAAATGTAAGATTAGTTCAAGTATCAGCAATTCATGCACACAATACTAGGGGACATGATGCTATGTATGTGAGTGGTCCAAGAACTACATACGGTTATAAAAACATTTTCTATAGAGGTATCATAATGTACAACACCTTACCACTAGAAATGAAGCATTTAAATGTAAGATTGTTCAAAAGAAGATTACGACAACACTTGTACAATTAGTTTTAAAAATTTTGTAACAGCCAACTGATAATTTTGTTTCTCTTCAAAGGTAGCGGATAACAGTTTGTTACAAACTTTTAGCTACAAATACAATAAATAAAGCAAAAAAAAAAAATAGTGCACTATCGATTGCTACGTCACAGCTGTGACCGCTTTCCGCCATCACTGGAATCCACTGCACTGCTAGTGCTGCTGCTAAGGGAGGACGACTGCTATTGTCGCTGTCTAGACCTATTATGAGCGGCTTCGGCTAAAACAGGCTCTTATATAGGCCAAATAGCATGTTTTCAATTGCAAGGTATATGATTCTGTCGACCGTGCTTGGGAAGTAATCATATAACGACCAATCAGAGGTCGAATTTTTCGTTTTGACAAGGCTTGACTATTTTCAATAGTACAATAGTGTGAATAATAAAATTACAATTATCGACTTTTGGGAAGAATCTTAAAAGATTTTCCAATCTATTGCTGCAAGAAAGAAGGAAATCCATCGAATACTAACCGATTTATTAGCATTTGAAATTGGACATATTTTCCACTTTTTTCGGTTTTAGGTTTTCATTTCACATCCCTATGTAGCCGAACTTCCCGAGAGAAGTATTCTACTTCAAAAAAATTTACGTTCTAGAGCGTGGCCTTCCGGCAGTTAACCGGAACATTCGCTATAGCGGACGAAAACATGCGTGTAGGCATGGTTTTAAGTTATTTGTTCGTTTTATCTATCAATTCCTCCTCGGTTTTTGTGACAAAATTGTTGGAATAAATCTTACGCTTCAGGTTTGCCCAGAAATTCTCGATGAGGTGCAACTTTGGGACATTGGGCGGGTTCACCAACTTGGGTACCACACCGATATTCAGCCCCTCCATCTCCTCCAACGATCGGTTCGAGTAGTGGGCCGACATCAGATCTGGCCAGAACACCACTTCTTCGCCCATATGGTATTTCTTGATAAACGACGCAACTTCCGGCTAGTCCGTAGCGAAAGAAGAGCAGCTTTGACCCCTCTCGCTGATTGTTAGCCACAGAAGCTCCTTCTTGGGGAACTTGGTCGGTGAAATAAACTTTACCTCGGGGTGCTCACTTCCTTCGTGGGGGAAGCAAAATACTGTAGTAGTACTGTAAGTACTGCCAGTCGTTGCCATTCAGGGTGGAGAGGTCTGCAGCTCCGGGACTAGTGGATGGGACTGCCGCTACCTGACATGTAATGGGCGTATCCGGCTTCCACAAAGTGCCCCATGATAAGCATATCCTCAAACCCTCCGATTAAGCCACACAACGTATTGCGAAGATAATTTATTCCCAGACTGTCCACTTCACCGATAAAGTGCTGCTAGTGGTGGGTGTTGGAACTTTATATTACTATGGCTAAAACGTGTGCAAAGTGTTCCGATGCTATTCCGGGCATTGATTTTGTTACCTGTCGTGGTTATTGCGGAGCGACATTCCACAAGAACCTCTTCTGGATGTGTGACAATTGTGCCAAGTTGTTCGAGAATTCTCATTTTCGCATGCTGTCATCCAATGCTAGTCCACTGCCACAGCTGAACTCGCTAACCAACGCGATTACTGAACTACGTGGTGAAATCAAACAACTACATACCAAACCGACTGCCCCATTTTCACCGTCACTACGCAATCGTTGGCCTGCAGTAGATCAACATAGGGCTTTCAAGCGACCCCGTTAATCAGATGCGGCCCCACGATCCACGGACAACTGCACTGTTAGTAGTAAGCGGACCCTGAACAGCTTTGTTGTAGCACCCGCTACCAATAATATCGAAGATAAATTCTGGCTGTATATATCTAGGATTCGGCCTGATTTCGCTTCGGAATCTATGTTAACTATAGCGAAGGCCTATCTCGAGACTAACGACGACCCTGTCGTTGTCAAACTCGTCCCGAAGGACAAGGACATTAGCACCCTTACGCTCGTGTCCTTTGAAATTGGAGTTGATCCTTCCCTAAAGGCCAAGGCACTAGACCCAGAAACATGGCCGGAGGGTACTCTCTTTCGCGAATTCGAGGATTTTAAAGCACCAAAATTTCGCGCACCGCTGAAAACCAAAAAAACAACGACACCGCTCTTGCTATCCCAAGTTTCGTCTCCAGCAACGCCCATGACGGATCTGTGCTAAACTCGGAACACTCCCTCACAACCGCTCTACCGAATGAGACAACAACAGATTACTCCGAAGGAACCACTGAATTCACCTATCCAACCCGCAGATGCCACAGGAACCGATCCACCGATGGATATACCGGGATGCACGCAACAAGGTTCAATGGAAGTCCCCTCTGACTCTGTTTCGGTTCTACCATCTCCAAGAATTGACAATCTCTCCGTTTTTCATCAAAGTTCCTGCCAACAGAGCCGTCCAGGTACCGAACTCAGAGGAATATAGGGGATCTTCCAGTCTGTTACCTCTGGCAAGTATTTGACACAAGCGTGTTTCGATTGCTTTTTGCTTTCCGATGTTATTTTAAATTACGGCGCTGAAACCGAGCCCTCTAATCTTGGAATGCAGCTGCAACTGGGACGCACTGTGTAAAGCAACATGGAAGCCCCCGGTTCCTCTGCCCCAGTCGCGCCTATTGCAGCCAGCGCTCATCACAGTCGTCTCGGTCCTGACGGCAGACGTGGATTGGGGGTCTTCCAACCGACTTCAGCAGGCGAGTTTAACTTTGATTCATCCCACTCGATGCCTGATACCGCTTCGCATTCTAGCTGCACTCCCAGCACTTCGAGCTGCACATCAACAATACGATCAACAAGCTGCCGGCTCTCTACCCGCCACCAGGAGGTCAACGTGTACTACCAGAACATCGGCGGTATGAACAGCGTTGTCGATGATTTCCGCGTTGCTGTCTCGGATCTTTGCTATGATATCATAGTTCTTACGGAGACTTGGCTGGATTCGCGCACACTTTCTCGTCAGGTGTTCGGAAATAACTACGAGGTTTTCCGTTGTGATAGGAACGCCGAAAATAGTTGTAAATCTACTGGTGGGGGCGTTCTCGTGGCTGTCAATTCTAAATTTCTAGCTAGAACATTAGAGGATGACGCCTCTTTGAGCCTGGAACAGGTTTGGACAGCGATCAAATTGGGCGATCGTAAGCTATTTCTCTGCGCTTTATACATACCTCCGGATCGAGTCCACGAGCGTGAATTGATTGTTGCCCATTGCCGTTCAGTCTTCTCAGTACTGGAAACCGCAAAAGCAACAGACGAAGTTATGGTGTTCGGCGATTTTAATCTTCCTCGGATTTCATGGAGAGAATATCGAGACGGGTTTTTCTTTCCGGACCTCGATCACTCGAGTATCCATCCAAACGCTGCTTTACTTTTGGATTGTTATAGCTCAGCCACACTCACCCAAATCAACCATATTACTAACCAGAACAACCGCATCTTAGACCTCTGCTTTGTGAGCGCCCAGGATACGGCCCCATATTTGTGCGAAGCCCCGGCTCCATTAGTAAAAATAGTCCCCCACCACCCACCTTTATTAGTAACCATTAATGCCGATCTGAAACGTGATCTTGACACTGCATCCGCTACCGTATTTTACGACTTCCGCAATGCCGACCACCAGAGTATCGCCGAGTTTTTCTCCGAGCTCGACTGGAACTCTATTCTAGACTCCGTCAATGCCGAAAACGCCGCTCAAACTCTCTCCAACGTATTGGCCTATGCCATCGACCGATACGTTCCAAAAAAGATCCAACATCCTGCGCCCCGACAGCCGTGGCTAACGAGAGAACTTCGACAGCTGAAATCTGAGAAGAGAGCTGCCTTGAAGAAATTCACTAAGCACCGTTCACTGTCCCTAAAACGCCATTATGTGAGAATCAACCACACATACAAAAGTTTTGCGAAACGATGCTTTCTTCGTTATCAACAAGATGTAAAGAGGAAGCTCAAGTCTCATCCCAAGCAGTTTTGGAAGTTCGTCAATCAACAGCGACATGAAGGAGGAATACCATCCTCTATGACATTTAACGGTAAGGAGGCAACCACCTCGCTAGACATCTGTCAGCTTTTCTCAAAGAAATTCGCCAGTGTGTTCACTGATGAGACACTAAGCGATCATCACGTTGAACGTGCCGCCAGTAATACCCCACGATCCGGTCAAGCTTTGAGCACCATTCATTTAGACGCGAAAATGATTTCCAGAGCCTGCAGCAAACTTAAATCAGCCCTAAACCCGGGTCCCGACGGGATTCCGTCGAAGTTTCTGAAAACGCAGATTGCTAACCTGATTTCTCCGCTTCAGCATGTCTTCCAGCTATCTGTCACTTCCGGTATTTTCCCGTCCTGCTGGAAATTGGCTTACATGTTTCCAGTACACAAGAAGGGAAACAAACACGATGTGAGCAATTATCGTGGCATCACCTCACTCTGTGCTGTCGTAAAACTGTTCGAACTTGTCATCATGGAGCCTTTGCTCGCTCACTGTAAAGCTTTCATAAGCACTGATCAACATGGATTCACAGCCGGTCGCTCCACCGCTACTAATTTGCTTTGTCTCACTTCGTACATCAGTGACAGTATGGTGAAACGTGCTCAGACGAATGTTATTTACACTGACTTGACAGCTGCCTTCGATAAACTGAACCATCGCATAGCCGTCGCAAAACTTGACAATCTTGGAATCGATGGGAATCTGTTACTATGGTTCCAATCGTACCTTACCGGTCGCCGTCTAACCGTTGCTATTGGGGATTGCCAATCCTCTTATTTTGACGCTACGTCTGGAATACCGCAGGGCAGTCACCTAGGACCACTTATCTTCCTGCTCTATTTTAATGACGTGAACCTAGTTATTAAAGGACCACGGTTGTCTTACGCGGATGATCTCAAACTCTATCTTGAAGTTCACACAATTGAAGACTGCCACTTCCTTCAACGTCAGCTAGATATTTTTGCCGATTGGTGCCATCAGAACCGTATGGACGTTAATCCATCTAAATGCTCGATTATATCATTTTCGAGGAAAAAACAGACCTTACATTACAAATACGCTTTGCTAGGAACTGAAATCGAGCGCGTAAACCAAGTTGAAGACTTGGGGGTTATTATGGATTCCCAGCTAACATTCAAGCCTCACATTTCGTTTACCATCGACAAAGCCTCTAGAGTTCTGGGATTCATCTTCAGGACCGCTAAGGAATTTACAGATATTTACTGCCTCAAATCGTTGTATTGCGCAATATCTCGCTCTATATTAGAGTACTGCTCGGTTGTCTGGACCCCTCATTACAACAATGGCGCGGAAAGAATAGAATCAGTTCAACGGCGCTTTTTGAGATTTGCTCTTCGTAAACTGGCATGGACGGATCGTTTCCGCCTACCAAGCTATGAAAGTCGCTGCTTACTAATACGTTTGGAGCCTTTGTCTGTCCGTAGAGACACGGCCAGGGCGTTGTTTACCACAGACCTTTTGCAAGGCCGCATAGACTGCCCCGCTCTTTTGGAACAAGTGAATATAAACGTGCAATCTCGTGCTCTGCGAAACAACTCGATGCTGCGATTACCTGCTCAACGAACTAACTACAGCATTTTTGGCGCAATAGTTGGTCTCCAAAGATTATTTAATAGAGTATCCGCTCTATTCGACTTCAATTTATCTCGAACGCTTCTTCGTCGGCGACATCGTTTATATTTTTCAAGATCTGACTAGTTGTAATGTCATATTGTTGCGTTCCCGTTTCGTTATATCTATTGACTCTCTAAAGATATTTTTTTCATTGTTAGCTTTAAGTTACACCATTGGGGCACTTGCTCGCCTGTTGGTGTATAGACCAAATAAATAAATAAATAAATAAATAAATGATGTCCGTTTTTGACGCAACGGGGTACTGTTCTTTGAACGCGCACACTTCTCAACGGAGTACTCACCATCACCGTTACAGTGCGACTGATAGAGCTGTCAATTTTTTTCTGCCAACATGGGTTACTTTGATTGATGTTGCAACGCTAGTTTCGTTAGTACGCGTGAGAGTAAACCTAGAGATACTCAGAAAGAGAGATAAGCGATGTAAAAAACCGCTAATTTGGCAACTAGGTTTCACATGTCAGAGTTGCCAGATCTCTTCTCAAAGCGTGATGTTGACTAACTTTTTCATTCGACTCGTATAACTGTGGTGACGGTTTAAGTCCTTTGGAATAATAAAGTGCATCCCAAAACTCGCGAATGTTTATGTTTAATTTTATATACTTTTACCATAATTGATCATTATCTTGTTTGTGAACCACCAGTTGAAGATCACTGTGATAAAGCAATTTTGGAGCATTCTCAATCCATTGTTTGGCAATAGAGCACGAAAAACAAGTGAAAATAAATATATCCTTGATTGTACCTGACTGCAATACCTCTCAATGTGTTATCTTTATTGTTCGTTTGGCTCACATTTTGACATGTTCGTTCTCTCCGCATATCTGAGTATTGCTAGGTAAGCCCATGAAAAATCGGCAATTGTTGTCCATTTCTTTACCGCAAACCTTGTATGTTTTCCATATTTGCGATAGGTGATAAGCGCTGTGTGGAGCAGTAACGGGGAATCACTTTATTGTGCGCATGTTTTAAAATATTTGAGAATATCGTCTATGAACATCTTATGTTCCGTGTAAAAAAATTACATATCCACTTTACAACATGGATTTTACAACCAACTTACTGGAGTTTACTTCGTTGTAATTGCGATCCAAAAATCTATTTGCTGACAGAATCTATCAATCAGCATTTCAAAATGCACTGTTACCAGTTTCAATCGCAAAAAACAGCCTCTGGTTTACGATTACTGCATGGAGTATGCGTTTTTAGGGTGCAGCGACATGTAACTGATCTTGGCGTGAGTTTGTAGACCCCTTTGATGTTCAGACAACATTATATGACAAAGCGAATCGACAGCTAGAAGTTATTTTCAGAATTGGACGAGAATTCATTGACCCCGGTATTCCGCGTACTTTTTACTGTTCTCTAGTACGTTCTTTCCCTAAAACTAACGGTGTAGTTTAGAAACCAGTCAGTTCAGGACAAACCGTTTGGAGCGAATACAGAAAAGTTTTCTTCGCAAAATTTGCCTTATGCTACCATAGAGAAACCCTGATGCTCACCCGCCCTAAGAAGAACTGTGTCTACTATTTGGTTTAGCGCCGCTCGAACAACGTCGCATGGATATCCTAGCAAACATCGCCCATTTTTGGGTGTTTATGACTGTCTCTTCTTCAACTCACTGCCCACTTCGACCACAACGGAACAATCAGCTGTTGCGGGTTAGGTCACATCGCACCAACTACGGACTGCATGAGCCAATTTGTCAGATATATTTCATGAGTCGATATAAGTTAAAATTCGATATAAAGTACATTTCAAAAATTGAAATGTAACGAATATCGAAGTTCGCCTGTATTTGCAATCCAAAAAAGTCTGTTTTTTTACGCGGGCTCATACAAAGTTGGGACACATCCCCCGCTTGAAAAAGACCTTAGTGCATCCTTCAGACGTGTAACCTCCTGGAAACTGGCAGCTAGCTAACACTGGCGTGTTGCCGGTTGACTCGCCACACAGCTCCAGGACAATCTGAAAGGTGGTTGTGCTGGTTGCGCTCCAGATGCCCGGGTCATCGCACATCCTCCGAACTAGGCTGTCCAGAGTAGTGCCTGGTTCGTTCACTGTCACCAGGTCACATGTCGCTCTTCGCACGTACAAAACGAGGGCATACAAAAAAGACGTGCTTAGCAGTCTCTTCCACATTTACAAACTCGGGACACATGAGGGACCCTGCATGTCCGAAACCTGTGCGGGTATTGCCTAAAGCAACCATGACCTGACAGGATCTTTGTCAAGTAAAAGTTCACTTCTCCATGGTGCCTTCCGACCTTCCCGAATAGGTCCGAAATAAGTCGGCACGTCCATGTACCCTTCGTGGAATTGGACTATTACCGCTGTCAATGGGACATCGAGAATAACCCTCTGGTACTGTCGTTATGATGAAAAAAAAAATGCTTTTTACAATCAACTATGACTTAGAAACTAAGGGAATAAGCGTCCGTATGGCGGTACCTTAACAGTGTATAACGTGCCATAGTCTACGATATTATCGAAGCTTTAGACCAGTGGTTAATAACCACAGTCTGGAGAGAAGATTTTGTATGGAAAAGCCTGAGAATAAACCCATACTTGAAGTCCATTTTGCCAACGAATGGCTTGGTTCTACTAAGATTCGAACCTATCACCTTTCGCTAGTCAAAGCGGACTCTGTAACTTTACGGCTACGAAGCTCGACACTCTGCTAGCGATACTGATAAGCATCATGCTGGACAAGACACAGATTGCATCACATGATTCTGTAAGTACTTTCCAGTTTACCACGGTAGCTATTGATGCTTAGAGCTCTGGACCATACTAAGACCTAAGACCTAAGTATGACAAGTAAGCAAGAAATTATTGTTTACTTACATAAGACGCTGAGTTATTAGACATCATACTAGATAGTGCTGCAATAGCCGAAGAGGCCCTCCTTCAGGCATAGTCGACGTGGCTCCCAAAAGTGAGCTCGATGTCGACTGTAACCCCCAAAAGCTTCTGAGATCGCTTTGAGGTAATGGTGCAGTCTCCGACTTTGACCAAATCCGTGACCTCCGTCTTATGATGCGATAGCTCCAGTTTCCTGGCGTGCATCTAGTATTCGACTTCGCGTATACAGTGCGCGGCTTTCAACTTGACCTCTACGATCGACTCCCCGTAGACCTCTAGCGTTATGTCGTCTGCAAAGCCGGCGATCACAACTTCTGAAGGGAACTTGAGTTTCAACACACCATCATACATGGCATAACACAACACCGGGCCCAGGTTACAACTTTGCGAAACTCCTGCGGTGATTTGAAAGCACTTCTGACCCTCCTTCATGTTGTAAACTAGTACTCAATTCTGGAAGTAGTTGGCCAGCACCTTGAACAGCTACACTGGTACGTGGATGCTCCTGAGCGCAAGCGCTATGTATGGTGATTGTGCAACAGCGAATCTTACGCTGGAGTACTACTTTCGCCGTTTTGGTGACGGAAATGATAGCCGGAAACCGAACGGGTTACTTCCCACTTGCCATAGACTGTTTACACCCTCCGTGTACTTCACCAGTATTGAAGATAATTCTCGCGAGCACCTATACTTCCACTTCCACTTATTCGGCAAATCAGCCTGCACAAGCTCACTACTTTTGTGGTGACCTTCTCACCATCTACTAGGTCCTGCTTCACACTCCTCCAGAGTATCGAAGCCACCTATGGCCACCTGTAGCCACCTGTAGATTCAAGTCCTGGCACGCCACCGACAACCGCTCGAAGAGCTCTTTCAGCTCGAACATATGCCGCTGGACGTTTTCGCCAGTATATCGTTTGTCGGTTATTCGGTGAGCTTCATGATTCCGAGTTGCTCCATTTTTGGAGTGCTGAGAAAAATATTCTTCTCTTGAGTTGAAGGAAGAAATGACTCCAACTGTTGATCAGTTGCGATGATAACTGTGTTAGTCCTATGATCTCTTGAGTGGAGATCTTTTCTTTAATGTTCTATATTCTTGGTTTTGTATTTTTTTTTAATATTTCACCTAACATATTTTGCTTTTTTCTCTCAGGAAGTTCGGCTACATAGGGATGTGAAATGAAAATCTAAAACCGAATAAAGTGAAAAATATGTCCAATTTCAAATGCTAATAAATCGGTTAGTATTCGATGGATTTCCTTCGTTCATGCAGCAATAGATTGGTAAATCTTTTAAGATTCTTATCAAAAGAAGAGATTTGTAATTGTATTTCACACTATTGTACTATTGAAAATAGTCAAGCCTTATCAAAACAAAAAATTCGACCTCTGATTGGTAGTTATATGATTGCTTCCCAAGCACGGTCGACAGAATCATATACCTTGTAATTGAAAACATGCTATTTGGCCTATATAAGAGCTTGTTTCAGCCGAAGCCGCCCATAACAGTTTTAGACAGCAACAACAGCAGTCGTCCTTCCTTAGCAGCAGCACTAGCCCTGTGGTTGGTCACCACGTCTCAGGAGCAGCGCGGTTCTTCTCAGCGTGTGTCGCCAGACTGCCATTATTCCCCCCGTGTTGGGGCAGCATGAAGATTGGGATCAGGAAATCCAATTTTGAAAATCAAAAAGCCTTTTTCAAGGTAAATAAACAAGTCATTGAAAGTTAATAATTTTTGACAACGCAAGCAAGCATTCTGTGTTGGATCCTAGCAATTTAAATCTGTCTCAACGTCTAATTTACTGAATGTGAAATAGCTTCCACAGTGCATGTTGTGCGTGTATCTCAATTCCCGCACTGTTAGGGCAGCTCAAAGGTTGCTATCAGCAACTGATTTTGAACCGCAAAATGCCTTTTTCAAGGCAAATAAACAAGTAATTGAAGGTTAATGATTTTCTGGCATCAACACAAGCAGACATTCTGTGCGGGATGCAATCAAATTCTGTTGTAGTTGTCTAATTTTTACTTTATTGAGTTAACCCCCCACTGTAGGGGCAGCGCAAAGGCTGTGATAAGCATAACCGACTTTGAATAACAAACTGCCCTGTTAGAACGCGTTCACAAAGACAGTTAGGCCTCTGCCATGGTGAACGCGAACGCGAGCGATGGGGCGAGAAGCTTGCCGTAGGTAAATAAACAACTCTCTTTACGGCTGTTCGGCATACTGGATTTTAGCAATCAAAACTTCTGCTGGCTGTCAGATTTTCAGTGTGAAAACAGCCTTCAACTTTGTTGTCAGAGTGCCTGACTACGATTTGGTAATGTTGTTTGAGTTAAATGTTTACAAAATTTTACAATATTCCACTTTCTCCCATTTAATAAAACAGGTAATACGATGCCTTCGTCATACGCAAGTTCACCATAACTCCCGCTATCGGCGTAACACAGAGATGCAATCAGCGTCATATCCGATTTTAAAATCAACAACAAACTGCAATTTTTAGGACAACCCAACAAATGAATTGAAGATTTAATATTTTCTCGTTCTGAGCTTTAACCAAAAGTTAATTATCTTAATTTGAATTTACATGTACATATACTCTGACTGTTGAAACTTGTTCGCGCCGCAAAGAGTTTGTTCTTTTCCTGTTCAGTGAGATCGTATTTATATGTGCAAACTGAAATTGAGTAGTACTCCGACTTCATTTTCACAGAATTTTCAATACTGCTAGGAAAAATGACTGACACGCAAGCAGCCGGGCTATCTTTCTTGTAAAAGTATTCTACTTCAACCTCGCGGTCGTGGCTTTGCATACTTTGCATTTCTGTGATTTTTTTAAAATATATTTGTTTCTTTCTTCATGTTTCCTATTTTACAAATTCATTATCAAAAAGCTTTTTATTTTGAATACTTTTTTCACTTTTATTATTGTCTGTGTTTAATTGTCCATTGTCATTTTTTCGATCAGAGAAATACTTTGTACTCATAGGGAGAATAGTTTACCCGAGGCGCGTTTCTTCTTTTAACGGTTTTTAGTTCTAAAACAGTTTTTTCAGCATCAAAGGAAATTACGGAACCTGTACTCTTTGGTTTTTATATCCGATTAAAAACTTTTTCCATTGGAATTTCAAAGTTGCATTCATCCAGGAAGAAAACAGGCATAATATTTATGAAGATGCAATGGAAAATTTACTATTCTACATAAAAATCGCACTAGGGTTAAATAGGAGCAGTATTTATTGTTTGATAAACCGATTTGATTATAACCAACTGGATTCCACAATGTCAACTAGTTTCAATCCAGTCGCGTAGATCCCAACAAAACCTTCATGCTTTAGAAACCCGATACCTACAATTAAATCCGGCCTACTTTGATTACGACACTGCTTATCGATTGTCAAAGGCTTTATTTTTAATTGCAGACTGCACAAGGGGTAAAACCCGTTCTGCTGAGTTGAAGTTTCCCACCGGAAGGTCTAGTTCAAATTTTCCCACGTGCTTCCCAACGGCTTAGTATGACTTTCAATTCCTTCCCGGGTCAAAGCGCAGTGTCATCCACCTGTCCCGATGATGTATTACTGTAAGGGAGGGAAAATTAATCACCTATCATTTATCGCAACGACTTGCACAAATCGAACTAAAGTAAGTAATTGCGGAAATTGCAAAAGTGTGTAACATTGAACGTGAAAAGTCCAATTCTGCTGCGATCACGGAGCGCTCGCTTGCTGTCCTCAATTCCGCGATAATTTATATCTGATCATCGCAAGCCAGCTCAAACACTGCTGCTAACATATTGCATAAATCGGTATATCGAATAGCAACGGGGTTGTAACACGATACTTGTACCATAAATTGGCCACTAGTGTTGCATCTTCATCAAGGTAAACTTTTTGCATAATTTTTCCCTCTCCACCATCACCCCTGCCTAAAAAGAGTCGGATTTCCGCAAAATCTCACTAGCTGGTGGCATGGTTTAGTGCTCGGTTCGAGCGGTTTATTTTGTTTTATATACGTGCGAAACAAAACTGCAAAACTGCATGCACTCGCACATAACCTCAATAACCGACGGATCACGTTAGCCGGCCGTTTGGTGCTGTAATTGAAGATACGTACAAGCAGGCGGCGACGGTGAAGTGGTGGGTAACCAGTTTCCCAGCCGGTTGCTGATCGGTCGGTCGGAGTGACAATGACACTTGCGAGTTCTCGTGACCATAACTACCCTTTAAACTTGTTCAACAACGGACTTTGGTTTGGCACACTTAGCCCTATAAGTTATTGGTCGGTTGGTGGCTGCAGATCGGTTTTGGTCACTGGGCACACAGAAGAATGTGACATTAATCTACTAGCTTCTAGTTCTATGCTCGACTAATCTAGAATGGTTTGATTAAAAAACTGTGACCTGAATACATTCTTGCAGGAATCGAAGGACTGGAGCACGTGGGAACGATCGATCCGATGAAGATCAACAAAATCCGCATCCTGCAGGGCGACGGCCCGGTCAGTGTGAACGCATCGCTCTCGAGGGTTATTGTAACCGGCTTCGCCAATACGAAAGTAGTTCGAAACGTGTATGTTACTTTAGGGCCCGACAGTGATTTGCTTTTCATGTTCCGAGATGCTTTCTATATCTTCAGATTTCCACCCATAGAGTCGACAGCAAGGACTTCAGCTGGGACACGCACATTGCGCTGCCGAAGATGCGCATCGAGGGGAACTACCACATGCAGGGACGGATTCTGGTGATACCGCTGAACGGCCACGGCAAATGTTGGTTCGAACCAAGTAAGTAGAAGAGATACCCTTTCTAGTAACGCAAATTGTTGCGTTTGACATTCGACGACGACGACATTTGTCTTGCTTGCAAAAAGTTCAATAGATTGCGCCGAGTACGTTTGCGCACCAGGAGCGCAAGCCACGCAGAAGGCGTGAGCTTTTGTTTGGTTTATTTGCGCTCTGAAACTGTTTTCTTCAACGCCGTGATGCGATGAACGGTTTCTGCTGCGGACAGCAGGTCGGTCTAACAGGCGGCAAGCGATGGGTATGTTAGGTCTGCTGCAGGCAGAACAGCCGGCGTTTTGTTTGTTTACATTTTGCCACGCGCACACCACTGACAGCTTTGTGTTGTCTTGTGCTGTGGCGTGGCAGTGGAGAACAAGTTTTCACAGCATTTGTAGGGCTTGAAGTGATTGTCTAACTTCAGGGGGATTTTTGACACTAACTGAAACGCTGAATTCATTTGCTTGCTCGCTGCTGTTTATTCAGAAAGGGAAAGGAGAAGACTGGAATGGTTACGTTTCATGCGTTGTGGTACCTACTATACTTTGAGTCTCATCCAAATTTACTAAAGTAAACACTCGAAAGCATGTTAAATTTCGAATTGTATTTTTATAGTTATATTTTAGAAAAATCCATAAAAATGTAACTTTTTTGTAAAAAGTTTTGTAGGACTCAGGAAAATAACTGAAAAATAACAAATCTTGCAAAATGTCAGCAAAAAAAATTGATAAAAAAACCTTTCGCTGAAGAAATGTTGACGAAAAATGTTGAAAAATTCAAAGGGATAGAATATGTTGCGCATAATAAAAAATAACGCAATTTGTCAAATGGTTTTGTATTTCGCGAAAACAAACAACAAAAACCATTTAAAATATCAACAAAATGTCAAATTAGGACAAAAGGAAATGATGAAAAATTTTTATAAAATGTTACAAAAAAGGACCAAATATGTCGAAATCAAAAAAATGTGAAAATTCATGAAAATTGTTGAATATAACGAAAAATAACAAAAATATCAAAAAGGGTACCAGCTCTATTATCGTCAGGTTTTACCTATTATCGTCCGAGGGGTAAATGATGTCCTAGAGCCTTAATTTCTTGCATGATGATTCTTCATAATACAGAGCATCTTTCTGCAAAAGATTAGTTTTCTATGACTTCATTAACTCTCCGTACGATAATAGATTAAACCTGACGATAATAGAGCCGATACCCTATGACGAATAATGTCTAGAGCTAGAGTTTAAATCGTCACCCGCGCTCATTTTTCTGGCAAGCCAATAGCTCATTTCAACAACCCTACTCGGAACAACTTTGTATGACGAACTTGAAGTCTTTAATCATTATCAACATCTGCATATCTTAATCTCCCAGCTGGTCTCGAGGTACGATGCCTACCTAACAAGCCTGTCGTTGTATGTTCGAGTCCCGGCTCGGGAGAGAGACTGTTAGTGTCAGTAGGATCGTAGCGCTAGCCCCGCAATTGTCCTGTACACTTAACAGTCGGCTGCGAAGACTGTGTATAGTAAAACAGAAGGTCGAATTCCGATACGGAATGTAGCACCAAGACTTTGCTTTTTTTATCTGCATATCTTACGAGATTCACAGCCTGGCATTTTGAAACCAAAAATGATTTTGGTTTCCAAATTTCAGGAACACCAGTTATGAGCTCGTCAGATAAAATTTAAAAAAAATTAACTATTTGTTAAGTTTTCAGCAGATTTTATTTTCTGTCTGGCTCTTACCATCTGGCTTCACGAAGCACAGAGTACAAGGCAGTTGAGATAACCGAGCCGAATCTGCAGATTCTAAAAACCTTGTTGTTCGTAAATTCTTGGAACGTGGGGTCCCTGATAACGAGATCTTTGAAGCTAACTCTGTTCGTGGAAGTAGAACTTTCATCATATCCCCGAGAGGCAAGACCATGGGTACTGTGGACTTCAATTAGCCACTTAGAAAGCTGCGCTGCAGCTAAAAAATCACAGGAAGGTTGTGTGCAAAGCCACGACCGCAAGGTTGAAGTAGAATACTTTTACAAGAAAGATAACCCGGCTGCTTGGGTGTCAGTCATTTTTCCTAGTAAATAAATGTTGACCGCTCATTGGCAGTATGGAAAATCCTGTGCAAACGAAGTTGAAGTACTACTCAATTTCAGTTTGCACATATAAATACGACCTCACTGAACAGGAAAAGTACAAACTCTTTGCGGCGCAAACAAGTTTCAACAGTCAGAGTATATGTACATGCGAATTCAAATTAAGATAATTAACTTTTGGTTAAAGCTCAGAACAAGAAAGTATTAAATCTTCAATTCATTTGTTTGGTTGTCCTAAAAATGGTTCGATTTCTCCTACCTCTAGTAGAAGGCCCTTCTCCAGCGTCCCAACCAGAGGTTGGACACGTGTTACCTCTGGCTGCTTTTAAATTGACCTCCGTACTGGTACTTGGTTTCTTCGATGCACTTCCCCCATGCTGGTCCTTCGCGCGTTCCCGAGCATCACGCTTGTATTTGGCGTTCATATATTTAGACATAGCACTGAATACACTTCCGATGGATTTCTCAATAAATGCAATAAATGCACTCGTAGTCTCTTACCCGAGAATAATAAAACACTTCCAAGAAATGTTGCACTACTGCCCATAATTCAAAAATTGGCTAATATGCCGTAGGCATCAAATCGAGAAAAACGCCTTTGAAAGTTTTTATCGGTACAACATATTTTGACTGCTCATGACAACTTTTTAATTGAGTATGTCACCCTTCATATATGCTGGACCCTTGCCGTTAAGTTGAAACAGAGAAATCTGTAGAAAAATTCCATCCGCCACGTATTTTTAACACAGTAGCCGTTTTTTTTTTTTTCAATTATAAACGAAAGGTCAGTTGACAAAACGGTGTGCAATTCGGCTAATATCCATACGATGTGAATTATATCGTACTCGTTAGTGATGCAAATGGTTTTAATTTCAATTAAACAACACGTAAGCACAAGAAAGGATGAAAAGGACGACGAGACAATTGTTACGTGCGGCAATATAATAATATAACGAAAATATTATTATTCATGGTAATCTCACAATTCACTTTCCTATTTTTTCTCATCAAATCCAAAATGAAATCTGAATCTTATCTTTATTAATAATACTCCTAATCAAAGAGCTAAATATCATTTTTTTAAATGTAAAGGTTTATGACAGAAGGAAACAGTCACACGTTTTGATCATTGGGTTTCGCAGTACAACAAATAAATTCTTGTAGCATCAAATATTCTTCGTGAAAAAGTCAAATTTGATGCAATGGCCTTACGATCGCTCACCTGTCGCCAGTAACCACCAAGCTACAACACACTTTCGAAAGTTAGAAGAAACACAGTTCAGTAATAATACACTGGTTCGTGAACATGCCACAGGTTCAAATTGGATATTGGATATTAGCCAAATTCTCAATTATTCTGGATATTAGCCAAAATTGTTTCACGTTTGCTGCCTTCCCAAATGCATTTTTTGACAACCGGCTTCCGTAGGGACCTTGTTTAGGGTGTGTACCATCACGAGAAACTGTTTTCTCGATTTTGGTAAAAATGGCATATTAGCCAATTTTTGAATTATGAGCAGGACTAGTAAAAAGACAATTTCCACGTGTTGTAACGTGCTGGAGCACGAAATCTATGTCTGTGATAGGAAACCTTCACGTTCACGAGGCATGACTGGAGAAACGCGTCTAATAATGCGGTAAAATTTTTAATGTCTTTTTGTGCGAATTATTGTACTCAGACAAAAACCTGTTTTGAATTGGATCAATTTTTAGTGAATAAACGTTAACCGTTTGTTATTCAAAGTTGGTCATGCTGATCGCAGCCTTTGCGCTGCCCCTACAGTGGGGGGATTACTAAATAAAGTAAAAATTGGACAACTACAACAGAATTTGATTGCATCCCGCACAGAATGTCTGCTTGTGTTGATGCCAGAAAATTATTAACCTTCAATTATTTGTTTATTTGCCTTGAAAAAAGCATTTTGCGGTTCAAAATCAGTTGCTAATTACAACCTTTAAGCTGCCCTAACATTGGGGGAATTGAGATACACGGACAACATGCACTGTGGAAGCTATTTCACATTCAGTAAATTAGACGGGTGCGACAAATTTGAATTGCTAGGATGCAACACAGAATACTTGCTTGCGTTGACAAAAATTATTAACTTTCAATAACTTGTTTATTTGCCTTCAAAAAGGCATTTTGATTTCCGAAATTGGATTTCCTGATGGCAATCATCATGCTGCCCCAACACGGGGAGAATAATGGCTGTCTGGCGACACACGCTGAGAAAAACCGCGCTGCTCCTGAGACGTGGTTACCAACCACAGGGCTAGTGCTGCTGCTAAGGAAGGACGACTGCTGTTGTCGCTGTCTAGAACTATTATGAGCGGCTCCGGCTGAAACAGGCTCTTATATAGGCCAAATAGCATGTTTTCAATTGCAAGGTATATAATCCTGTCGACCGTGCTTGGGAAGCAAGCATATAACGACCAATCAGAGGTCGAATTTTTCGTTTTGACAAGGCTTGACTATTTTCAATAGTACAATAGTGTGAATAATAAAATTACAATTATCTTATTTTGGGAAGAATCTTAGAAGATTTCCCAATCTATTGCTGCAAGAACGAAGGAAATCCATCGAATACTAACCGATTTATTAGCATTTGAAATTGGACATATTTTTCACTTTTTTCGGTTTTAGATTTTCATTTCACATCCCTATGTAGCCGAACTTCCTGAGAGAAGTATTCTACTTCAAAACATGTCTTACGTAGGCGAGCGTTAAAGACAGAATAGCTCGCGTCACGCGAGCCAGGCTCATGGCCAGCTGTGCAGAGTACAGCCACAATCACATTGAGCTCATCAGGCGGAAATTCAGCACATGTTACACTGTGATATATTCAGCCAACAACGTCCTCTTCCTCAGAACAGTCTGTTGCGAGGCGCTGCAATTTTAAAATCTTTATTTTTGACATGCGTTTGTCGCTATTTTTTTCAGTTTCAATATCAAATTTATGCATTGCTTCTAAATATGGCGTGTATTCCCAGCGCTGGGTGATTCCTAAGCTTTATAATCGTCCCCACTAAACGAAGGCCCATTTTCGTTTTGAAGTAGAATACTTCTCTCAGGAAGTTCGGCTACATAGGGATGTGAAATGAAAATCTAAAACCGAAAAAAGTGAAAAATATGTCCAATTTCAAACGCTAATAAATCGGTTAGTATTCGAAGGATTTCCTTCGTTCTTGCAGCAATAGATTAGAAAATCTTCTAAGATTCTTCCCAAATGAAGATAATTGTAATTTATTATTCAAATTATTGTTCTGTTGAAAATTGTCAAGCCTTGTCAAATGAAAAATTCGACCTCTGATTGGTCGTTATATGATTACTTCCCAAGCACGGTCGACAGAATCATATACCTTGCAATTTAAAATATGTTATTTGGCCTATATAAGAGCCTGTTTCAGCCGAAGCCGCTCATTATAATTCTAGACTGCAACAGCAGCAGTCCTCCCTTAGCAGCAGCAGTGGATACAACAGCAGTAGCAGTGCAGCGGATAACGACCACAGCTGTGGTATGGCAACGGATATCAAAGCGCGTCTCAGCATCGATAGCAAGGTTGCCACATTTAAATCTGTGTTTTCCCTTGAAAAAATCTGAACATCTGTATCTGGAACAAAAATATCTGTAAAAACAATCTGTATTGTTTAAACACTAAGAACTCTGTATTTTTTGAGTTTTTATGGTACATAAACAAAATTTTTATCATAAAACGTGTGAGGAGTAGAAAATATGTTCAATTTGCTTAATATTCAATGAAATAAAATTTGGATTGTTTTTAAAAATTAATGTCAATTTCGAAAAATCTGTAAATCTGTACTTTTCGACGTAAATCTGTATATCTGTATATACAGATTCTGTACCGTTTCTTCGGCCAAAAATCTGTAAAATACAGATTAATCTGTACATGTGGCATCCCTGATCGATAGCAGGCCACGTGATGCAGGGCAGCGGATACCAATGGCAACGGAAGCGTCCATTACTGTGGCAACGGGGATAGCGCAGCGGTTGACGTTGGTCTCAGCATCTATATAAGCAGGGCCAGCTGATGCAGTGTGGCATTTTAGTAAAATGCTGTCTCTGAGCGATAGTAGGCACACTAGCAAATGCACCCAATGAAAAGAATGTTCTGGAAAGCTTTTCAGTGTTTATTTTCCCCCAAGGAATACTCTATTCGCACTGCCAGTGATAACGCAAAGATGTGACCGGCATCTTATCAAACATTCAATTAAAAAACGAATTGTCCTTTTCAGGATGATATAAAAACCTAATTGAAGATTTAATATTTTCTCTTAAATCAACTTACACTTTTAAGTAATTCGGAACAGATATATATATTTGGTTTCATCTCCGTATCTCATAACGTACTGAATTATCTTTTCCTTCAGTCATGAGCACAACATCCGAAAAGCTTTCATTATCAGCATAAAAAATTATTTTTCGCATAATCAAAATTCCAAAATTATCAAGTCCAAATCATGACAAGCAACTATATTATTGAGAATGGTCAATCCTTGTTGAAGCGCGAAATTTGACTGATCTGATTAGTCGTTAATATGATTGCTTCCCAAGCACGGTCGACAGAATCATAGACTTTGCCATTTTAAATTTGCTATTTGTCTGTATAAGAGTAAGGATGGGAAATATCGACTGAAATGACTATCGATAGTTATCGATGATTTTCTACTACTATCGGTAACTATCGATAGGTTATATATTAGCATGGCTACGGATAGCGTAGCAGTTACAGGGGGTTTAGCATCGATAGCAGCTGATGCAGTAAGGCACTTTAGTGAAATGCAGTCTCTGTGCGATAGCGGGCACTAGTAAATGCATTCAATAAAAAGTTGACTCATCTTTACAACACATGAGCCGTCAAGTTTGAGTGTTAAATCAGCTTTTCACTGTTTTTTTTTATCACAAGAAATACTCTATTCGCACTGTCAGTGATAAAGCCAAGATGTGATCGGTATCTTATCCGACATTGAATTGGACAACAAATTAAGGTCTACATCCTTCAACCGAGAGGTCTACATCCTTCGAGATTCCGGGCCACCATATGCGCTGCCTTATGATGCTCCTTATTTTGGCTGTTGGAGGGTAGCCTTCACGTGCAGCCTTCAAAGCCTTTGTTCGGAGTGATTCAGATAACACTGCAAATCCTATCTTGACTAAAATGCAATCTTCTACGGTCAAGTCCTTCTCTACCGCCTGATACCTTTTCACATATTTCGATCAATTTCCTGAATTTAAAGCGCTCGACACGTTTTGAAGCATTCTATCAGTTGTGGTCCTGTTCCGTGAGGAATTCCACTCTGTTAGCCTGCCTCACATTCACAGTACAGCCTTGAGAAGGAATCTGCGATGTTGTCCCTTCCGCGAACATATTCCACATAGTAATTATACGGGCTCAAACGCCGCGCTTGTGTGTAACGTATAATAAAATTCCTACCGAGGAGAAAAAAAACAAAAAATTTTCTACGGCCCAAACTGTGTTCATTGCTTTCTTGCATTAGTACGGCTCCCAAGGCTACCGGTGATGCATTGGTATAAAGAATTGTTCTGTCTTTCCCAGGAAAATAGCCTGGGTGCTTTTGTGCATTCTGCAATTTACTGTCTAATCAGGTTGAAGGCTTCCTTTTCTTGCTGTCCCCAAGATTATGTTCTTGAGGTTGCAGTGACCCACAGAGCGCTCGAATTGTTTGTGAAGCTCTGTAAATATGGACTGACAAACGAAGCCAGTCCCAGAAAGCTTCTCAGCTTCGAAATGGTGGATGGTTCTTGAAAGTCACAGACGCTGCTGATCTTTTCGTCCTCTGTATTCGTCTAGTTCGTGACCTAGTAACTTCTTCCTAGTTTTGTCGAACTCAAATTTCCCAGTGTGGAGAGTCAAGTTATTTTTCAGGATTTTGCGCTATTTTCTTTCAGGTTTTTGGGTTATTGGAGTTGCTTCGGTATTAATCGTCGTGCGTGGGAAATTCTACGTTGTTTCAGTCCGAAAACGCAATGATGATGGCAGGTCGCAGGATTACAATCGTGTTATGACCGTAGCCATGTCCGCTAAAACTTCTTCCATAACTATCGTTTGATGATTCCGGATGCACTCCAACTGGTCGTTCGAAACATTTTAGTGGCTTCTCTTTTGTTCCCAACCTAGACCTTGGAGCATACTGCGGTTTCTCTTTCACGGGTGACTTACTCTGAGGATTCTCTTTAATCGTCGAAATGGCTTGTTGGTTATCTGGCGTGTCGATACCAGTTGATCCTGAGATTAAGTTGCTTGCATAGGACTTGATATCCTACTTTTCGTAATTCTCATCACTGGAACTACGCTTGGAATCATCTTTACTGTCATTCGTGTCAGTAGAGCTACGCTCGGACACATTTAGTTCGTCCGAATCATGGTTCTTGGCTAGGGTTGCCACCTGACTTGGATATCTTGGATCAAAGATTGAATACGTAATATAATACAAAAGAAGGTTTTCCATGGCTCGACTGAGCACTCCTGTCCTGGCAGAATCGCTAATGTGGAGTTCAATGAGCTGGGATTGTTTTTCGAGAATCACCAGATCTTAATATTTCATGCGAAATTCCATATAGTACGACCTGTGCATTTTTTCATCGATCAAAAAAGTGAAACTTTGACCGCTTTGAGGCACGTGCTCCAAAGGTCCGATTGAGCTGAAAGTTTGCATGAAGGTTTTTTTCTAGACGACGAAACTTTTTAGCACTACTTCTAAGCGAAATCCGAGAAGTCGATTTTCATTGCCACCCCATTATACATATACTAATGAAGGAGCCATCAGACCGATTGTTATTTACGTGATATCCATGACAACTCGAATGAATTTCCTATTGAGCGTCTTAGCAGAAAGGTGGGGATTCAGAATAGGCAATATTTCCATTTAACTCCTCTACAAATTTTCTACAAAGGTTTTGTTGTAGAATTAAATGGAAACATTGCCTAACGTTTGCATTGAAAAATGAAGTTTTTTCGGATGGTAATGAAAAAACTAAGATAGATAAATCTATACTGTTGCGAGCAGTCATTCGGCAGTTAACCGAAACATCCCCATGATGGACAAAAACATGCGTGTAGGCATGTTTTTGAGTTCTTTCTTTGTTTAATCTGACAATTTCTCCTCAGTTTTTGCGACAAAATTGTTAGAGTATGTAGATTTTACGCTTCAAATTTGCCCAGAAATACTTTTTCACTGTTTGACCGGTTGCACCGACCTCCAACCGCCGACCTTCCGGGTTCGGGCTTTCTTTCAATGTTCTGATTGTTGTCCAATAGTGTCAAAATATTGTGAAGGCTGGAAAAGGCGTATCCGTTATCTACAAAGTCCCGCACGATATCCGTTTTCGACGCGGCTAGGGACCGTTCTTTGAACGCGCACAGTTCTGAATGGAGAAGCTTAACTGTTTTCGCCATCACGATTAGAGTTCGATTGATAGAGCTGTCAATTTTTTTCTGCTGCATCATGGGCTACTATGATTAATGCCTGTATGGATAGTTTCGTCAGTGCGTGTAAAGGTGAACCCATGAAAAATGGGCAATTTTTGTCCATTTTTTTTAATGCAAACGTTATCCAACAAGACTCCCGCATCTTGAATCTGTGTTACTCTAGATAGGGGCTCACTGGACATAGATTGGCTTCTTTGTTCGGTTGAAGAAGTTGAATTTACTAAGCATTCACAAAAAGAAAGTCTCTGGAACACCAATGGCTGAATGGTAGCATGCTGTAGCAGTGTTACTGGAAAAATTCAATCAGATTGGGGTGATAACTTTTTCTACAAGCATCGTAGCGCCTTACAGGCTTCAAAAGAGTTTTTCCCAGGAAAATTTCCTACAAATATCATGTATCGATATATTTTTAGAAACCAACTAGACATCTCTGGAGAAAAAGTTTTGAATGATTGCATTCAGCGTTGCTAAACGAGCGAGAAGCATAACATATCCACTCCTTTCTGCTTGAGAATCAGATGTGTGCTACGCTTCTCCAGTCGTTCGCACACACACCTTCGAGACACTCTTTATTATTCACGCACTTGCCAGAGCAGCAGCCAGCATACAACCGCTCGCAAATTCTCTTCTATCTTTTTACTCACGCCGAGTACGCGAGTACTCGAATAAGAGTACTTGACTAGGAGTGCTTGAAAAAATGTGCCCGAAAACGAAAATGCTTCGTTCACCGACTCACGCATGCGGTTTGTCAATCGCTGAACTGATGCCAAGCAGTTTTGCATCGTGCACCGACAGCCGAAAGTGGGGTGATGAATCTATATAGAATCGCATGCTTGAATGTGTAGGGTATCGGAATACCTACTCGCAGTGATGCCACATTTTTATCTGTATTACGAATCTCAGGAAATCTTCTTGGTGATATTTCAATCTATATAAAAATCTGCATATTTACTCAACATATCCCTTAGAAGAAAAAAACGCAACATAGTTTGTTCATTGACTCATATACGCACACGTTTACGCGTAACATATAAATATAATGAAAACTCCAACACGCTCAATAGCATTTGAGTTCATTTTCGATTATCAACTATATCGAAAAATTAATTTCGCGACTTCATGAAAACCAAAAAAAAAACTGTATAGTTCTGTACTATTTCTAGAAAATCTGTAATTTGTATATACAGATATCGGTATGAAAAATACACAAAAAATCTGTATAAGTACTGATAAATCTGTATATGTGGCATCCCTGCCTACTCGTCGAAATATTCTTTTTGCCACCCCGCTTCGTCGTGCCTTGTCACTCCGTATCGTCATAATGCGTCTTGACGGTCTTAAAAATCACCTCCGCTGGTTGTGCTCGCGAGAAAGGGAGGTACTCGCGAGTGGGAAAGTACACGAGCGAGAGTGTGTGTGAGAAAACTCGCAAGCATCAACGCTCGGTAGTGTGAAAAGAAAAAAGTAAAAGAGAACGAGAAACAGTACGACAGGAGTATCTCTAGTGTGAGATTTTGGTAGCGGCGAGAACGCCACTTGGAGTATCGCATGCTTTTGCGAGCGAGTTTAACAACGCTGATTGCATTTTCCTATAGAAAATCGTATGGAAACTTTAAAAATCGGGCACAAAAATATAGTTACACCGATCGATCTGAAAAGTTACACGGTTGTTATAGGACCCATAAGGATTACGAAAAGTGCATGGGAGCGAGAACATAACACCATCGCTTTTTCCCCATATAACCGTGTCCCAGTCTATTAGACATGTCGGTCTGAGTTCGGCCACTGCAGAAATCGAAAGTCTGCTCATTTTACCGTTCGACATACTTTATCGAACTTGTTTGTATGGCAGTGCTCATACTGCTTGCACATGTCGAAAGGAAGAACTGTCAAATGAATTTTCAAAACGAAGCATTGCATTGACTGCTTTCTTTTCTCTATTTCAATATTCACCAGCACACAAAAAATGAAAATGATGTTTGTTATGGAAAGCCAAAACAAAAACTGAAAAAAATCAAAGGTTGCTATGTTCTTGGAGTCGAACGAAAAATAGGAACGTTCCTATTCCATTCGACATATCGAACGGCTTGTCGAATCACAATATCGAATAGGTGTAAATGTAAATCATGCATTCGATATATTTTCGAGCAATCAGCTCGAATCAGATGACAAAATCAGATAGTCTGAACATACCTTTAAGCAGTATGCTCATTTAAATTACCCTAGAAGCTATAGGCGTCGTACGAACGAACGTGCTTGAAGTAGATTAGGAGACGGAAGCCTCGGAATAAAATTGATGTCAAAAATAAAATAAACTACATTATCGAATAAAATGTTAAAATAAAATGTTAGAAACACCAATAAGAATTTTAAAGGCAATGATCAAATTGAATCATCATCATCAAACGCAAAAACAATTTGCAAGTTGTAATCGGCGAAAAAATTTAGAATCGGTGAAAAGAATCGAAACTAACTAAATGTGCCAAAATTGAGTCAAAACATCAGAATTCATAAAAAAAATCGAAACAAAAAGCACATGATGACAAAAAACAGATGATAAGTGTCGAAGATATCGAAAAGAAAGAAAAGTGAAAGAGGACTTAAGATGCGATTTAAGCTTTGAAAAAATTATTCCTCACTATCCAGACGGGATTCAAACTCGCGATCTCGGATGTCTCCGGCACTCACCTTTTATTGCGCTCTGTTCCTAACAAATCTCGATCAACCACACACACACACTGCCTTGTGAGAGTTTTGTTTGTGACTAAAAGAGATAGTGTCTCCTCACACTCTGAGAATATGATTGACATACTGTTATATATGTGGTCTGCGTGAGTAATGATAAAAATATTGAATCTAAAATATCAAAACGGTGGAAAATATCGAAAATAACGGAGAATATACTAAAAGTGACAAAACTTTCAACAAAGTTTGAAAATCCTAAAAATGAATATTGTCAAAAATCATTAGTCATCATCTCATAAAAAATACAAAAAAAAAACCCATAAATAACGAGAAATGTCGAAACTGGAAAAAATTACTGGAATGACTAAAACGACGAAAAAAAATATCAAAAAGACGCTAAAAAATGTTACAAGTGACGAAATGTCGAAAAATGAGGAAAAATATCGAAAGCAATTAAAAAATGTAAGGAATGACGAAAAACAAAGTAATGAAATATTGCACAATGTATCAAAACAACGAAACTTGTAAAAAAAAACAGATAATAAATTAATTAATAGAGAGGCTTCCAGTTTTTAGCAGATTTACCTCAGAACAATTTTTTAAAATGTTCTCTTCAGTTTCAGTCTAGTTTTAGGATAATTTCAATTTGTTTTATTTCAGTTTCAGTTAAATTATTATTCAGCTGTCATAGAATTTCAGTTCGATTTCAGGTCAGCCTCAGCTCAAGTTCAGTTACGTTCCAGATAAGTTTACAGTTAAATTTGGTTTCAGCTCAGTTTTGATTTCGTTTTAGTTTGATTACAAATTAGTTTTAACTGAGTTTCAATTCAGCTTTATTTAAATTTTATTGCAGTTTTAGTTTAATTCCAGTTTAGTTTTAGCTAAGTTTGTTTCAATTTAGTTTCAGTGAATTTAGTTTAGTTCCGGTTTATCTCCATTTCATTCTCAGTTCAGCTTCAGTCCAGAGCTCTGTAGAATACTCGGTAGCATTGAAAAAAATTAATTTTAAATAATCCAATACGAATATTATTTTCTGGTTTGTTTCAATGAACTAGGACAATAAAAATACAGCAGATTTTTTCATCATGAATTCCATCCAGTTGCTGCAGTGTATTCAATCCAGTCGTGAATCGATATGATGATGAAGGGGCACTTTCGGGCGTTTGTTCACAAAGTAAATCGCCACATAGCTGATGGTATTGGTGTGTGTTACGAAGTGACTGACTGAACGCGCACAGCCCCCGACAGACAGTTGATTTTATACATTCGTAAAGTGACGCGACCAGGAGCTCATGCTTGCCAGCGGGTACCGTATAACAGCACAATCACCCTGTTCGGAGACAGTATCATACACGTTTCAATGCAGTGTTCGGCTTACAAGTCATGCAAAAGCTTGAACAAGCTAATGTGTGCAGTTCGGTTCATTTCAATCGCCCTGCTTTTCGAACG